>NC_090921.1:212622951-212941451 GCF_040938575.1 Ambystoma mexicanum | reverse complement strand
CATCTTTTATAACGTGCTTAATGCTGGAGACCAGTATCAAAACCTGGACTGGAATTCCAACCTGTGTTGCTCTAGGTCTACGTTTGTCTTGATTCCAAGACAAACGCGTTGCCCCTGAGCTATCCTCCCAGCCCAGAGGTATGTGCTGGAGACCAGGGGGATGCTAGTGGAAAAGTAGGGTACCTTGTGCACAGGGGAGAGAAAAGCAAAGCAGTGGGTGTATAGTGGAGAGCCCAAAAGGGCACAGAGCACAGCATCACCAGTGTCATGGAGAGACTGGATGAACACCAATACACCAGGAAGCCATGTCTGAGGCTTCTTGTGGTCTCGTGCAGAAGGGATGTGACCTAGCAGTTCGGGCTAAACTGCCCCTTTTGGGGTGGAACAAAGCCTGACTTGCAGGTAGCTTTTCCTCTTATGTAATGAATCAGCACACTGAACATTGTTTTTGTAACACGAAAAGAGTGGGGGGGCATGCCACCCAAAAACCTATTGTTTTGGTTCGAAGAGCATATATAATGCTCTTCAGTGATACAATATTCTGAAAATGCCCCAAGAGTGAGAGAAGCCGAGGCAACTAGTTACAACCTGTCGTGTGTCCAGTAGGTCAATAAGTCTTTCTAGACTGTTTGTGAATATGGGAGTACCCAAGAGCTGTTTGTTTTACAAAAAGGTAGAAAGAGAGGTAAAAGGGGGACAGAGAAGGTTCTATCTAGCCCTACCTATTGAGTCTCTATCCCTAGGCAGCGCTGGTGTGCTGCCTATCTAACAGTGGATAGAGTTAGAAACAGAAAAAAAGAATATCCATTCCTTGTATCCCAACTGTTTTAGCTCTGTATTATGTTTGTACTACATTGTCTAATAACCTAGATACTTCTTTGTTTGTGAATAGTCGTGATCAGAGGTGTTGCTGGTGGGAGGGGGTCTGAGGGGGCTATAGCCCATGGTCTTTGGTTGTAGCCCAGGATAGAAGCTCAGGGGTTACAACCAAAAAGACTAGCTAGTCCCCAGTCCCGACAGTCCCAAAATTAGCATAGCCCTGGATAATTTTCATACCTAGCAACATCTCTGGTCGTGATGTTGACAGGAGAGCCCAAAGGTGGCTTTTCCTGTTTGTAACAGAAAAAGTAAAAAGAGAGAGTAAGGTAGAGGTAACTCTCCACCAGTACTTTGGCAAGGGTTGCTTTATTGAACAGTACTGAACGTGTATATACCGTGATTAATAGTTGTACTCTTGATAAAGTGATTAAAGAGTGCTGTGAAGACTTCAGCAAAAGAGGGTAGATGTAATGATGTATGTACGTCCCTAGTGCTGAAACGAGGAGGATCGCGGCAGGAAGTGGAGAGAGCGGGAGGCTTCCCGGCGCTTTTCTTGTTTCAACGAGAGTACAACTTTTAATCACGGTATATTCACCTTCGGTATTGGCCAATAAAGCAACCAGTGCCAACGTATTCCATAACTATTGTCTCATGGTAATAATTTCAGGTGTTTACCAGCTGCCTTATTCCACTACTCAGCCTAATGAGTCTTGAAACCACAAGAGTAGACTGGGACCTGTTATTTCTTTATTGAGTATGTGTATGGCGCCACAAGACTAAGGGGGAGGAGGGTGCAGAGGAGTATAACAACAGTGTAAACAACAATAACTGTCCTAATAGGCCTTGTGACATTCGGATTGTGCAAGTGCAGCATACAGGAAGTGCAGGGCGGAGGAGAGGTAACGGTGAAGGGAAGGTAAGGGGAGGAAGGGGACGGGTCTGGGTAAGTGCTAAGCGGAGCCCAGAGGGCAAGTGCACTGGCGACGGGATAAGGGTAACAAATGTGGGGAGGGGGGTGGACCAGACTTGGTAGTCTAGTCAGGGAAGGCCGCCCGATGGCAAGTGTTGGTGAGGCGGTGCTGAGGCAGACTGGTCGAGGGAGGGCCTGGCCCCTGTATGACTCAGAAGGGACCAGGCGGCCAGTCGCAGCAGCAGGGGTCCTTAGCAAGGGAAGGGGAGAGGGAAGGAAGAGGACAAAAGGAATGTCTTGAGAATCTTATGGAACTTAAGGTGATCTGGCTCAAGTCTGGGAGGGGCGGTGGAAGCCATTTCAGAGGGATGCTTATGCCGAAGAAAGAGATCTACCCCCCACTGTCTGCTTGGAGAAACATCTGACCTGCAAAGAGTTACAGGTAGAGGACCGAAGGGCTCTAGCAGAGAGGTATTCATGGTGGACTACGTAAAGTACTACATCCCCATCTAGGTGTCAGTAATGGTGCTCTACTGCGACCTGACCAGCACCCTTTCAACATGTCTATTTGTCTTCTTAGCAGAACTGTTTGCACAGATGAACCTGCAACCTGATACTTTATATAACTCAAATACAAATGCAAATGTATGCATATGTATATGTATACCCCACTCTACAGGTCTGATGAAATCGCTATTTGGAGGTACATGAAAGGAATGGCCATCGGATGATAGACAAATTGTTGGGAAGCCCTTTCGCCATTGTCAGCTACCGGCTCACATTCTATTGTCAAGTGTGAAACATTTCCGGTGCGGATGTGCTCCTCCCCATTCATTTAGACCCCAATGTGTGTATCCAGGGTAGACTAGACTATCATCGTTGAAGCTTTTGGTTACTTTTTAGGTGCCCAGATGAATCTGTAACGTTTGCTGAAACGAATGTATGACTTTTTGAAAAAGGATATGTAATGAACATTGAGTCCTGAAGATGGATCTTTGAATCTGAAACACGTTGGTATATTGTACATATACAATCGAAGCTACAATGTGTGTATATTGTATTATGAACCAATAATTTGTACCAAAGTGTGTGACTATAGGGGTGGGTGGTTCTCCAGACCACTCTATAACACATGTACAGAAAGGTCATATTAAATAAGTATGAACTAGCGGAGCATTGGATGCTAACTCCTCTGGGTTTGGATGAATATTTGTGTTAATAGGATTATTCATTCCCTGTTTCCCCATCAGGGGTGATTTTGTAGTTCAAGTGTTGTCCAAGAGACTTTGGTCCTAGACACCACTAATAAATTGTGTTGAATTTCTCTTTTTTTGAACTCATTTGTTTGTAATGAATTTCTTGAAATGATGTGATGTTTACTTTTCTTTGTTGGAAGGTATGATTGTCGGTGGCACACTTAGTGACACTACCAATGGATATATATATATACATCATATCTAGGTCCTAACATCCACCTGGAGTGCAACAGGGTGACCCGTTGGAGGCAACAGGTTGGTTGTGTGCCCACCAGGGGGCTAGGGGAGGAGGCCCAAAGAGGGCAGCCAGAGAGTAGAGGGGAACCAAGGGGGGATTCCAATGAGAAGGATCTCAGTCCTACTGGCATTAAGACAGAGATCATTAGCAGCGTAACATGCCTGAATAGGGTTTATCGTGATTTTTACAACACTCAAAGTTTCTACATACAAAAGTTTCGACACAAAAGCATCCAAAAAAAAAAGTTTTGAAACTATTTTTTCGAAAATATAACTGGATACCCTGAATAGCAGTCAGACAAATCGGGAAGGAGAGGAGGTAGAGGAGGGGAGCTCAAAGAAGAGCTGAGTGTCGGCCGCATAACACTGGTAGTGAGGAGACAAGGTGGAGATCAGGTGGGCAAGAGGGGCAAGGTAGATGCTAAAGAGCCATGAAAATCGGATAGAGCCCTGAGGCATGCTGCAAGTAGGGACCGTGGTAGAGGAGTGAAAAGGGCCCATTTGGACCTGGGGGAGCCGATTAGAAAGGAAAGGTCAGCCAAGCTAGTGCCCTGTCCATGACGCCCAGAGTATCACACAGTCGATTTAAGAGAATGGCATGATTGACAGTGTTGAAGGCAGAGGACAGATCAAGGAGGATGAGAACAGAAGGAGAGTTGGAGTCGAGGTTTGAGAGCAAGTCTACATGGGTGTTCAGGAGAGCCGTTTCCGTGCCTGTGGCTGTTCTAAAGCCAGACTGGTGGTCGTAGAGACAGCCAACAGATTCAGTGTGGTCGATTAGTTGGGAGATGACCAACTCCTCCTGAGGTTTGCCCAAGAAGGAGGAAGTGGAGATATGGCAGTAGTTAGTCAGGCAGGAAGGGTCCAAAGATGGCTTTTTTAGAAGGGGGTGTACAAGGGAGTGTTTGAGTGGTAATGGGAAGGTGCCAGTGGGAAAAGAGTGATTGCAGAACTAAGCCAAAGTGGGAGCGAGGGCAGCAATATTGTTCTTGATAGTTCAAGAGGAGTAGGGGAGCACCTATTTGGAGGAGACTTTCATAGTTACCTCAACTAAGGTAATCTCCCTCATTTTTTGTTTTAGGTGGATCTGTTTCTCAAAATGGGAGAGCAACAAGTAAGCTAAATATAGCAAAATGCGAAAAACAGATTACCCCACTCTCCGCCTATAAATGTCGGGTTGAATGGTATTCACTTTGGTACAATACAGGTCTTTTCCTCTAAATTCAAACTACATATCAATTATCACAAAATCAAGCAGAAGAACATAAATAACATTGCTGATGAACCACTCTCCACTATTAACTTATCAAAAAACAATTTTTATTCAGTATCAAAAAATACATATTTATTTACATATACATAATACAACTGTGATGGGCACAATCTTTGCCCCGTCCTACGCAAACCTTACTATGGTGTATTGGGAAAGATATGAGGCATGGAAAGAAGAATATGGAAAATGTACAAGCAAGGTGATCATGTGGCAGCGTTATATTGACAACCTCTTTATTATTTGGAAGGGTACTTCCGGAGAATGGATGGACTTTGTGAAACAGTTGAACATTAATAGTTACAATCTACAATTTACTGAGACACACAGTCCAAAAGAGGTGGTCTTCCTGGATGTTGCAGTCGTTATATAAGACGGGAAAATCAAGACAAATTTGTTTCGAAAACCAACTGGAGTTAACGCTCCACTACATGCGAAGAGTGCACATAGCAAAAATCTGATTTGGAGTATACCTTACGGCAAGTTTATCCGATTACATAGAAATTGTTCGGAAATGGGTAGCTATGATGAAGAGAGTAAAATAACAGCATGGGGCTTCAAAAAACAGTGCTACCCAAATGGATTATCCAACAGGCATATTTGAAAGCACGACAGTGTGATAGATCGTTGCTGTTATTGGATAATGTCAATAAAACTAAAAGTAAGGACAAAGAAGAAGCAACTCGTCTTATACTTACTTATGGACAATCAGCAAAGGCTATTAAAACCATCATTCAGAAGCACTGGACCACATTAGTAGTAGACACGGATTTGAAACAATCCTTGGACAGCTACCCCATTTTTGCATTCCGGAAATGTCAATCCATCAAAGATAAGCTAGTCAGTAGTTACATGGCACCAGAAATAACTCCCCAACAATCCACATGGCTTAACCGCAGGAACAAGGGTTTCTACAAATGCACAAAATGCAAGGTATGCCGATTTGCAGATGAATGCTCCAGCTATTTACATCCAGTACTTAAAAAATCTATTACGATCACTGAAAGAATTACATGTGAATCGGAATACATTGTGTACGCATTGAAATGCACATGCAATAAATGGTACATTGGAAGCACCAAGTGTAAGTTGAAAATACGGATCCAACAGCATATCAGAGCCATAAAGAATTGTGATTTTGCATACCCTATAGCTAAACACTTCTGGGAGAAACATGAAGGGAAGCTTTGTGACTTCTCATTTATGGGGCTACAACAAATTAACATTGGATTGAGGGGGGAGACAGAGAAAAATTATTGAGACAACGAGAAACACGATATATTATTGACTTTCAGAGCAAGACCCCTCTAGGTCACAATATTGATGAGGAACTTTATACATTTTTGGGTGAATGATTTATGGAATAGGTAGTGGACTGAAGATATACACCTTTTTGCACAATGCTTTTTTGCTTTTTTTGCTTTTTTGCCTTTTGGCTCAATCCCTTTCATAAATCCCTACATGAAAGAGTCAATAATTGTTATTTAATATTTGATGGATTGCCAAATTCCCTTACACTGCTGTTTATTATTATTGTTCTTGTAATTTTAAATACTCACGCCAACAAATGCCTTGTTTGGTGGTGAGCCTTTTAGTAATAACATAAGACACCCTGAATGATCCTGTATATTCCTTCATTTTCTACTGTTGTCCATAATATGAACCATGGATGGGTAAACTGGAGACAGGTATTGTGTCACAAATTCAGTGTAAACATAAAGGTATCTCAGATAGAATACCGCATTTCAAACTTGTGATGCACTATGCACTTTATGCCCAGCGGACATATGAAATAGAGGTTGGATTAACCTGGCCCATGGCAAAGTTATATATTTGATACAAGCTATATTGCACTGTGATGGGATGCACTACGCACATGACATTTTACTCACACGAGGAACAACGGCTGCATACAGCCTGTCCATATCAAGGGAAGGCATGTAAGATATGCCACATGATAGAGTGCACTTTGCCCGATAGTATTAGACCTCTCACTAATCATTGTCATATTCCTATGGATCATTGGCTTTATGGGTATATAGGAAACCATATCGTAGTTATGTATGCACACGATGTACGGATTTGCACGTTTCACTTTAGGGAAATCGTGAAAGCAGGTAGCTAACCTATTCAGGCTAAAAATCGACATCTTGATACTCGATAATCATTGCATATAGAGATGAGATATACAATGCTATGGGCTGTAACACATACGATTTATGAGATATGAACTGAATTTGCCATGGTACCTGTCAAAAATACATTTGGACACCCCAATAGATCACATTTTATATTGTATTCAGTGGATCTAGGTAATGGCGGCAGTGGAATTCGGTGCTAGATTACCCGATTTGGAATTAGTCCTTTGTTTTTCATGCTGATCACGTGAGAACACTGATGTCTGATGGGAGTCAGGGCATAAAGGTGTGTCTGTAATGTTAGCAAGATCATGTGCCCAAGCTAGATGGGCGTGGGTGGGAGGTTTCCATACGAATTTTAACCAAATTTCGAATAAAGATTATTTTTTTTAACTATTTTGTGACTGCGGTGCAATTTGTGGTTTGGAAGCTCAGAAACCTGAAAGCGGAATCTTAATCTGGGAGTGAGGCTCAACATCACTGTTGGGTGTCCTGACCCACGTTTGGACTATTAAACTGCAACATTTGGTGCTGTGGGTTTAGGAAATCCAAGAGGGTGGAAAAGCCCACATTTGCGCCAGAATCCTAGGGAACCGTGCAGTTTTGCGCACAGCAAAGTGGTCCCCTGACCTGCCACCCTCCAGTGCAAGCATGCTGGGCCAGGAGTGCCATGAGTGAAATGTGTGCCAAAGGAAAAACAGCAGTGCCGGTTGGTTAAAAAAAGCGCTTTAAAATCACCTCTGTTTCCCTGAATGCAAGCTCAAAATGCCTATTTTAAACATCAGGAGATATTCAAAAATCTCAATGAACACCAACAGACAAGTATTCTTGTGTGCATACAAAATCTGGAAAGATGAAGAGCCCAAAACAATGTTTATAACAAAACTGGCTGAGCTGTGGATGTCAGCAGCCTAAGTTAAATGGACAGAAAGCCACTAAAATCGAAATGTTTAAAATAAATGAGTGACCTACTTTTGAGTGTAACATAGGTTGCAACTGTTAAATGTCATAGTTTTGAACTCAGAATCAGCATTCTAGCTGCATGTGCAAAAATTGTGAGTTTGATTTGAATGAAGAAAAACTGGGAACAAAAGTGACATTTAGCTGAAGCCTGGCTTAATGAAACTGGATTCTGCCTGACAACTACCCCCGACAGGAGAGGGAATTCAGCAGCTGTGTTCCCAGGCCTGGCTGCATCCTGCTGCCCCTTCCAAAAGGAGATGACACCTCTCTGATTGAATTAGGGGAGTGGCACCTGGGGACTACAGGAAACTAAACAAAGCACTGCCCCTGGCTCAGGCAAATGTTATATTGGGGGGGGTCGTAAAATGGCTTCCTCTTTGGAGAAACTGGGAGGGGCAGTGCCTGTGAGAGCAAGCTGAGCTTGGGGGAAGTGGATAAACCAGAAATTCCACCATGTGCTTTGGAAAACCACACCCCTTTGGGGCCTGAGCATGATTTTAAAAAGATGGATAATTCATAGTGCGGACTTGTAAAAATTATATAAGTAACATCATCATTCTTGTGATTTTTCTGTGCACATTTAAAGAGGTGTTAGGACCCTGTGGTATGTTCTTGGGGATAGTAGCGGGAAAAAAGGTTGTTACTCCAAATGTATGCATGTTAAAAATCTGACAATTTATCATCTGAAAAACATATCCCTGGTGCACACTTATGTGAAATCTGGAAAGGTTTAGAGGTCGTTAACTGGATGAAAAGGGGAGAATTCTGTCATAAGTGGACACGACATCGTACAAAGGCAGGGATCGGAGGGTTTGGTGCTACAGAAAATATGTTAACTGGACCTATACTATTAGAGAAATGGTACATAGATAAATATGTATTTGGGTCAGAAATAGATTTGTGTGCAATTTGACAAGGGGAGGTTCCTTTGACCATAAAACCCACAGCATCACTCCGACACTCCATTTCCTTCCCCCAATCAAGGGAGAGAGGAATGCTTGGCCAATGATAAGTGAGAGGGGCAGGCTTAGCTAGGCCCAGGCACACACCCATTTTCAAAACACATAAAAAGAACATTGAAACCCAGGTAGAGACATTCACTTTCCACTTTGTTGCGGGACGCTTTGCCGGGAGACTCTAGACTTCAAATCCAGAACTCCAGGGATCCAGAACTTTACTTCAGAACTTGTAGCAGAGAGGCTAACCCACAAGCTGAGCTTCAGCAGGCCTCAAAAATCATTTGCAAACTATTCAACCGCCGGGCTGTGCGGTTTTCTGCTTGCTAAGAATCCACTTGATCCAGACCCGCAGAACCAGAGACCGCTGTATCCGGAACCGTTAGCAGAACCGATAACAGAACCAGAGACCCATTGACCAGATCGCTGTGAAGAACCGCTAGCAGAAGTCCAGCCAATCCTGACCCGATCGGTGACAAAGTCGCATTCCTGTCCATAATCTAGTGTGAGTACCCAGCTAGCACTGTGCCAAAACCAATCTCTTAGTTTAAAATGATCTAATCCAAACTATTTTAGCCTATTAGAACTGCCTCCTAGAATTCTGTCATTCTGTCATCATTAAAACTGAAAACTGTCATCTGTCATTCTGAGCTTTAAAATTTCAAATCCGAAAAACTACCTTTACTAAATCGGCCATATCTCCGGAACTGTTTGTGCTAGGAACGAGATTTAACTTTCATCCTAAAGCTAAAATTCTACTGACTTCCTACTCATTATAGTACCTCCGTAATTGCGCTCGACGCACGCAACTAAATTGCCGCGATTTGACATTTTGCTTCATTTTAGCCACGGGTAAAAATATTTGTTTTTGCCTCCATCCCTGAAATCTGTTTTCAACCTAACAACCATCCCTGAATCATTGATAGGGCTGGCCTGAACTGATTCAAAGTATCTAGGGAATACTAGGGAATTGAAAGCCTTTTTAGCATATTTTTCACTTAATTGCAACCACATCAAAGTATATTGCCTGTGTTTAAAACTCCTACCTGTTTTCCTCTAAGCTTGCTAGGGGGGAACTGAATTATATTTGATTGCATTCCTGAGAACTGTGTGCTTTCCTTCCATCTCTATACATTGCATAAAGTGGCGGGGGGGGGTGAATTGTCAAAGAAAAGTGATTACATTGTCTTTTGTTGAAGTCACATCAAGTTTATTTTCTGTACTGCATTTGCATTCATCATTACATTGTCCTTGAAGCCATAAAGGCATTCTCAGCTACTTTATCCTCTCTATATCACTTCTAAGCCATCAAAAAGAGTGTACCACTGTAACATTATCCATTGTTGATCACTATCATCTTCACAAGTGTGCTATCAAACATTAATTTATTATAAAAGTGTGATATATATATATATATATTGTTTAATTTTCAAATAAACCTTTTAATTTGCAAAACAAACCTACTTCTTGGCTCAGTGGGGTCAGGAGGATTCTAAGAGAGGGGTGTTATATAAGGGTTGTCATCCAGAGTAAACGAACTGGACATACAAATATATCAATAAGGGTTTCCCTCAGCATACCAGACTAGGCATTGATTTAGCTGTAGTGTTGAATTGAATCCGCTTACAAAGTGGGGGCACGTCCGGGATTCTGGATTAGATTTACCACTTGTGCAGCTTAATACAGTGTGCCAACTGACCGGATACACATATCCGGTTAGATCACCATGCTGTTTTACACTGTGAAAGCACTCCTCAAAGGAACGCTCTAAGGAAACGGTCTGTGTTTCAAAATAAAATACAAACTTCTGTAAGTCAGGAAGGAACTCAAATTCCACAATGAAGACACTGGTAGACATCAAAATAGCCAGAGAGCACTTTTTACATAAGCTATTTGTGAGAGGTGAATGGACTGAGCAGGGCCAGGATGCGTGGTTGCAGGCAATCACACAACAGGTCACTGCAACTGGGTTAGATATCTGGAGAGATCAGGGTCCCTTACATGTGGCCCTGAGCGAACTATACATGGCTCCTAAAGCTAAAGATGAACACAACAAGATGGTTAGGATAGCGGCATATTTGTATCTATATATGGGAGCCATCCAGGACAAATGTGCTGAAGGCCAAGATCTGGCAAGTAGGCAACTGTTGGCATTAGAGAAGGGCCAATCTGACCTGGTCTCTTCTGAGCAGAGGCTGCAGAGGTGCCAGGAGTCAGAAAATGATAGTAGGCAGTATATCATTAAAATAAAAGAGGGCATGGATATACTGCAACAGGAAAAGACAGACCAGAATACCAGAATTCTGGCTTTGCAGAAGGAGCACCAAGACAGTTTGGACTCCTTACTGCAGAGCCAGGAAAAGCTGGAGCAACAGATCAATTTCAACAGGGAATGCACAGAGCAGGTAGCCACTCTGCAAATCCAACTAGACAGAGAGAAAGAGGAAAGCAATAAATTGATTTTGAAAGACCTGGATACCCAGGCAGAGTTTGATCAAGAACGCCAGAAAGCTGGGGCCTTTCAAAGGCAGAGGGATGACCTGGCATCACAAATGCAGGCTCTTGGTCAGGAAAGGGATACCTTAGGCCAGGAAGTCTGCCATTTAAAAAGAAAAATTGAAGAAAATCACTTGGCCCTCCAGGGGCTGGGTGACCTCCAAAAAGAGCATCAGGGCTTGCTAGATCACACCAGGAGGGTGGAGGAGGTTCTGCAAAGAAAGGAGCAAGCCAGTAGGGATGGGACTCGGGAGGTAACCCTCCTGCAGCAGAGACTGGCCCAGTACTCCAGGACCAATCAGGAGGCACAGAGAGAAAATGAGGCTCTGTGTCAGCACAATGATAGGCTCCAGCAACAGGTAGCCATGCAGGAGAGACTGATAGAGTCTAGTAAGGGATTAACTGAGGAACTGAAAGCGCAGGCTCTTGCATTGCAACAGGGAGCAGGGGCTGACAGAGATGAAGTTCGCTGGGAAAGGGAAACACCTGAGCATAACCTCAGAAGCCCTAGTACCAGAGGCCTTCATCTCTCTCAGTCCCTGGACTCTGCCACCCCCATGTCCCCTGGCGCACACGAGCACAGAGCCATAGGGATGGCAGATTACTATCCAGCCAAAAGGATGGGGCTCATAGGCCAGTACCACCCAGGAATGGATGGGCGGGCATCCGGGTATGGGCACCTAAGTACAGTGCAATTTAGTGGGGAACCCCAGGAGAGTAGGCCCACTAAGGGCATCCTGAAAACCTCTGCCCAGTTAGGTCAGTGGGGGGGTACCCATCAAATCCTGGTAGCAAGGAGGGATCTGAAGACTCCTCTGAGTGTCACAGGACAAAGGAGACCAGGTCCCCACATTCTGCCAGCTATTCCCAGGCTCGCAGAATCCGGGAAAACCTGGAAGATCAGACGGGCACCTCTGGGAGCAGTGCTTCTGAATCAGAGGATGAATGGACCAGGGTTACCCGAACCAAAAAGGCCAATAAGGTGAAAAGGGCCTTGCTTAAGGACCCCTTAAAACAGATTAAGGCAATCAGGAGTGTCATCATGCCTTATCATAAGAACGCCAAGTATTCTGCTTGGGAACACTTGGAGCTCTACGAGCAAATGATGGAGACTTTCCATTTGAAGGACAGCAGTAGCTGCATCCAGTACGTCAAATGGACATTCTCCCCTGAATACTCCAGTTTCTTTGCAGGGCTGGAGGACCAAAACCATTCAAGATGGTCCACATATAGGGCGGCCATCTTGAAAACAAATTCTGTACATAGAAATCCCCAAGAGGCTCGCAAGGCAGCCTACAATTTGCAATGTGGGGAGGATCAGGCCCCACAAGAATTCGTGCAAGTATTGAAGCGTGCCTTTGCGCAGACCACCAGAAGGGTGCGCACGACAGCAGAGAATTCATAAACACATTTTTCCATGCTCTTCCCAAGTAAATAATGCTCCAGCTCGAGAGAGATTTTCACGAGAATAGATCTTTAGACTGGGTCATTGAGCAAACCACCCGGATCTATGAGGTGCAGAAGCCCATAGAAAATAAAAGTAATGCGCAGAAAAACCCCAAAACCAACAGCACCCCTGCTGCTGCCAAGGTGGCAGAGGTAAAGGTTGCCCGTGTTTTAGATTTGGAGATGGGGGGGCCTAAAAACTTGCCTGCGCCAAATAATTCACAGCCCAGAAGGCCCTCGGGCCAGTCACAGACAGGGAGTCAAGGAGGTAGTCCCACAAATGGGGTCCCTCGCTCCCCTGATTATGTAAGTCCCCGCTACAAGGGAAACCGACCCATCCTGGGTTATGTGTGGACTCCTCCAGACCAAGGGGGGATCCAGTCAAGCACCTAACCCAGAGAACTTCCCTCCAAACTTCCCACAGGAGGGCAGAAATTCACCAAACCCTGGGCCGAACTTTTTCCCCATGTATCCACAAAGTTTCCAGCCCCAAACTCATCCATCCTTCTTTCCCCAATTCCCTGAGCCCAGACCACCTAATCCGGGAGAGGGGAGGCCAAGGGTGGAGGGGTACCCAAATCTTCCCAAACCGGTGTATTACCAGAGAAGGGATAGCTACCCTTCCCGGGTTCAGCCCAGGGGAGAAAACAGAACCCCGTATCAACCTGAGCGGGTTTCCCAACTTGGACGCCAGGTCCACAATATGGCACGGGATCTGGGTCACATACTGAGGGCTCAACAAAACCCTCAGATGAGCATGTCACCACAGAATGCCCCAAACTCTGGACCTGGTGCTCTAGAACAATGACGGGGGCAGCACCCCGATAACCCGCCGGTTCCCAGGGAGGAGGCACAAGGGGAAGAGGGGTGTAAAGCCTTGGAGGAAGCTTCCTTCTCCACTTGTAAACAGCCCTTGGAAACCCAGGAACCAGAAACAAAATCTCCTACCCCTGAAAGTCTGCCACCCAAGGAGCAGAGAGGAGGTAGGAGAAACAAAGTACCCAAACAGACCCACTTTGTGGAGGAGGTACAGGTCTTCCAATTTGAGGGAGAGGGATCCTCAGAGGATTCTGGGGAAAGGACCTTCTCCTTCAGAGATGGGGGAACTCCTCCCAAGGAAAAATGGGTCCCAAGGGATTTTAACCCAGACTGGGTAGATGTGGGGATTGAGCTGTCGCCGTCCATCATCCTATCCCAAAACCAACAAAACCAAAAACCCCTGGTTCAAACCCATCCTGGTGACTGCCTCCCAAAAGGCAGGGGCGGCCCAGAACCGGAACCAGGGGAACCTAAAATCGAATCAACAGACTGGGTAGATGTGGGGATTGAGCTGTCGCCGCCCATCATTCTATCCCAGAACCAACAATACCAAAATCCCATGGGTCAAACCTATCCTGATGACTGCCTCCAAAAAGGGGGGGGTTGCCCAGAACCAAAAACCATTTCCAGTTGCCAACTTTTTCTTTCAGATTCCACAGGCTCTCCACAGAATTCCGCCCAAATCTCTTCACTAGCAATGTCCAAAACCAGACAATTAGCCCACCATTTGTCCAAAAATGTGCATTATCGGTGCCCCCTTGAGGAGAAGGAGGGAAGATACTATGCCCCGGTACAAGTACAGGGGCAGAGTACAATGTTGGCACTGGTGGACACTGGATCCCAAACTACGCTTCTGACCAAAAGGGCTTTTGATGAACTAAATGCAGGAAGGGGGGAGAATTACCGTATTCCTCTCACCTCTCTTCCTGGACAACTGCAGAACTTTGACGGGAAAGAAATTCCTGTCGAGGGGACTGCAGATTTGGACATCAAAATTGTGCGACACAAGGTGAAACACCCGGTCATAGTAGTGACTCCAGAAGGCACCCCTTGTTTGCTAGGGAATGACCTCCTGAGAAGGTTGTCACCCCTAATAGATTGCGTAAACAAGGTCCTCTGGACCCAGACTAGCCGACCAATAAAATTAAAACAGAGTGTCAACCATGTTAGTTTAAATGGCACCTGCCACATGGTTGAGCAAAAATCTGACCAAGTAGAATTTCACTTCCAGAACAACTAAAGTCCAGACGTGACAGTAATAGCAGTAGGACAACAGACTGGTGATGGGGGGGTCCTCTCTATTTCTGAAAATCAACCTTCCTTCCAGTTTAAGGTGGTATTCCACACTGGAAGGAAATACTCTGAAATTCTTTACCAATCCACAATCAGACACTCCCACTCCTATAGTCCAGAAAGATGTGAAATCAGCTCAGAGCCTGGCTGATATTCAGCAAATTGGAGAGCAGATGTTCATCCCTGTTCAGTTAAATGATGGGAAGGACTCTGTTCTCGCTCGAGTGTGTGTGAACAACGGTAAGAGCTTCATCAGCGAAGCCATGTTACGCCAACTCCCAAAAGATCCAGCCATTCCCACATTCAAACTGATAGACAAATGGGAAATGGATCTGGAAACACCCAATTCCAAACATCTCTTGCCAAGCAGGTTTATGCTCAAAATCTCCATTGGCAACAAGAGCATAGTCCATAATTTGTAGGTAATGTGAGACGTCACTGCCGCCTTTTATTTAGGCAGTGACATTCTCAATCGCTTTGCCATTATTTTGGACCTAATAAACTTCAAATCTTGGTCCCGATTAGCGGATAATCCCATGGGCTTTGATGATCAAGAAAAAGCATTTAGTTCAGCTCAATTGCTACCTTATGCAGTTGGAATTCAGCTTAAAGAGGAAGTCACCATCCCAGAAAGGACCCGACAATTCTCCCTGGAAGTGAAAGTTAAAAGAGGACAAAAATTGAAAAACCCTGATGCTTATATTCATCTAAATGCTTCTCTCCAACAGCAAGGGTTAGGGGTAAACCCAACTCCTTTAGTCAACATAGAACATGACACCATTCCAATAGAGGTGGATAACAGCGACTTAAAGAGTATTACTCTAGCCGCAGGCACCATTATTGGAATGGCGGTTGATGACCGACATTTCACCATTGATTTAGGAAATGAACTGTCAGGACCAATCCCCAAGGACTGTTTTGACAGTGAGGACAATACAAGACCAGACAGGATTTTCACCCGCCATGGGGTGAACTTCCTGGTGTACACTTCTTGCCCTTATGGTAAGGAAGATGTGACTTGTGACTTCAGGAGGGATGAGGTGATTTTCCAGGTCCATGAGGGCTGCCTTTCCCACCTGAAGCCTCCAGTCCAAATCAGCACTCTGACCAGGGACTTCTCCACCCTGCTGGAGGAGGCCGCTGAGATAGCTAAACCAGAAGTCTTTCCAGGCTTCAGGCAGATGGTGGAAGAGAGAGTCAACCTAGCTGATGACTGTGTGACTCTGGAACAGAAGCAAATGTTGAAACAAGTTTTCTTGGATTCCCAAGATCTCTTTGTGGTAGACTCATATGACTGTGGTCGCACCGACATCCACACAACAACAATTCCCACGGACCCTGGAATGACTCCAGTGTTTGTGAAGCAATATCGTTTGCCTCTCGCATCCATGGAGTCCCTTACTGAAATAATTAAGAACCTTGAGTCCCGGGGAATAATACGTCCAGTCCACAGCACTTTCAATAATCCGGTGCTGGGAATATTGAAGCCAAACAGCCAGTGGAGACTCTGCGCCGACCTTAGGGAGCTCAACAAACGGGTCCATACTTCCCGATGGCCTCTACATTGACCAAGGGCTGGCCCAGATCCAGGGGTCACAGCTATTCACTGCAATAGACCTGACCAATGGATACTGGACCGTGCCTGTCAGTAGGGAGGACCAATACAAACTGGCTTTTACCTTTGGGGTCCAGCAGTACACATGGACCCGGACTCCCTTCGGATACCTCAACTCCGGCAATGAATTCAACATTTTCCTACATAAGGCCATGCCCGACCTGGGTGCGAGGGGTAACCTGGCTTATGTAGATGATGTCCTCATCAAAAGTTCATCAGTGGAGGAACACATAGCGGAGATCCGTTATGTTCTGACACAGTTGAGGGCCGCCGGAGCAAGAACCCGTGTTAATTTCTTGGGGCATGAGATTACTCCTCAGGGTCTCTGTCCCCAGGAAAAGTAAGTGGAAGCACTTCAGAAACTGAAGGATCCCACAACTCTGCGGGAACTAAGGAGCCTCCTTGGACTGACTAATTACAGCAGAAAGTTCATTGAAGGCTACGCAGAGATCACTAGACCCCTGATTCATCTCTTGAAGGGGGGGTCAAGTGGGAATGGGGTCCAGAACAATCCGAGGCAGTAAGACAACTCAAGAGAAGCCTCTCACAAGCGCCTTGCCTAGCTTACCCTGTCAGAAACAAGGAGTTCTTCCTGGAGACAGGGTTCTCTAAGACGTGCTTGACGGCAATATTATACCAAAAGCATGACAAGGTCAATAAAGTAATCTCCTATGCGAGCAAAACTTTATCCTCTGTGGATGAAAAATTCAACGATTGTGAGAAGGCACTCCTAGCAATGGTGTGGGCATTGAAGAATTACCGCCCGTTTATCCAGGGGTAACACATCATAGTGGAGACGCCACACCAGCCTCTGCAATATCTCCAAAGTGACAGAATCCGGGCCGGAAATGTGAGTAATTCCCGAATTACTTCCTGGATTCTGTCAATGCAAGGCTTTCCTGTGGAGGTCAGATATGGCCAAAACAAGAAGAGTCCCCTCGCGCAAGGTCTGGCTGACTTGCATGACTGTGCCAGAGAAAACTGTCTTGAGGTCTAAAAATCAAGGACAACATGGAGGCATACCTTAATTCCCCACACAAAGTCTTTGAAGAAGACATGTGGGAGGGAATTCCCACTGTCTATGTGGATGGATGTCTTACCATTTTGACAACAACGGGGAGAAAGAACTGGTGGCCGGTGTAGGGAATGTATGGGTGAAGGAGTGCATCAAGCCATCCTCACTGCTGTCCAACATGAACTCCACGAACTGGTCATAATCACAGATTCGGATTATGTACGGAACGGGTTCGTGGAGCACCTGTTTAATTGGAAAACCAGAGGCATGTTATGTGCTAATAACAAACCCCTGAAACATGGGAAGTTAATCCAAAATATTGATGATCTGGTCACATCGAAGGGGATGAACATCTACTGGAAAAAGATCAAGGGTCATTCCAAAGTAGAGGGACCAGACAAAACTGGAAATGACTTAGCTGATCAGCTGGCCAAAACCGGGGCCATCCAAGGGGATCTAATAGAAATAGAGTCCCTGTTGGGGGACATCCAGGTCACTGCTATCACTAGGTCCCAGAAAAATACTCACAATGATCTTTCAACTGCACAATGGAGTAAGGAGACCCCTGATGCTGATTTGATTACAGCTCAGAAGGGGGACCCAGCAATTGGTAAGTTTTACCAACACATTGAGGACCCTGAGAACTTTCCCCTGACGGATACCGATTACATTGGGAAAGAGGACCTAAGAGTGTTGATGAAATGTCCAAAAAGGTTCCGAATCCAAGACGGTTTGTTGGTAAGGAAATCCCAAGCTGGCCATGATCAGTGGGTGGTCCCTACCTCATTCCGAAGCCTGATGTTAAGTCACGCCCATGATGCGGCCACCGCCGGTCATAGGGGGTTTCACACAACACTGGAAATCTTAAAAGAGGTTGCATACTGGCCACACATGGGGCAGGACCTCGACCAATACTTGAAGGGGTGTCTTGTGTGTGCACAATTTCAGCCACCATTCCCTCACACACCGGGCGCCTCTCTAAAAGAGGGGGATGACACTGCCATGGTCAGATTTGCAAATCGACATCGCAGGCCCTGTAATTCGCTCATCTAGAGGAAACAAGTACATGTTAACCGTCACATGCTTGTTTACCAAGTGGGTGGAATGTCTCCCGGCCCCAAACTGCAAGGGAGAAAAAGCAGCTGCCCTGATGATTAACCACATCTTTTCCTATTTTGGTCTACCTCAAAGAATTGAGTCAGACAGAGGTACCCACTTCACCAGTGGGAGATACTGGGGGTTAAAAGGAAGCTACACATTGCTTACAGGCCAGCTTCTTCTGGAGCAGTGGAGAGATACAACCGAACCATTGTGAGCATCTTAAAAATGTTTGTGGCAGATTCTGGGCCAAGTTGGGATATCCGATTACCTCTGGTCCTAATGGCCATCAGATCTACCCCTTTATCTGCAACTAAAATGTCACCATTTGAGTTGATGACTGGACGCAAGATGGTGCTTCCCCAGCATTTGCTCTACAGGACCCAAGAGCAGACATTGATAAACGCCTCCACAACTCATGAGTATGTGGAGAATTTAAGGAAACACCTCCAATATGCTTTTGCCTATGCTCAACGGAATCTAGAAAGATCAGCTGATAGCATGAAAACCCACTACGACCTGAAGACCACCAGGAAGGAATATACTGTGGGAGACCGGGTCTATCTATACAATTTCCAAAGAAACCAGGCCAAACAGCGAAAATGTTTGCCTACATGGAAGGGACCGTTTGAAATTATAGACAAGGTCTCCCCAGTAGCGTATAAGATCCGCATCCCCAAAGGTAGTCTGGCGGAAGGGGAAGACAAGTGGGTACATATAAATCAGCTAAAGTGTTGCCATCCCAGGCACACTCTGCAGCAACTGGAGGAGTCCTCTGCAATACCAGAGGGGACCGCTCCAGATTAATTCAGTTCCAACCCTAAAATATCCCACATATAGTCTCTAAAATATCATGATTCTGGTAGGAAAATATTTCCTGTTATATCTTGTTTTTTAAAACAAGACTGAAAAATGTAACCGGATGTATAAAATGTACATGTTCGCCACCCCATTAATAGTGGTGGAGAAATGTCTACAAATAGGTATTGCCGCTTTTGCTTTATCATCCTAGGAGAGATGAAACCACGGAGACTGACCAAGGAGAACGACCCGGAGATCGGGAGCAAAGATCCGAGGGGCCGGAGTCCCGCCCTATATTCCCATCAGGACAGGCGAGGAGAACAGATCGATCCAACCGGATGGAGGAAAAGATGCTGAACTGTGCAATCTACGGAATTGGAAGAAGATGATGCGGACATACCAGCGCATGCATCAAAACATCCTTTGCACCCGACTCCCCCTCGACTAGAAATCAAAGTGCAGTCAGGCGGGGGGGCTTGTTGGGTGTCCTGACCCACGTTTGGACTATTAAGCTGCAACATTTGGTGCTGTGGGCTTAGGAAATCCAAGAGGGCGGAAAAGGCCACATTTGCGCCAGAATCATAGAGAACTGTGCAGTTTTGCGCACAGAAAGTGGTCCCCTGTCCTGCCCCCCACCAGTGCAAGCTTGATGTGCAAGGAGTGCCATAAGTGAAATGTGTGCCAAAGGAAAAACAGCAGTGCCGGTTGGCTAAAAAAAGCGCTTTAAAATCACCTTTGTTTCCCTGAATGCAAACTCAAAATGCCTATTTTAAACATCACAAGATATTCAAAAATCTCAATGAACACCAGCAGACATTTGGCAGAATGTATTCTTGTGTCCATACAAAATCTGGAAAGATGAAGAGCCCAAAACAATGTTTATAACAAAACTGGCTGAGCTGTGGATGTCAGCAGCTTAAGTTAAATGGACAGAAAGCCACTAAAATCGAAATGTTTAAAATAAATGAGTGACCTACTTTTGAGTGTAACATAGGTTGCAACTGTTAAATGTCATAGTTTTGAACTTAGAATCAGCATTCTAGCTGCATGTGCAAAAATTGTGAGTTTGATTTGAATGAAGAAAAACTGGGACCAAAAGTGACATTTAGCTGAAGCCTGGCTTAATGAAACTGTATTCTGACTGACAACTACCCCCAACAGGAGAGGGAATTCAGCAGCTGTGTTCCCAAGCCTGGCTGCATCCTGCTGCCCCTGCCAAAAGGAGATGACACCTCTCTTATTGAATTAGGGGAGTGGCACCTGTTGACTACAGGAAACTAAACAAAGCACTGTCCCTGGCTCAGCCAAATGTTATATTGGGGGGGTCGTAAAATGGCTTCCTCTTGGGAGAAACTGGGAGGTGCAGTGCCTGTGACAGCAGGATGAGCTTGGGGGAAGTGGATAAACCAGAAATTCCACCATGTGCTTTGGAAAACCACACCCCTTTGGGGCCAGAGCATGATTTTAAAAAGATGGATAATTCATAGTGCGGACTTGTAAAAATTATATAAATAACATCATCATTCTTGTGATTTTTCTGTGCACATTTTAAGAGGTGTTAGGACCCTGTGGTATGTTCTTGGGGATAGTAGCGGAAAAAAGGTTGTTACTCCAAATGTATGCATGTTAAAAATCTGACACTTTATCATCTGAAAAACATATCCCTGGTGCCCACTTGTGTAAAATCTGGAAAGGTTTAGAGGTCGTTATCTGGATGAAAAGGGGAGAATTCTGTCATAAGTGGACACAATATCGTACAAAGGGATCGGATGGTTTGGTGCTACAGAAAATATGTTAACTGGACCTATAATGTTAGAAAATGGTACATAGATAAATATGTATTTGGGTCAGAAATAGATTTGTGTGCAATTTGACAAGGGGAGTTTCCTCTGACCATAAAACCTACAGCATCACTCTGACACACCATTTCCTTCCCCCAATCAAGGGAGAGAGGAAAGCTTGGCCAATGATAGGTGAGAGGGGCAGGCTTAGCTAGGCCCAGGCACACACTCATTTTCAAAACACATAAAAGGAACATTGAAACCCAGGTAGAGACATTCACTTTCCACTTTCTTGCGGGATGCTTTGCCGGGAGACTCGAGACTTCAAATCCAAAACTCTAGGGATCCAGAACTTCACTTCAGAACTTGTAGCAGAGAGGCTAAGCCACAAGCTGAGTTCTCTTCAGCAGGCCTCAAAAATCATTTGCAAACTATTCAACCGCCGGGCTGTGCGGTTTGCTGCTTGCTAAGAATCCACTTGATCCAGACCCGCAGAACCAGAGACCGATGTATCCGGAACTGCTAGCAAAAACTACCTTTACTAAATTGGCCGTATCTCCGGAACCGTTTGTGCTAGGAAGGAGATTCTAGGCTTTCCAACGAACCTAGAACCGACTTCCTACTCCTTATATTGCCTCCGTAATTGCGCTCGACGCACGCAACTAAATTGCCGGGAATTGACATTTTGCTTCATTTTAGCCACGGGTAAAAATATTTGTTTTTGCTTCCATCCCTGAAATCTGTTTTCAACCTAATAACCATCCCTGAATCATTGATAGGGCTGGCCTGAACTGATTCAAAGTATCTATCAACTACCCTGAACCCCCTATAGGGAATTGAAAGCCTTTTTAGCATATGTTTCACTTAATTGCAACCACATCAAAGTTTATTGCCTGTGTTTAAAACTCCTACCTGTTTTCCTCTAAGCTTGCTAGGGGGGAACTGAATTATATTTGATTGCATTCCTGAGAACTGTGTGCTTCCCTTCTATCTCTTTACATTGCATAAACGGTGGGGGGGGGGGTGAATTGTCAAAGAAAAGTGATTACATTGTCTTTTGTTGAAGTCACATCAAGTTTATTTTCTGTACTGCATTTTCATTCATCATTGCATTGTCCTTGAAGCCATAAAAGCATTCTCAGCTACTTTATCCTCTCTATATCACTTCTAAGCCATCAAAAAGAGTGCACCACTGTAGCATTATCCATTGTTGATCACTATCATCTTCACAAGTATGCTATCAAACATTAATTTATTATAAAAGGTTGATATATATATATATATATATATATATATATATATATATATATATTGTTTAATTTTCAAATAAACCTTTTAATTTGCAAAACAAACCTACTTCTTGGCTCAGTGAGGTCAGGGGGTTTCTAAGAGAGGGGTGTTATATAAGGGTTGACATCCAGAGTAAACGAACTGGACATAAAAATATATCAATAAGGGTTTCCCTCAGCATCCCAGACTAGGCATTGACTTAGATGTAGTGTTGAATTGAATCCGCTTACATCACGCCGTTCAGTCGGTGCGATAGAAACTGGATACATAAATATATATACATATATTTTTATATACATAAAAAAACAAAATAATTCACAAAATAGTTGTTAGCGTTTTTCAAAACATAATTAAAACACAGAAGTATCTGTGATGGGGTTCTTTGTCGTTAATACCACAAACTACATTAAATTGTAGCAGTTAGATGTAATACCTCTGTTGTTCTCTAGTCTTATACAATAGTCGACATGTTTCGGCCCTTGGATTAAGTTGGGCATTCTCTCTAGTGCTTGTCAAACCCTTGATTTTGTGGCCTTCTTCAGGACAGGTGAATTTCTTCAGTAAAGTATAACTACTTTCATAGGGCAAATAGTCTTGGTGAGCTTGTCCGGTGCTATGGGTGAGAAGGAGAGTAAGAGGGATGGAGAGAGAGGGGTCAAGGGAGGCCCAAGTGAAAGTGAAGGAGGGAATAGAGGAGAGTGAGAACAGGCTGTCCTGAGTTTTGGTTGTGAAGTTTGAGGTCAAAGTTGTACAATGGGCCTGGGAAGGAAGAGGGATGACATCCATCAATTGACTCATGATGTTCTATTCCTCCCCCTGAAGGAAAGAACTCTGTTTTTGTTTTCTTGTACACTGAATAATACAGTGCAGCCAGTTATGGGTGGTGTAGGATTTTGAGGCTTTGGCATGATGGTGTGAAAATACAAAATGTGCTACCAAATAAATAGTGAAAGAATGCGAAGCACAGCTAAGCACACAACCCAATTTAGGTGCTCATAACCGCAGATTAATACTTAAACACTATCCCCTCCTCCCTTATCTGGCTTCATGAAGACATACTTCAATCTCTTAAGCAATATATAGTGCAGGTGCATGCAACCTTAGGTTCTCCGGACGTTTTGGACTACAACTCCCACCCGGCCTAGCTATTTATTTATTTTACATTTTTAAAGCACTCACACAGCCCGCGGGCATCGAGGCGCTGTTACAGGAATTTTTTTTGTTTATTTAGTTGCGTAATTGTTTTTGTCTTAGTTGCGTATTTATAACGCACTTAAACACCCAGAGGTTTCTAAGCGCAGACCCGGGGATCGAACCTGTGTTGCTTCGTGTGGTCTTGCTTCCAAGGCGTGCACGTTGCCGGTGAGCTATCCTCCCGGGATCTAGTATTGTCAATGGTGAGGGTTCCTGGAGGCTGTAGTTCAAAACATCTGGAGATTCACAGGTTGCAGACCCCATGATATAGGCGATTCTGTCCACTTGCATGTACCCCAAACATGTGCATCGGGCCCTTTAAAAGCACACGGTGTTGACACAAGGGTTACAGCGTGTGTTGTTCTTACAAGCGACGTGCCCTCTCCCAAAGACAGCTCGGAAAACAAAGGGTGTAGCAGTGCTTCAAACATGCTTTCAGTTGACGCAAGAGGCGGATGAAAAATCTGTTCAGAGTTCAAGTCAATACCAGAGCTTCCTTGTTGCTCTGGGGCTGGATGAATTCTGCCAGTGCATATGATTGGTCAATGGAAACAGCAAGCTGAAACGATCCTCTCCAGAGTTTGGCCCAGACGCTGACTACATACCCCACTCCTGGGCCCATCACAGTCTTTCCGGTTTGCTGGTCTCCAGGCAGCCAACTTCCGGGGACATGTCATACTGCGACCGCCTTTTCCCGGGGAACCCAAGAAGAAGGCACGAGGTGGAGCAACTGTATGCTCAATTCCAGCAGCACGCGCTGCCCAACACTCGCACCGTCGCCCACCTCATGGACTACACGAAAGGCTACATGCACCGCCAGCTCGACTTCGCCGAGGGCACCGGGGACAGCGAGCTCCAGCAGGCCTGCCTGGCCTTGCTGTGCCGCGTGGTCGCAATGCGGAAGGACATGCGTACAGTGGACAAGACGCTGAAAAAGAAGCTGCACCCGGCCTCGTACTGCACACTCCGAGGCATCCCGGAGCCCGGGACGGAGGCTGCCTTGACGTTCCGGTGCAATCTCGTGAAAACGCTACGGATACTAGCAGCTCTCGTGCTGGTAGTAAACGTGCCGGTCCTTTGCTATTACATCTCCACCGTCGTCACAGCTATGCCAATGCTTCTTTTTATCCAGGCAAATGCCTCGCTCGTACTTATTCTTGCTACGGTGTGCCTGTGCTGCGGCGTGGACGTCCTCCTCAGTCTTGCACTTGGAGCCTGGGAAAAATGCCAACTTAAGAGGAAAATTAAAATGTATGGAAATGCCCTGCCCAGCAAGTTACGAGTGCCAGAAAGTGAGAACGTGAAACGGAGACGCTAAACCATTTCACAACTGGCTTATCAGCCACACCCTCTATATTCTATAGCAAAAGTCTGCTTACGCGGGTTACTTTGGCGCGAATTCAAGTTGACCTGCCAGAAATGATTTCTACTAGATAACGATGTGGCGAATGTTTTTATCTGGATCTTCTATAGGTGCAGATGTACAAGCAGCGCATGTTCAACTGGTGCAATAAAAAATACAAAGTGCATCAAATAACCGTCTCAATATGGAACTGGATATCATGAAACCCACGCGACAACAACTGGATCAATAGCAAACATGTGCAAGGGATCAGCTGTCATTCCCTCTAGCCACTGACCTTTGCCCTTGGACCACCTGTCATCGAATATCTGCATCAATGGTTTCTTCCTCCTGAAATCGACATTGAATGGGTTATCCCAGCGTTACTGGCGAGGGGGCGCTGTTGTGGGCAGTGGGCATGGGAAGGCATCACTTTGTGCGCATGGGAAGGGGTGTGAGAAACGGACCTTTGTTTTTTCTTCCCCTTTCCCAGATCATCCTATATGCCTGTTGGTGACCCTCTTCTCTGTTTCTCGATCTTCTTGTCTTCCCTCTTCCCCTTTCACCACCGTACCAACTCCGCTGAAGCTTCCGCCCGGCTGTTATCTGGGCCCCACCCCCATTCTCCCATTACCTCACAACCTGCCCCACACTAGCTCTCCAATGTGTCCTTTCATTTTCTCCCTCTCTTTGGGAAGTTTTTCAGGGGGTGCCCCACAGACCCTCTCCCAGCCCTGCCCCTGGACCACTAAAGTACTTCATCTTCGCAGCCGCTTCTTGAATATTTTCTCTTTTGTTTTCTCTGAGGCGGTGCCAGCCTCAACACTTTTAGGGGGCAGATGACAGTTTTGAAAATGGGTCAGGAAGCTAGCTACTACGCCATCCTTTGGCCTGCTGGGTGCACCTTTCACCCCAACTGAGAGACTAGTTTGTGAGGTAAATACAATTGTTGAAGCCGTGGGCCATCTCGAAGTCAAGCCCAGCAGTTTCACCTTAGCGCAAGGGTCTGCAACCTTTGGCTCTACAGATGATCCGGACTACAACTCCCATGACCTCTCCCCCACTGACGTTGCTGGCTAGGGCTGAAGGGAAAGGCAGTCCAAAACATCTGGCATAGCAAACATCACAGACTCCTGTTTTAGGGGGGTATATTGATATCACGTGGTCAGGCTTTTGTCCTCTGCCTCTGTGCGTTTTCTGCTGCTGCCACTTTAATAACTGCTTGAACGCATATACATACCTGAGAAATTCTAGGGGCTCTTGCTCTTTCCGAGGGAGCCCAGGGTTGCGTCACAGTAGAGTGCTGCCTTTTTCCTCAAAGCAGAAGGCCTTCGGCCTCCTAAGCCAGGAGCTGGCGCCACCCCTGGTCCCCTCTATGCATATTTGAAACGAGACAGGGAGCACTTGGTTTTGCACATTGGACATTTTGATTCTTCTCGTATTGTCACCGTTCTGTGTCACTGGGTGTGATTGTCCAACTCAGAACACTTTAAACCAAAGGCAAATCGTATGACATGTTAAATTCTAACTTACACCTGTGAAAAGTCATCCTTTATATCTGTTGAAACGCCAGACAAGAGGTGTAAGTGTAATATAAATCATTGGTTCGGTGTAGCACGAGTTCATGTGTTTTTTAATGTGCGTACCTTTATTTATTTATTTATTTGTTAGTTTGTATACTGCGCCGAAAGCCTGCAGGCATCGGGGTGCGACACTTACACACTGAGAACAAACGTAAGGAACAAGACAAAAATGTTCCCTTTAGTTGAAATGCCCACGAAGGCATCCTGGGCACCTTTTCCCAGAGGCAAATGAGAAATAAGACGGAGGCGCACCCACAGGTGCGCTGCCAGGGGCTGTGCAGCCAACACCTTCATGACCCGCTCCCACATTTCTTTTGGTATCAGCAGCAGAGGTGCATGGTGGGTGGGGCATTTCCAACTGAATGACCCCCCCACAGAGCACCGGTCGCAAATCGGAGACGGGTGAAGTGAGCAGAACAATAAGGCTCTCTTTAAAAGATGTGTTTATGTCCATGTCTGCTAAAGTGACAAGCAAAAAAACGTGGCTTTTAATTTCAATAGTTAAATGTTCTTAACATCATGCGTAACAATGAGCTGGAGGGGTGTAACAAAGAATAGCCAAACCTAATATGAGTTTATTACACAGCTGTGTTATTGCATGTCTTAATGTGCTGAAAGTACAGCGGCTTTAAATAAGAGATTTTTCAGGCTTGCATTATTTTGCATTCTGGTACTTATAGTTTTCTATAGAGGAGATGGAAAATAAAGCTACAACGATATTCTTTTGGCTTCATAAAGTCTATGAAGACTCAGATGTTGCTTTGTTACTTTACTATGCAATAGGTGTATTTGTACAAAGTACACCTTGGAAGGTATGTGGTGAAGTGCTTAAATTGCAGTGTGTTAAAGTCCCTGCTACACTGTAAGTGTGTGATTCTGGACAAATAATGTAATCTCACTCTGATTTAACTGCAGAATGTGAGTCCTTGTGACATTAGGTTCTCACCATTTGACAAAAGACACCCGTTGAATGGTGCAGATTTAATGATTTTAGGGACACTTGGGCTCCTCTGTTAGTGGCCCCGAAGACTGTCACCTAGAACTGCATTATTGTAATGGCCGTCTCTCAGCCCCATAGGACCTGATTTGACAGGTGGATATATAGTCTCACCAGCCAGTCAAGGCACCAGAGATTCTAGTATAGCAACCGACCTGCGGAACAACCCACATTAATTTCCCCTGTTTCTGCCAGTCATTCAAGTGACTTGGGACAACCAAAGAACTGCCACTCTTTGCTGTGCCCCATTATGATATGTAGCACGCCTTCTGCCATTTCCACAGTTTCTAGGAGCTTCAGGATCTGCAAGGGGACTAATATAGTAGAGGCACACGTTGGATTTGTTGCAATGTTGATGTGTGCAGATCTGAAAAGTTAGGGCTTCCTGTGCAGTGTACGGTTAGATATTTTGTGAGTTGTCTGGTGCAGCGGTTAATGAGTGCTCCGGGTTGCTTAATTGACTCTGGGTATTTCGGAGCAGTGCTTAAGGAGTGTGGGGAGTTGTGCTTATGTATCTGTAGTGGGTTAGTTTGGTGTTCACAGAAGTTTAGTGCAGGCGCATGCCTTCAAATTGTGTACTTTCTATTGTGAATCCTTTCTTGTTTTGGTGGGGGAATTGTATGTCGTAATGTGTTGGCATTTAGGGTGGGAGGTATAATGATTTTGAAGTGCACGTTATGTAACAACAGCCAAAGAAAAAGGAAGTGTTTAGCTTATTTTTGTTTTTGCCAGAGACTCAACAGGGACCCAAGGACTAGCAGTGCTCAAGGCTCCGCGCCTGATTGGATGCATTGACTGATAGGGCTGAGTTGGACTTCTGGGAACATGAATGAATTTATGAATGAATTAATTGGGAACTTGTAGCACGCAACTTCGACCCAAGGGTATGTTGGCACTAGGGTAGCCAACCGCAAAGGGTGCAAAAAGGACAGGCCTAAAAATTAGAGAAAGTAACCATTTATCTACTGGAATATAATAATGTTCAGCATTCTCTTAAATGCTAGATGGTCCGAGGTGGCACACGAAGAATATGGTAAAGAGTTCCACTGCGTAGGGGTGGCCGCAAAAAAGTCCATCCCACCCACAGTGATCCGTACAAAGTGAGGAACACCTAGCAAGAGCTGATTAGCCGAGCGTAGTAGTCTGGATGGAACATATTTAATCAGTTTCTTGCGCAAATAAGTAGCTCCCTTTCATAGTAATCTCTGTGAACAATGCACATAGATATTAAAAGAATCTGCACCTCAAACAGGGAGCCAGTGGAGACTCTGTAGCACCAAAGATACATGGGCAGATTTAGGGAGGCCCCTTGCCAAACGTGTTGCAGAATTCTGGACCACTTGCAGATGTTGGATCAGAAACGTAGGCTGAGCCAATAGAGTGGCATTACAGTAATCCAGCATCCCTGATATGACTGCAGAAACCACAATACTCCCTAGGTGGCTCGGGATAAACTGGATCACCCTTCTTAAAGTTCTTAGTTTGAGATGGCCAGCGCTACTCCTGGCCCCAACTTGCGGCGGTACAGAGAGGGACGAGGCGATCTTAATACCTAGGTTCTTGACCTGGGAAACAGGTGTGGATATTGGGCCCAAAGAAAGGGGCCAAAAATCAGGAGTCCACAGAGATTGTATATCTGGAGAACGGCCCACCACCATGACCTCAGTCTTCTCTTCATTACTTTTTAGTGAATTGGCATTCATCCAATGGACTACATCAGCTAGACAGGCTCTCAGCCAGGATGCCTCAGAGTCCTGTTCACAGTCGATATGCAACACCAACTGCATGTCTTCTGCATATGTGTCAAAAGACACCCATGAGAGTGAATGAGTCTAGTGAGTGGCAGAACATGGATATTAAAGAGTAGAGGGGAGATAACCGAGCCCTGAGGGACACCACAGATGAGGGCAGAGGTAGCAGTGAGAAAAGAGTCTAGAGAGAGAATCTGAGTCCTGTTGGTAAGAAAAGATTGAAACCAACTAAGAGCCCGACCAGCAATGACAATTTCTTCCAAGCGGCAACACAGAATAAAATGGTCAATTGTGTTAAATTCCGCTGACAAATCTAACAAGATGAGAAGGCCCACTCCACCCTGGTCCACCACTATCGTAAGATCGTCAATAGCAGAGACAAGCATGGATTCTGTTCCCATCCCGGGACGGAACCTCATTTGGAAAGCATCCAGGGTGCTGGAGTCCTTGAGAAAATCTGAGAGTTTAGGCACAACTGTGGGATATTTCAACCCATGCCAATGCACCCTACTACACCCCTTTTCCAATGGCGGAAAGAAAACAGCCAAAAATGGAGGCGCTAACCACTGTGCGCGCTAAATCCGCAAAAACTGTGCATGGTTCAGAAATCACAAAGAGGCTGCACCACCTTGCCACACACAGGCAAAGTTGATTGTCAAAATAGAACTCCATGCAGGAGAAGGCCAGTGAGTGCTGTTACCAGTTATATTAAAAAAATGACACAAAAGTGAGCTAAAAATCCGAAAATGCCCTTAAATACAGCTCTCTAATTAATGGCAATCTTCAAAGTGCTGTTTTGGCGCTAAATTCAGTCATTTTCCCAGTGAATTATTGAAGAAATGAAAAGTGCTGAAATCATAGATTCTCCAGGGCAGTCAGAGGAATCCAGGTCTCACTAACTGACAGCTGCATCAGAAATTTGCTTAAACCTAGTTTAAAGGTTTTTCTGTTTCCATATTAAAATGGCAAAATCCGCCTATTTAAAGCATGTTTGTGAAGGGCTAATTCTTTTAAAATGTCCAAATCCCTTATAAACTGTGCTTGTATTTTATATGTTAAATAATTTAAAGGAACCCAGTCTGGAGCTAATCAACTATTTAATTCTGATCTGACAGTCTAGCCTGGGAAAGATTCACATTTCAGCTTGACACTCAATTGCTACAGGAAGGCTAATGGCTGCTTAATGGTTCCCGCATAATGCAAACAAAGAGAGACTCAGGCATTCATCTCTGGTTGAGCCGAGGACAATGGCAAGCTGCCCAACTGATCTCTACAGGGGACCTTCCGTCCAGGAAGGGGGCATACCTTCCTAATCAAAGGGCTGGACAGCTGCTGCCTGGGAAGGGGAGGTTACAAAGGAGAACTTTGATGTTAAATCCTTATGTGTGATTAAAAGTTAAAGCTCTTTAACTGAGCAACCTAAAGAGGCATAAATCTAAAATTAGGTAGACATTAACCTAATTTCAGGCTCTTGATTTTAAGACATTGATGAAATCTGTACCATTTAAGGGACCAAAGTTATGAAAAAGATTAATGTTGCAAACGTAAGATTGTATGTACATGGTCCACTGATAAGCGCCCAGAGAAGTACTGAGTCAGAAATTATTAATCCAAACTGTGATGTTTAAAATTGGTGAACTTCTATACAATGAGAAAGACAGCTCGCACAAAGACGGGGATTGAATGCAAATGTAGACAATCAAATATGAAATATATGTGTCCCATTTTATTAAGGTACATAATGTTAGAAATGTACATTTGTGCAAAAGTTATGTTTTGGTAAAAATCCATGTGGGAGTTCCTAAATCGCATCATAAAGATGACAGCTCTGTTCAGACTGCCAACCAGGACAAAGCATGTGCCTGCAGCCACTCACAGCCATGGGGGTGTGTTTTTGAAATTCTGCCCACACCATAAACTGGGGGGCGGCATTTGACAGTATAAATATAGGAACTGCACAACACATAGGACACACTTCCTCAGAACCCATCCAGACTTAAGTGTAGCACCTTGATACAAACCTCTATATCTTGTAGCAGACTCCAGAACCCATCCAGACTTATGTGTTGCACCTTGATCCAAACCTCTTCATCTTGTAGCAGACTCCAGAACTCTTTGAAGATCCAGATTTCTTTGCAGAATCCAGACTTAGCATTGCTGAACCATTGCTAGCTTGACCCAATTGCAAACCTTCAAAACTTTAAAGAATAATTCTGATTCAGCTTTGCTTGCTACCATTAAGGCTCTTCTTGCGGATGCAAGTATGGGTATTGTACATGCAGACAGGATGTTTTGTGTTCTTGTGGAGAGGCAAGACTGGCGTATGGTGCCTAAAGGTGAAGTGGTAGGTTTGGATTTGAGGGTGTTCATCAATAAAGGAGGAAAAGCAGTAATACTGGGTATGAACGGTGTGGGACAAGTGAGCGGGTGGTGTCTTGGGCAGTGCAGGAGTGCAAGTCCTGGCCTATGTGGATGAATGTGCCCTTCGAACATGACCTCGAGTCTGAGGAGTTGTTATCCTGTTGATGGACCATCATTGAATGGTACGAGAGATTGGCTTTGGCGAAGGTCTTAGTGAACAAAACTAGAAGATAGAGGTAATACATACAAATAAGGAAGGTTCGCTTGGTGGTAGCCGCTGGGAGGGCTACTTTGGTATGACTAGTGTGCCTTTGTTGAGGGCTGGATCTGGAGGTGGAATTGATTCCTGGTGTGTGTATTGTATTGGCAGTGTTGAGGAACTGCAACACGTACTGTTCAGTTTTCAGAGGTTGCAGCCGTATGGGGGTTGTGAAAGGGCGGACTAGTGTAGGAGAGTGCAAGCAAAGGACGGCTGTGTGCAAGAAAACGGGATGGTGTTGTGGCATGGGCTGCCATTGAAAAATGGGCGACGTAGTATTACAACAAGGTCACTGGCAGTTATTCTCACTGACATTGCTTTCCTTTTATTCAATTATGTTTGTGTTTTCTTAGAGACCAGATCCCAGAGAACCTCACCAACACACCAAACACAGTAAAATGATTTCACTAGGATAAATAATTTTGTGAAATGGGGAAAGCTGGGATTTGAGCCCAAGTTTCTCGTGTACCAGTTTGCAACTAGACAGCGAGTCACATGAGAAAGCAACCTGACAAAATAAAAGAGTAGCCTACATTGAAAGATATGTTCAAAAAGCACGTTTGCATCACCCTGTCAGAAAAAAGAAAGGAGTTGTGCCTGTCACACACTCTGGTATAGTGGCATGCAGGTCAGGGACAGCTCTCAACAGGCATTCAATCTGCTGCCCTACCTTTCCTGATCTGTACCTCTGTCTCATTTACCCTCTTTTACTTGCCAATATCCCCCGGTGTCCTTCTTTTGGACCGCATCCATGAGTTAAAAAAGTCAAACTGGTCCCCATTTATTTGAGAAATATTTTCCCTGTACAGATGGTATAGCAGACACGCTCTTTCAATACAGTGAACAATGTTTTTACAATGGGCCCTGGTAAAGGGGTAGAAAGGTGAGCATCTCTAATACCCTTCCTCATCACCCTACCCACATTCTGCATTAAAGGGTCAGAATGTACCCTGTTCTGCATACAAATGTTGAGTAGTGCTACCAACCACTAATGTGCATAATCCACTTGCACCTTCACTTTGAAGGTTGAAATGGCAGGCATCTTTAAAACAAATATATCTGGAGGTATTCCGAAAAGGCCATTTCCACCAGTGGTAAACTCTGAATTGGACAGATTTTCACAAATACCACTGGTGGAGGTGGTAACTTTCTCCAACGGTATTTCATGAAATAAATCCGTCTTGGTGAGCTTGTCCGGTGCTATGGGTGAGAAGGAGAGTAAGAAGGATGGAGAGAGAGGGGTCAAGGGAGGCCCAAGTGAAAGTGAAGGAGGGAATAGAGGAGAGTGAGAACAGGCTGTCCTGAGTTTTGGTTGTGAAGTTTGAGGTCAAAGTTGTACAATGGGCCTGGGAAGGAAGAGGGATGACATCCATCAATTGACTCATGATGTTCTATTCCTCCCCCTGAAGGAAAGAACTCTGTTTTTGTTTTCTTGTACACTGAATAATACAGTGCAGCCAGTTATGGGTGGTGTAGGATTTTGAGGCTTTGGCATGATGGTGTGAAAATACAAAATGTGCTACCAAATAAATAGTGATAGAATGCGAAGCACAGCTAAGCACACAACCCAACTTAGGTGCTCATAACCGCAGATTAATACTTAAACACTATCCCCTCCTCCCTTATCTGGCTTCATGAAGACATACTTCAATCTCTTAAGCAATATATAGTGCAGGTGCATGCAACCTTAGGTTCTCCGGACGTTTTGGACTACAACTCCCACCCGGCCTAGCTATTTATTTATTTTACATTTTTAAAGCGCTCACACAGCCTGCGGGCATCGAGGCGCTGTTACAGGAATTTTTTTTGTTTATTTAGTTGCGTAATTGTTTTTGTCTTAGTTGCATATTTATAACGCACTTAAACACCCAGAGGTTTCTAAGCGCAGACCCGGGGATCGAACCTGTGTTGCTTCGTGTGGTCTTGCTTCCAAGGCGCGCACGTTGCCGCTGAGCTATCCTCCCAGGATCTAGTATTGTCAATGGTGAGGGTTCCTGGAGGCTGTAGTTCAAAACATCTGGAGATTCACAGGTTGCAGACCCCATGATATAGGCGATTCTGTCCACTTGCATGTACCCCAAACATGTGCACCGGGCCCTTTAAAAGCACACGGTGTTGACACAAGGGTTACAGCGTGTGTTGTTCTTACAAGCGACGTGCCCTCTCCCAAAGACAGCTCGGAAAACAAAGGGTGTAGCAGTGCTTCAAACATGCTTTCAGTTGACGCAAGAGGCGGATGAAAAATCTGTTCAGAGTTCAAGTCAATACCAGAGCTTCCTTGTTGCTCTGGGGCTGGATGAATTCTGCCAGTGCATATGATTGGTCAATGGAAACAGCAAGCTGAAACGATCCTCTCCAGAGTTTGGCCCAGACGCTGACTACATACCCCACTCCTGGGCCCATCACAGTCTTTCCGGTTTGCTGGTCTCCAGGCAGCCAACTTCCGGGGACATGTCATACTGCGACCGCCTTTTCCCGGGGAACCCAAGAAGAAGGCACGAGGTGGAGCAACTGTATACTCAATTCCAGCAGCACGCGCTGCCCAACGCTCGCACCGTCGCCGACCTCATGGACTACACGAAAGGCTACATGCACCGCCAGCTCGACTTCGCCGAGGGCACCGGGGACAGCGAGCTCCAGCAGGCCTGCCTGACCTTGCTGAGCCGCATGGTCGCAATGCGGAAGGACATGCGTACAGTGGACAAGACGCTGAAAAAGAAGCTGCACCCGGCCTCGTACTGCACACTCCGAGGCATCCCGGAGCCCAGGACGGAGGCTGCCTTGACGTTCCGGTGCAATCTCGTGAAAACGCTACGGATACTAGCAGCTCTCGTGCTGGTAGTAAACGTGCCGGTCCTTTGCTATTACATCTCCACCGTCGTCACAGCTATGCCAATGCTTCTTTTTATCCAGGCAAATGCCTCGCTCGTACTTATTCTTGCTACGGTGTGCCTGTGCTGCGGCGTGGACGTCCTCCTCAGTCTTGCACTTGGAGCCTGGGAAAAATGCCAACTTAAGAGGAAAATTAAAATGTATGGAAATGCCCTGCCCAGCAAGTTACGAGTGCCAGAAAGTGAGAACGTGAAACGGAGACGCTAAACCATTTCACAACTGGCTTATCAGCCACACCCTCTATATTCTATAGCAAAAGTCTGCTTACGCCGGTTACTTTGGCGCGAATTCAAGTTGACCTGCCAGAAATGATTTCTACTAGATAACGATGTGGCGAATGTTTTTATCTGGATCTTCTATAGGTGCAGATGTACAAGCAGCGCATGTTCAACTGGTGCAATAAAAAATAAAAAGTGCATCAAATAACCGTCTCAATATGGAACTGGATATCATGAAACCCACGTGACAACAACTGGATCAATAGCAAACATGTGCAAGGGATCAGCTGTCATTCCCTCTAGCCACTGACCTCATCGAATATCTGCATCAATGGTTTCTTCCTCCTGAAATCGAAATTGAATGGGTTATCCCAGCGTTACTGGCGAGGGGGCGCTGTTGTGGGCAGTGGGCATGGGAAGGCATCACTTTGTGCGCATGGGAAGGGGTGTGAGAAACGGACCTTTGTTTTTTCTTCCCCTTTCCCAGATCATCCTATATACCTGTTGGTGACCCTCTTCTCTGTTTCTCGCCCTCCTTGTCTTCCCTTTTCCCCCTTTCACCACCGTACCAACTCTGTTCTGCTGAAGCTTCCTCCCGGCTGTTATCTGGGCCCCACCCCCATTCTCCCCTTACCTCACACCCTGCCCCTCCCTAGCTCTCCAATGTGTCCTTTCATTTTCTCCCTCTCTTTGGGAAGTTTTTCAGGGGGTGCCCCACAGACCCTCTCCCAGCCCTGCCCCTCGACCACTAAAGTACTTCATCTTCGCAGCCGCTTCTTGAATATTTTCTGTTTTGTTTTCTCTGAGGCGGTGCCAGCCTCAACACTTTTAGGGGGCAGATGACAGTTTTGAAAATGGGTCCCACCTTTCCTCTTAGCCGAGGAAGCTAGCTACTACGCCATCCTTTGGCCTGCTGGGTGCACCTTTCACCCCAACTGAGAGACTAGTTTGTGAGGTAAATAAAATTGTTGAAGCCGTGGGCCATCTCGAAGTCAAGCCCAGCAGTTTCACCTTAGCGCAAGGGTCTGCAACCTTTGGCTCTACAGATGATCTGGACTACAACACCCATGACCTCTCCCCCACTGACGTTGCTGTCTAGGGCTGAAGGGAAAGGCAGTCCAAAACATCTGGCATAGCAAACATCGCAGACTCCTGTCTTAGGGGGGTATATTGATATCACGTGGTCAGGCTTTTGTCCTCTGCCTCTGTGCGTTTTCTGCTGCTGCCACTTTAATAACTGCTTGAACGCATATACATACCTGAGAAATTCTAGGGGCTCTTGCTCTTTCCGTGGGAGCCCAGGGCTGCGTCACAGTAGAGTGCTGCCTTTTTTCTCAAAGCAGAAGGCCTTCGGTCTCCTAAGCCAGGGGCTGGCGCCACCCCTGGTCCCCTCTATACATATTTGAAACGAGACAGGGTGCACTTCGTTTTGCACATTGGACATTTTGATTCTTCTCGTATTGTCACCGTTCTGTGTCACTGGGTGTGATTGTCCAACTCAGAACACTTTAAACCAAAGGCAAATCGTGTTACATGTTAAATTCTAACTTACACCTGTGAAAAGTCATCCTTTATATCTGTTGAAACGCCAGACAAGAGGTGTAAGTGTAATATAAATCATTGGTTCGGTGTAGCACGAGTTCATGTGTTTTTTAATGTGCGTACCTTTATTTATTTATTTATTTGTTAGTTTGTATACTGCGCCGAAAGCCTGCAGGCATCGGGGTGCGACACTTACACACTGAGAACAAACGTAAGGAACAAGACAAAAATGTTCCCTTCAGTTGAAATGCCCACGAAAGCATCCTGGGCACCTTTTTCTTTTACCAGAGGCAGATGAGAAATAAGACGGAGGCGCACCCACAGGTGCGCTGCCAGGGGCTGTGCAGCCAACACCTTCATGACCCGCTCCCACATTTCTTTTGGTATCAGCAGCAGAGGTGCATGGTGGGTGGGGCATTTACAACTGAATGACCCCCCCCCACAGAGCACCACCGGTCGCAAATCGGAGACGGGTGAAGTGAGCAGAACCGCAGGGTCGAACTGGGACAAGAAATAGGCCCGGACACCCCAAAAAAAAAGGCCCACCCCTCGCCTCAAAAAGTGGCCCACCCCTCACCTCAAAAAAAGTGGCCCTCAAACGATCATCCGTGATTCGCGTCAGTTCACGACTTTACAGAAAATGCTACTTATGGAGGGTTCATGTGTCTGTTGCATGTTATGTTTTGTGTAAACGCTTGAGAAAGTGATAAGGCAGATGAAGACTGCACGGCTGGGTACCAGCTGCTCCCGATGCCTCCTTTCTGAACTGATAAGAGGGGGGGTGCTTTGAAACACAATTTACTTGATGTATAAGCACCTTACAAATGCACGATACATAAAATGAAATAAATAGGCCAAATAGGCCTCTGGTGCCAGCCAGTGCCATGCCCAGTCACAGCTCACCTTCACTATGCCATGACCTGCCTGGCAGAGTCCCTTTGCCACATTCAGGAGTTTCTGGGCAGGATGTCACCCACCACCTCGCTCTACATTGACCCTTCCTCCATTCCCTCACCTCATTCAGCCGCATCCCCTCCCAGCTACCCCCACAATAAGCTCCCACCACAGGTCACGCGTCCACGAAAGTGAAAGAAGTAACCCTTTGCCCCTCTTTCCTGAGATCACATTTCTTTCTGAGGAGCCTCACAGCTTGGAAATCTGCACTACAGTGATGCACTATAAAGGGATCCAAAGGGTGAAAGGACTATTCAAAGCTGTGACATATGGGAGAAGCTTACGAGTTTGATGTGTGATTCAATGTCGTGAGATGGTGACACCTATGCGGAATTGCATAATGAGACAGATAAAAGACATGGGTAAGTAAATGAAGTAATGATGTTAGTGCGTCCGAAAAGCAAGCTAGCACACTGTGTGGCCCTACCTTGATGATCTTACTGACAACCAGAAGAAAACATAGAGAACGAAAAAGAAACACCAGCGCGAGAGACATACAACAGAGCACAGAACAAGACATAGAAGAGAAAAGGAAGCAAAGAAAGTGGGCAACAATAGAAATAGGAAAAACGAAATAATGAACCTAGTCTAAATACAAAAAACAATCATACATCTAAATCATCATCAGCATCATTACAAAAAATGTGTTCTTCACTAAACGTGTAAAAAACGATAGCAGACAATAAACGTCTTGGTAATAACAAAAGAACACCAGAAGTGAAGGGCAATGCAATGTAGGGCCTGCCATCCTGGTCAAATAATATTAGCAGGGGCGGCCAGTCGGGCACCTGGGGTGGGGGTTAACAACCACAGGCCTGGGGCCAGCCACACACCACCGCCGGCCCACTGAGGGAGTCACACTCTGGGAGGGTGGACTCGTGGACGGCTGACGGGCTGTCTGTCAGCAGGTGAGATTAGGTGCTGTTTCATAGGGGGCCAGATCCTGGTGGTGGTCCACCACCGGTCCCGACTCCCTTCATGCCAGGCAGCAAGATGTGATGGCAGCAACGTGACTGCAGACGTTGAAGGGCAGATGACGGCTGCATGGCTGGGTACCAGGCACCAGTTGCTCCCGATGCTTCTTTTCTGAACTGATAAGAGGAGAGCTTAAACACAATGTACTTGATGTATTAGCACCTTGAGGGGACATGCTACTCCCTGGAGGTCAAAGGGGATGAGCTCTAATAGTGCCAATGTGATCCCAACTTATAGTTTAATTCCAATGTTACCCTGTCAGGAGGAAGTGACGCATGCTGGCACTCAAAATGCCAAGTCCAGGTCTGCATTGGCATGTAGCTTTGGGGAAAACCAGTGAAACAAAAAAACGAGGAGATAACACAGTTAGGGATGCAGGCCGTCTGTCTAGTCCGAGTGAAACAGACACCTGCATTTTTAAAAGTTGACTGTGCCCTTTTATACAAAGTAAAGTTGGTAGACTTTTCTTAATGTGGTTTAATTGCCTATCCCATTTAACAACTGTAGAAAAGTATTAAATGTCACATGGTCTGTAACGTGTTGCTTATGGAAGTCATGATGAGCCCAGGCTATGTGTGACTCGCTTTAAATATAATACAGTGCATTGAACACCCCTTTCCACTGCCGTATCCACGGGAGCAAGTGTAATCACTTCATCCAGTCCTGGTGCTTACTTGAGGTCATTTTGCGGTTGCCAATCAATATCCACTAATAATCCCATACATAAGGCAAGTTACTTTACAAAGTTTGGACAATGCACGATAAGGCAGTTTTGAACTCCTATCTGTACTGTACGATTGAGAATGCACCTATTTCTGTACTCCAGTCTAGCATGCATCTCTTTCTATGTGTGCACACAAATGCACGATACGTAAAATGAAATAAATAAATAGGCCAAATAGACCTCTGGTGCCGTGCCAGCCAGTGCCATGCCCGTGCCCAGTCACAGCAGGGCGACACGATACACACATCACCGCCGGCCCGCTGAGGGACTCACGTTCAGGGAGGGAGGACTCGTGGGCGGCTGACGGGCTGGCTGTCAGTAGGTGAAAGGAGGAGAAGAACTGCCAGGCCAGTGCAGTCAGTGCCTGGATTTTATTCTTACCTTATGGGCCGGCTCCTAGCTGCAGAGTCTCTCTCTGTCTCCTCTTGGATGTTGTCTGCTGGGCTGGCTGCTGCTGGCTGCCGCGGGGGCTGGCAGACCTGGGCTGAGCACTGCTGAGCCACCGAGTGAGGTGGTGGCGCAGGTACAAGGTGCCAGGCCGGGGCGGCAGTCACCAGCAGACAGTGTACAGTGCTGCCTGCCTGCTAGTACCACCAGTGCTGCAGACTGAGTTGGCGGTGCCACTGCAAGCCGGTCCCTGGCAAGCAGCCGGATCAGCAAGAACTTCGGACCGGGTGCTGCCTGCAGCCGGTGTGGAGTAACGGTCCACTGTCTCGGTCTGCTGGCTGGCCTCTGCTGTGCTGCACGCAGCCCGTGGTGGTGTTGTGTTGTGGCTGGCTGACAGTGGCCCGTGGCAAAAATCATCATGCAGGGCAGGGAGGAGAGGCTCAACTAATATCCTTTCACTCCAGGGCGAGATACGGTCACATGTCACACGTCCAATGGCGGCACAGAGTCTGTGCCGGATCAGCCTCATCCCCAGCCCCAGGCACAAGTTGCTTTCAACTTTGCAAAGTGCAACAAATTCGTTGTTGTTACTTCCTGCAAAGTTGAAAGCAACTTGTTATGAGACTGCACTTGGTTGGTGCCCCCGTGCCCCCAGTGCCGGGCCCAGGTCAGCCCAGCCCCAGGCCAGCGGCCCTGCAGGCAGGAGGCGAGCAAGCCAGCCAGCCTGAGGCTGAGCCTGGCTGCAGTAGGTGTTGTAGTTGTAGCCGAATTAGCATTTCAGAGGAGCCGGGGCGGGCCCGAGCGGCGACTAGCACTGCACGCCGCGGCTCCCCCTGGAGTGGCTGCACCATGTCAGCGGCCCTACCCCAGGGTCCAGGCTAATTGATCAGGCATTAATAATATGCATGCATCATAATTATGATGCATGCAAATCACCAAAGCAAGGTAACAACTTGTTTGTTGTTACCTTGCTTTGATGAATAATTATGCGCACAGCCCCAGCCCCTCCTGCATAGTGCCAATTTCCATCACTGGCGCTGCCTGCTGCTAGCAAGGCGAGCTGCTGGCGTGGCCACTGTCGGCAGCAGCCAAGCCAATCCATAATTGTACAAACACTGCAGGCAACAAATAAAAAAAATGTTTCAAATGGCCCAGCTTGGCCTGCGCCCACAGCGCTGTACAGCACACTGTGACTGTGTGTCACTGGCTGGCTGCTGCAGCGCTGTGCCGGCAGCGAGTCAAATGTAATAATAAACAAACATTTTATTTATTTTTTTAAAACTGGCCCTGGGGTGGCTTCATAAAAAACCAGCCCATGGTGTCGCGGCCTGCAGCATTTATCAAAGGAAGGTAACACTTAGGTGTTACCTTTCTCTGCCTCTGCGGCAGGCTGGCGGCGGCGGGGCTGCAATTGCAAAGGATCTGTAAGATACTTACTTACAGATCCTTTGCAACTTGCGTCCGTCCGGCGGCGGCGAGGGGGAGGCCCTGGGGGCCGGTTCCTGAAGTGTGAAGGCACAGACTTGAAGCCCATGACTGAGCCGGAGACCGGCCCAGCGTGGGCTTCAGGAACCGGCCCCCAGGTCTCCTCCATGATTTTGTATCGGCCACGGGCCGATTGGCCGACGGCTCAGTCCAGCCCTGCAATCAGGCTCTCTTTAAAAGATTTGTTTATGTCCATGTCTGCTAAAGTGACAAGCAAAAAAACGTGGCTTTTTATTTCTATAGTTAAATGTTCTTAACATCATGCGTAACAATGAGCTGGAAGGGGGTAACAAAGAATAGCCAAACCTAATATGAGTTTATTACACAGCGGTGTTATTGCATGTCTTAATGTGCTGAAAGTACAGTGGCTTTAAATAAGAGATTTTTCAGGCTTGCATTATTTTGCATTCTGGGACTTATAGTTTTCTATAGAGGAGGTGGAAAATAAAGCTACAACGATATTCTTTTGGCTTAACATGTTTCTATGAAGACTCAGATGTTGCTGTGTTACTTTATTATGCAATAGGTGTATTTGTACAAAGTACACCTTGGAAGGTATGTGGTGAAGTGCTTAAATTGCAGTGTGTTAAAGACCCTGCTACACTGTAAGTGTGTGATCGTGGACAAACAATGTAATCTCACTCTGCTTTAACTGCAGAATGTGAGCCCTTATGACATTAGGTCCTCACCATTTGACAAAAGACATCCGTTGAATGGTGCAGATTGAATGATTTTAGGGACACTTGGGTTCCTCTGTTAGTGGCCCCGAAGACTGTCACCTAGAACTGCATTATTGCAATGGCCGTCTCTCAGCCCCATAGGACCTGATTTGACAGGTGGATATATAGTCTCACCAGCCAGTCAAGGCACCAGAGATTCTAGTATAGCAACCAACCTGCGGCACAACCCACATTAATTTCCCCTGTTTCTGCCAGTCATTCAAGTGACTTGGGCCAACCAAAGAACTGCCACTCTTTGCTGTGCCCCATTATGATATGTAGCACGCCTTCTGCCATTTCCACAGTTTCTAGGAGCTTCAGGATCTGCAAGGGGACTAATATAGTAGAGGCACACGTTGGATTTGTTGCAATGTTGATGTGTGCAGATCTGAAAAGTTAGGGCTCCCTGTGCAGTGTACGGTTTAGATATTTTGTAAGTTGTCTGGTGCAGCGGTTAATGAGTGCTCCGGGTTGCTTAGTTGACTCTGGGTATTTCGGAGCAGTGCTTAAGGAGTGTGGGGAGTTGTGCTTATGTATCTGTAGTGGGTTAGTTTGGTGTTCACAGAAGTTTAGTGCAGGCGCATGCCTTCAAATTGTGTACTTTCTATTGTGAATCCTTTCTTGTTTTGGTGGGGAATTGTATGTCGTGATGTGTTGGCATTTAGGGTGGGAGGTATAATGATTTTGAAGTGGTTATTGTTACCGTATCTTGTTACCATATCTCTTTCCAGTCAGTGCCAAATTTGTTTGCATGGGCACACTATGCGAGTGTGGGAAATTAGGTCTTTCAAAGTGCACGTTATGTAACAACAGCCAAAGAAAAAGGAAGTGTTTAGCTTATTTTTGTTTTTGCCAGAGACTCAACAGGGACCCAAGGACTAGCAGTGCTCAAGGCTCCGCGCCTGATTGGATGCATTGACTGATAGGGCTGAGTTGGACTTCTGGGAACATGAATGAATTTATGAATGAATTAATTGGGAACTTGTAGCACGCAACTTCGACCCAAGGGTATGTTGGCACTAGGGTAGCCAACCGCAAAGGGTGCAAAAAGGACAGGCCTAAAAATTAGAGAAAGTAACCATTTATCTACTGGAATATAAACATTTTCAGCATTCTCTTAAATGCTAGATGGTCCGAGGTGGCACACAAAGAATATGGTAAAGAGTTCCACTGCGTAGGGGTGGCCGCAAAAAAGTCCATCCCATCCACAGTGATCCGTACAAAGTGAGGAACACCTAGCAAGAGCTGATTAGCCGAGCGTAGTAGTCTGGATGGAACATATTTAATCAGTTTCTTGCACAAATAAGTAGCTCCCGTTTCATAGTAAGCTCTGTGAACAATGCACATAGATATTAAAAGAATCTGTAACTCAAACAGGGAGCCAGTGGAGACTCTGTAGCACCAAAGATACATGGGCAGATTTAGGGAGGCCCCTTGCCAAACGTGCAGCAGAATTCTGCAGCACTTGCAGACACTGGATCAGAAACGTAGGCTGAGCCAATAGAGTGGCATTACAGTAATCCAGCATCCCTGATATGACTGCAGAAACCACAATACTCCCTAGGTGGCTCGGGATAAACTGGATCACCCTTCTTAAAGTTCTTAGTTTGAGATGGCCAGCGCTACTCCTGGCCCCAACTTGCGGCTGTACAGAGAGGGACGAGGCGATCTTAATACCTAGGTTCTTGACCTGGGAAACAGGTGTGGATAGTGGGCCCAAAGAAAGGGGCCAAAAATCAGGAGTCCACAGAGATTGTATATCTGGAGAACGGCCCACCACCATGACCTCAGTCTTCTCTGGATTACGTTTCAGTCAATTGGCATTCATCCAATGGACTACATCAGCTAGACAGGCCCTCAGCCAGGATGCCCCAGAGTCCTGTTCACGGTCGATATACAACACCAACTGCGTGTTTTCTGCATATGTTTCAAAAGACACCCATGAAAGTGAATTAGTCTAGTGAGTGGGAGAACAAGGATATTAAAGAGTAGAGGGGAGATAACCGAGCCCTGAGGGACATCACAGATGAGGGCAGAGGTAGCAGTGATAAAAGAGTCTAGAGAGAGAATCTGAGTCCGGTTGGTAAGAAAAGATTGAAACCAACTAAGAGCCTGACCAGCAATGCCAATTTCTTCCAAGCGGCAACACAGAATAAAATGGTCAATTGTGTTAAATTCCGCTGACAAATCTAACAAGATGAGAAGGCCCACTCCACCCTGGTCCACCACCATCGTAAGATCGTCAATAGCAGAGACAAGCATGGATTCTGTTCCCATCCCGGGACGGAACCTCATCTGGAAAGCATCCAGGGTGCTGGAGTCCTTGAGAAAATCTCAGAGTTTAGGCACAACTGTGGGATATTTCAACCCATGCCAATGCACCCTACTACACCCCTTTGCCAATGGCAGAAAGAAAACAGGCAAAAATGGAGGCGCTAACCACTGTGCGCGCTAAATCCGCAAAAACTGTGCATGGTTCAGAAATCACAAAGAGGCTGCACCACCTTGCCACACACAGGCAAAGTTGATTGCAAAAACAGAACTCCCTGCAGGAGAAGGCCAGTGAGTGCTGTTACCAGTTACATTAAAAAAATGCCACAAAAGTGAGCTAAAAATCCGAAAATGCCCTTAAATACAGCTCTCTAATTAATGGCAATCTTCAAAGTGCTGTTTTGGCGCTAAATTCAGTCATTTTCCCAGTGAATTATTGAAGAAATGAAAAGTGCTGAAATCATAGATTCTCCAGGGCAGTCAGAGGAATCCAGGTCTCACTGACTGACAGCTGCATCTGAAATTTGCTTAAACCCAGTTTAAAGGTTTTTCTGTTTCCAGATTAAAATAGCAAAATCTGCCTATTTAAAGCATGTTTGTGAAGGGCTAATTCTTTTAAAATGTCCAAATCCCTTATAAACTGTGCTTGTATTTTATATGTGAAATGAAAAGACTTTCATTTAAAGGAACCCAGTCTGGAGCTAATCAACTATTTAATTCTGATCTGACAGTCCAGCCTGGGAAAGATTCACATTTCAGCTTGACACTCAATTGCTACAGGAAGGCTAATGGCTGCTTAATGGTTCCCGCATAATGAAAACAAAGAGAGCCTCAGGCATTCATCTCTGGCTGAGCCCATGACAATGGCAAGCTGCCCAACTGATCTCTACAGGGGACCTTCCCTCCAGGAAGGGGGCACACCTCCCTAATCAAAGGGCTGGACAGCTGCTACCTGGGAAGGGGAGGTTACAATGTTAAATCCTTATGTGTGATTAAAAGTTAAAGCTCTTTAACTGAGCAACCTAAAGAGGCATACATCTGAAAATAGGTAGACATTAACCTAATTTCAGGCTTTGATTTGAAGACATTGATGAAATCTGTACCATTTAAGGGACCAAAGTTATGAAAAAAGTCTCATTATAGCAGAATGATTAATGTTGCAAACCTAAGATTGTATGTACATGGTCCACTGATAAGCGCCCAGAGAAGTACTGAGTCAGAAATTATTAATCCAAACTGTGATGTTTAAAATTGGTGAACTTCTATACAATGAGAAAGACAGCTCGCACAAAGACGGGGATTGAATGCAAATGTAGACAATCAAATATGAAATATATGTGTCCCATTTTAGTAAGGTACATAATGTTAGAAATGTACATTTGTGCAAAAGTTAGGTTTTGGTAAAAATCCATGTGGGAGTTCCTAAATCACATCATAAAGATGACAGCTCTGTTCAGACTGCCAACCAGGACAGCCACTCACAGCCGTGGGGGTGTTTTTGAAATTCTGCCCACACCATAAACTGGGGGACGGCATTTGACAGTATAAATATAGGAACTGCACAACACATAGGACACACTTCCTCCAGAACCCATCCAGACTTAAGTGTAGCACCTTGATCCAAACCTCTTCATCTTGTAGCAGACTCCAGAACCCATCCAGACTTATGTGTAGCACCTTGATCCAAACCTCTTCATCTTGTAGCAGACTTCGGAACTCTTTGAAGATCCAGATTTCTTTGCAGAATCCAGACTTAGCATTGCTGAACCATTGCTAGCTTGACCCAATTGCAAACCTTCAAAACTTTAAAGAATAATTCTGATTCAGCTTGGCTTGCTACCATTAAGGCTCTTCTTGCGGATCCAAGTATGGGTATTGTACATGCAGACAGGATGTTTTGTGTTCTTGTGGAGAGGCAAGACTGGCGTATGGTGCCTAAAGGTGAAGTTGTAGGTTTGGATTTGAGGGTGTTCATCCATAAAGGAGGAAAAGCAGTGATGCTGGGTATGAACGGTGTGGGACAAGTGAGCGGGTGGTGTCTTGGGCAGTGCAGGCGTGCAAGTCCTGCGCCTATGTGGATGAATGTGCCCTTCGAACATGACCTTGTTGTTATCCTGTTGATGAACCATCATTGAATGGTACGAGAGATTGGCTTTGGCGAAGGTCTTAGTGAACAAAACTAGAAGATAGAGGTAGTACATACAAATAAGGAAGGTTCGCTTGGTGGTAGCTGCTGGGAGGGCTACTTTGGTATAACTAGTGTGCCTTTGTTGAGGGCTGCATCTGGAGGTGGAATTGATTCCTGGTGTGTGTATTGTATTGGCAGTGTTGAGGAACTGCAACACGTACTGTTCAGTTTTCAGAGGTTGCAGCTGTATGGGGGTTGTGAGAGGGCGGACTAGTGTAGGAGAGTGCAAGCGAAGGGCGGCTGTGTGCAAGAAAACGGGATGGTGTTGTGGCATGGGCTGCTATTGAAATATGGGCGACGTAGTATTATAACGAGGTCACTGGCAGTTATTCTCACTGACATTGCTTTCCTTTTATGCAACATATCTTTCAATTATGTTTGTGTTTTCTTAGAGACCAGACCCCAGAGAACCTCACCAACACACCAAACATGGTAAAATGATTTCACTTGGATAATATAATTTTGTGAAATGGGGAAAGCTGGGATTTGAGCCCAGGTTTCTCGTGTACCAGTTTGCAACTAGACAGCAAGTCACATGACAAAGCAACCTGACAAAATATAAGAGTAGCCTACATTGAAAGATATGTTCAAAAAGCAAGTTTGCATCACCCTGTCAGAAAAAAGAAAGGAGTTGTACCTGTCACACACTCTGGTATAGTGGCATGCAGATCAGGGACAGCTCTTAACAGGCATTCAATCTGCTGACCTACCTTTCCTGATCTGTACCTCTGTCTCATTTACCCTCTTTTACTTGCCCATCACCCCAGGTGTCCTTCTTTTGGACCGCATCCATGAGTTAAAAAAGTCAAACTGGTCCCCATTTATTTGAGAAATGTTTTCCCTGTACAGATGATATAGCAGACACGTTCTTTCAATACAGTGAACAATGTTTTTACAAAGGGCCCTGGTAAAGGGGTAGAAAGGTGAGCATCTCTAATACCCTTCGTCATCACCCTACCCACATTCTGCATTAAAGGGTCAGAATGTTCCCTGTTCTGCATACAAATGTTGAGTAGTGTTACAAACCACTAATGTACATAATCCACTTGCACCTTCACTTTGAAGGTTGAAATGGCAGGCATCTGTAAAACAAATACATCTGGAGGTATTCCGAAAAGGCCATCTCCACCAGTGGTAAACTCTGAATTGGACAGATTTTCACAAATACCCCTGGTGGAGGTGGTAACTTTCTCCAACGGTATTTCATTAAATAAATCCATGACTGCCTTAGTTTGTAGTCTGCTAATAATTAATACTTGAATGTAACATATTTCTGTTTGTGTTTTTCAATTGGGCCCAATAGTGAGTACCTCAAACAATCGAACATCCATTTCTCTGAGTCCCATATAGTAATATCCATCAGTACTATTCAATGAAAACATTTTAAGGGATCAAGAAATTCACCAGAGGAAAGGGGAAGCATTCTAACAGAATGCAACTGGGGACAAACTCTAAGGTATGTATCCTTACTTACTTGGCAAGTAAGAGTCGTGATAAACTGCTAATGATTGTAATAGACCGATGGTGTATAGCCCCCAGAGATGCCAACACTACTATCCAGGATCATAGAATCTTGTCATTCAAATGCCTTCATTACCGCTGGACGATATGAACACTGTGGAGGGCCATGCATGGGGACCACCCAGGCACATCTGCAACACTGCCAAAATCAAGACAAGTGTGCAGACTTGAGAGCTTTAATTTCCTTCAGGGCAGGCTAGATTCTGAATCATTTCCCCTTTTTAAATTATTATTTTCACATTTCGTAAATCTGACACAGTGAACAACAACCCAGCCAGCTTGGGTGGCAATTGCCACCTTGCCCCCTTTCAAGTCTGCCCCACCTCAGTGGTTGGTCTCTCTGATTTTGTCGCTGATGTTGCTTGGATGCAGTGATTTCTTCCTGATTGGTGTTCCAGAGAAGTCTCTTGTGGCCTTCAGCCTGAGAGTGGGCTGACACAAGATGGCCCTAGGAAGTGATGTCACTGATCCAAGATGGCCACAGGAAGTGATGTTACTGACAGAAATTGAAGCCACTAACCAGAAGTGATGAGACATGCTCTTGTCACCTGCTTGACTAGTCCATCATTGGTTGACCTCTTTGATTTTGTCCATGATGTTGCTGAGATGAGGCAATTACTTCCTGATTGGTCTTCCCAGAGGACTCTCTTGTGGTCTTCAGCTGAAGAGTGGGCCAACTCAAGATGGCTGCAGAAAGTGATGTCACTGATACAAGAAAGCTGCAGGAAGTGAAGTCACTGATCCAAGATGGCAGCAGGAATTGATGTCACTGAGCCAGATGGCCGCAGGAAGTGATGTTACAGACAGAAAATGAAGCCACTAACTAGAAGTGATGACACCCGCCCTGGTCACCTGATCAGAATTTTGTCCCTGATGTTGCTGGAATGAAGCAATTTCTTCCTAACTGGTGTTCCCAGAAGAGTCTCTTGTGGCCTTCAGCTAGAGAGTAGTGGGACTTGTTGCAGTCCTACTTCAGCAGAGTCATTTTCCTACAGCACAGTCCTTCTTTGTCAGTCCTTCACCTTAGTTGCAGTTCTTTGTCACAGTCCTTCTTTCTTCTTTGTCCCAGTGCTCCTTCATCAAGTCATTCTGCTTCATCACAATCCTTTTCCTTCACCACAGTCCCTTTCCTTCCTCACAGTTCTACTTGTCAAAGTCTTTCTCCTTTGTCAAACGGCCTTCATCACATCTGTTCTCTTTCATTGCAGATCTTCTTCATCAAAGTTCTTTTTCTTCAGATTTGTAAATCCCTGGCACTGCCCCTCTCCTTTTTCCCCTGATCTTTTCACTTCATCAGTCCTTCTGTCTTCATCACAGCTATTCTCCTTCACAGTTCTTCCCCACAATCCTTTTCCTGAATCAGTTCACAGTCCTTATCTTTCACCAGAGTCCTTCAAATTTGTTACAGTCCTTCTCCTCAACATTTCTTGGTTATCACAGTTCTTCTTCATGACAGACCTTCCTTCTACTTTGTAAAAATAGGTCTTCATCATAGTCTTCCTCTTTCATCATTGTCCTTAATTGGCATTCTCCTTGCTTGCTTACATCATAATCATGATATGGCTTTTATTCGACAATTTAGTCATTTGCCAAAAACACATTTATACAATGGTAATTACAGTAAATCAATACATACAAATCAGGGCTAAAGTAAGTGAAAATATATCCTGGTTTGCATCATATAATTTGATCATATTATCCAGAGAGTGAATTAAGAACACACAATCGCGTTCCATTTGAGGATAAAATTACACTTCGCACCATGCGATAAATGAAATTGCATGAATTCCAAACTATCCTGATTGTGGTCCTCCTATATCAGCCAATGTATATAGCAGGACAAGGATATTCAAGGAAAATTAGAGAGCCGAAGTATTTCAGTAACATCTTTATCTAACAAGGTTCAATACAAAAAATAAATAAATGCCTGAATCTTTAAAAGATCAAACATTTAAATGGAATTTTCAAAAGTTTACATCCAATCCTTACAGGATGTGCAAAAATAGCATAAAATAGATCTATTATGGATCTGTTAACAGTGTCATGTGCTCCAAGGATTAAAACAGTTCTACAATTCAATGCCTAAGGGTGAGTACCTGGTATATAGTTCCAATATAAACAACAGACAATTTAAAATTCTGGAGTATATGTCCCCAACCCTCACAATATGTCCAAATATTGCAACAGGTGCATTCATTAGTCTACTAGCAGCATCATAATATACAAAGAGTGCATGCATGATTGTGTGAATAATTATGGTTTAATAATCAAAATCAAAGTATACTTGTATTTGTAGGGATCAAGGTCTGTTAATAAAGATTTTTAAGTTTGATTCCCACTTTTGCTTTTATTTGCTAAGCTTGATGGATATAACTTGCTATGAAGAATACTACATTTATATCATTGTAGCACCAAACCAACAGAATGGCATCACTCGTATGCTGCATTCCATGGGTGTTACAGATTGTCTTCAGATATTCGTTCCTAGCCACACGGGAGCTCTGCCAGAAAATCAAAAAATGAACTATAGATTCCCCTGCTAATCCACAGACCAGACGTGAAACATCTCCAGTTGTATCCCACAATCTAGTACGATAAACCAGATTCAATTGGCCTAGCCTACATTTCATATAGAGGCTGCATGCAAGTGGGGGGTTGACCAAATCTAGATATTTTGTCAAACCCCAATACCGGCTTGCTGGCCAAATAAATAACTCCTGTAGACAGCCCACTGCACGCATTTACCAATTAAATCTCAGCAACCTCCCGTGAGATTCTCTGAGCTTTTTCCACATCGCTCTTAGTGATGCCCATAGGTTCCATAGTTCTTCCAAGTTCAGTTCCAACAAGAGTCTTTTAACATGTTTGAACCAAGGCAATGATTTACCTCCCTCAGTATCCAGTATATATGTTAGTGCTCTGCGATGCATGATGAGTTCAGGAGTTATCCACAATCTACACCAATAGGCAACAGGCATAAAGATGACATCACTGTTGATTGCCCTAAAACAATATTCTAAATAGACAGGGTTACCCGGACATGCAGTTGACAGCCCGAGCAACTGTTTAAGGAAGCATCTTTCAGCCAACCTAGTTTATGACTAGTTGAAGGTCCCCAGATCTCCACCCTATGCAAGGCTGCTGATTTAGCCTGACCAGCATACATAGTAAGGGCTGGCGAAATTGCATCCCGGCCATTGGTAAGAAAAAACCTCCATATTGCACCACCCCCTGTATTTTTCCAATGTTGTGCTGTATTTAAATATCTGTGAAGTCCAATTGCTGTGGTCATTAAATCTAACCCCAGGTAATCATAACATTCTGTTGATATTCAATTTTATTTTTGTATACTTTTCTAACTTTGGTCAAAAGACTAATGATTTTCAAAATGGAGCTGCATGCTCAATGAATGCTAAGCACTGCGCCATCTTCAAATAAGAGTATTGGAATTGAATCTTGTACAAGTTTTGGCTGACCCAGGCATTTCAATCTAAAATGCAGTATTACTTCGTCAATGTATACCACAAACAATAGCATCCTTGCTTCCCTCCTCTGGTTACCCTAAATGGTTCCATTAGTTCTCCCCCTATACCCATCTATGATTGGAGTACAATTGTATTATAATTTTAGCTGGTACTCCCCTTTTGGCCAAAATGAACCATAGCATCCCCTGCGACACATAGTCAAAAGTGGTCCTGAGATCAACAAACACAGAAAACACGTTCATATTTCTCAGGACCATGTATTTCTGCACGACCAGATGTAATCGGAATGTCTGGTCCTTAGTGCTCATTTTGGGTCTAAACTCTGCCTGGAGATGGTCAGCCAAATCTTCCTGTACAACCCATGCCTGTAGGTGCTCATAGCTGATTTTGGTGAATACTTTTCCCACTCCATCCAATAACGAAATCGGCCTGAAATTCCTGGGGTCCTCACTCCCTGCTTTTTTGTAGATTGGAATTATAGTTGCATTTTGTCAGGAGGGGGGCACCTTATTAAATCTAAGAATAGTATTCAACAAATACCATAGTACCAGTGCCCACACAGTTGGCTCATCCTTGGCTAGATCAATGGGTATTAGGTCTGGCCTGGGGCTTTTCCCCATCTTTGAGATTGGATGGCATTAACAACTTCCTGTAAATCAAACTGGAATAAATCTGCGGTATTCCTTCTCTCCTGGCCTTGCAGAGTGGTGCTTTGGGTGCCAGATGTGATTTCCTTCCCGTAGAGATTCTGTAAGTGTTTCCTCCAGGTAATTGGGCTGATATTAACAGCTATTTCATTACCACTGCTTTCTTTGTTTCCACTGACTATTTTCCCCCCAACTCAGATGCTTCTTACAATCCGTCTCATTCATACTGAATATGCTCATCTTTTTTGGTCTTGAGCAGATGTCTATTGTGTGCTCTTAGGCGCCTCAATATCCAAGTCTCTCTTTAAGCATTTCAAGATATGTTGTTTGGCTATTTTGCAGTCCTCATCGAACCATATATCATGTTTGATGGCACTTATTTTCATGATCTTACAGGGTCTAGTGACAATTGGTTGTATGGCCAGGATAAAGTTGTCATATACAGAGTAAATAACTATTTCACCCGGTTCCATTATTGAACACTGCTCTAAATTGGGCTAGGATTGACTCATAGATGTTTGGTCTCAAATACTCCAGGTCGAGACCGAGCCATTAAATTCTTTGTTCGGATTGTCCCTGAATTTGAACAGAGTAACGATAGTTATTTTGGTGATCACTCTTGTGTTTACCTAAATTAATCAATGTTAAAGACAAAGGCTTATGATCACTTCCCTCTTGTTCCAGGACCTGAAAACCATTTGCATGGGTCCACATTTTCAAAGATTGAAAGATATAATCTATGTGCAAAGTGCTATTGATCCCCCTGATATGTAGATTCTGCTGGTTGATCTTTTCCAAGGCACCCATTCCAGGCCCTTAGATCCATACAAAACAGGGTGGCAACCCAACCTACGGCCTACGGATGCATCCTGCCCGCTGTGGAGGAGTCCAGTAAGGGGATGTCCCACACCTCAGCTAGATCATCCCGCGCCCCTGCCCTCAACCCCTGTTTATCTGGTACTATCATGGCCAGAGGGGTCTGTGGTGATATTGGGTATTTAATTCCCATGGTTCTGCAGGTCCTCTGCCATATCTGTATACCTAACTGTACTAGATATGGGTGAGCATGTGGTTCCCTCGGGGGAACCCATATCAAGTCTCTCATATATACTTTTTATTGCTGACTATAGGAGAGTGGTCTCTACTGTAGGGTCATCTGTCATCCATTGCAACACATACTGCAGTTGGCACGCTAGGAAGTACAGTTCAAAATTAGGGATTTTCATTCCTCCTTGCGCATATGGACTTTGTAATATGTTGAGTGCCACTCTGTGCACCCCACCCACAGCCATAAGAAGCACCAGCATTCTCTGTCTAGGTCAAGGAAGAATTTCTTGGGAATTGTATGTGGGATATTCCCAAAACAGTGCATGAGCCTCAGTAGTGCTACCATTTTTAGTAGGGCCGCTCTTCCAACTACCGATAACAGCAATTTACCCCAGAATTGCATTGATTTGATCAAGCTCTCTTTGACCTGTAATGTGTTTTATTCGTGTTCACGCTTGGGGTTGTGATATATGTTTAGGCCTAGGTATCGGAAGTATTCCTCACACCACAGCAGGGGTAGAGCCGGCAGTCCCTCGTCACCATACTCCGCCACGTTTGCCAGCGGGATTAGGCAGTATTTGCTCTTGTTTATTCCGATCCCGGTCAATGTACCGAAATTGTCGAGCACCTCCAATATAAACAGTAGATTCTCTTCAGGGTTACTCAGGTACAATAGCATTTCATCTGCATACATTGACACTATATGCTTGACCCCGTTGACGTCTATACCAGCGTCGCTGTATTCCTGCTGTAGGAATGCCGCTTTGGGCTCTACTGTGATTATGTATAGCATCGGAGATAGAGGGCAACTTTGTCTTGTGCCTTTGTGTAGTTGCCATTTATCTGAAAAAGTAGAACCGGTCCTTACCCTGGCTGTAGGTTGTGTGTATATCAGCTTCACCCACTTCATGTAGTTCGGTCCTATTCCCACCCTGACCATAGTGGCGTACGACCAGTCCCAGTGGACTGAATCAAACGCTTTGGTCGCATCTAATGAAGCTACAGCGCAGTGCTCAGCCCTCACTTTTGTACAGTTTATGACGTATTGTAGTCTACGTAGATTCCTCGAAATATTACTAGCTGGAACATACCATGTCTGATCCTGGTGTACAATCTTAGTTATTACCTTCCTAAATCTATCTGCTAGATTTGCTGTGAGTATTTAGCTGTCTTGATTCAGCAAAGAAAGTGGTCTACAGTGGGATTATCAAGGCCTCCCTCATGCTATCTGGGAGGACCCCCCCAGTTCATATGCTTCATTGAATACTCTGGCTAGGAGAGGCACCAATGTACCAGCATAAGCCTTATAAAACTCCTCTGGCAACCTGTCTGTTCCTGGGGACTTTCCCGAGGGTAATGCTCTGATCGTGACTAGTACTTCTTCCGAGGTTATGGGCTCTTCCAGCATATTCATTTGCTGTTCATCTAAGTGTGGCAAGGTAATGAGGTCCATCGCATCTAGCAGTTCGTCTGACAGGTCTGTCTGGGGTCTGCATATAGGCTCCTGTAAAATTCAGAAAAAAACGTTATTAATACCTGCCTGTGTGTTTTCCTCTACATCTGCTGAGGCCTAAATGGAGTTTATTGGGGATTTCTTGGTCCTGTCTGTGTATAACCAAGCAAGCATTCTCCCAGGTTTATCCCCTTGTGCGTGGGTTCTCTCAAGATGTTTTGCATAACTGAACTTACCCAACTTCTCCTATTGTACCAGGTATTCCTGCCTCAATCTAGTTTCCTCCTCCAAATGGTCTCCCCCAGCTCCCACCTTCCTTTCCTTTTCGGGGAGTTTTAGTTCTGTTTCGTTTAAGTCATTAGTGATACTACTCTGCACCCCTCATGCTGTGGCTATCATTTCTCATCCCATTACCACCTTGTATGTTTCCCAAATCATTCCATCTTTTTTGACGCAGCCCTCATTTACCTCCACAAAGTCTACAGTACTTTTCCCGATGTGTACATTAAATGCCTTATATAAGAATGCTTCACCCCTAAGTCTCCAGGAGGGTATAGGCAGTCTCAGGGTGGTGATCATCCATTTTCATTAGAAGTGAGGCATGGTCTGATAGGACTCTAGCTAGGTATTACGCTTCTGTAAATTCCATCACGTGTTCCTCAACTGTGAACAGATGATCTAATCTTGTATGAACTTTATGTGGGGCTGAGTAATGAGAGTATTCTCTACCATCTTTATGAAGTGACCTCGAAACATCTGTAAACTGAAAGTGATCCAGGAGGGTGCTTAGGACTTTAACAGGTGGGGCCGGTCTTTTGTACTTTGAGTCCGATCTTTCTAATGTGGGGTTAAGGGTGCAATTGAAATCTCCGCCCCATATCATGATGCTGTTCCTATAGGGACCAAGGCCCTCATTACGACCCTGGCGGAAAGGGTTTTACGCCGGCGTAAAGCATGGCGTACCTTTCCGCCAGACTACGAGTTCCCGTAGCGCCATGGTGATTTTTTCGCCTGCTTTTCGCAGGCGGAAAAATCCATGGCGCTACGGGACTTGTTGTTAATTACGCCACCGTAATTTACGGTGGCGTAATTAACGCCTTCCCCACTCCCATTATACCCTATGGGGCAAAAATGGGAATGGGGAAGGGTAAATGGGGATTGGGGACTTACCGCCCCGCCAACCTCGGAATGGGGCGGTAAGTCCGCCAACCCCCATGGCGGAGTTGGCAGCTTTGCGCCATGGACCATGGTGCAAATTGCACCATGGTCCTCCGCCAGGGTCGTAATGAGGCCCCAAGTCTCGCATATAGTAACTTAAAAAATATTGTGGCGTTATGATTGGGTGCGTAGGTATTCACTATGCCTACTTCCCGGTTCTCTATCATACCATGAATTATAGCCATCCTGCCTTCATCATCGATCTTAGTATTCAGCACTTTAAAGCGGATAGATGGGGCTACCCAGATGAGAACCCCCCTCGCATATGACGAATATGTGGAACCCACCACAACCCCGCCCAATTTTCTAGCCAGCTTTCTTTGTTTCTGTTCATTAAAGTGTGTCTCTTGTAATAAAGCAATCCCCACTTTGTGCCTTCTTGAGTACATGATCACTCTATGTCTCTTTACATAATTATTTAGGCCCCAGATGTTCCAGGTCATGATTTTGATGTCACTTGCAATCTAATAGTAATTCCTCTGGCCGTTGGCGGCCGCAGCTCCCCCTCGCACAATAGCCGGGGTTGTGTGTAGAATACATGCTCTTATATCAGGCTTCCCTCCCCCAACTAACAATAAAACACACTAAAACTGAAACAGTCCAGTCCTGAAACTAAGCACTCTAAGACTTCCCTACTTCCCTCCACAAGATCAAGTCAGAGGACTTGCCTCCTGGTGCCCAACGGGCAGGTACTATTCAGTACCCAAAGAAAACTAAGTATGGGGTAGTAGTAGGGTCTGCCAATTGCATTCCCTCTACCAGGCTTCTGTGTCTGCACTGCAATGCTCCTGCATCTTATTTCGCTAGTGAGATCTGTATCCATATCCCCCTGGAGCACTGCCCCGAGGACCAACGTTTGCGTACTTCCTCTAGTGCCATGTGATACATTTATCTGGTTTTCTGTTGTGAGCCCCCGGGGCGACTACCGACTCGTTCCTTAATTCATAGTCATTGTTCACCAGATTCCGGGATCTGCACACTATCCATCCAATTATGTGCCTTAGATGGTGTTTAAAAAAAGAGGGCCTTGCCATTGTGTAATATCTTCAATTTAGCTGGATAAATTAGCATATATTTTGGACCTGCTGTAACGCTTACCTTGTCCCCGCAGGAGCGTAAATTATCTGGGACCTCCGTGATCTGCCAATACTGGTTGAACACGAATTTCCCCTGTCATAAAGGAGAGAAAAAATAGGAGAGCTATTGGAATTAATATTATTTGGTACTGTCGGAATAGAAATAATATTATGCCTCCTATTGTAATAGTTATATGTATATTGGCCTACGCCAAGTTGTCTAAACATCATGTGCGAACAAACTCCACGGCAAGGTCTTGACCTCAGAGAAATCAATGTAAGCCGCCATCTTGAATCAAGCCGCCATTTTAGGTTCTCTTGTTATGTAGAAGTCACCCTGAACATCAAAATGGAGGCCAAATGACATTTCGAATAGGTTCTGGCCGTGTGACCTCCGTACAGCTGAATGATTAATATGCCTGCAGGCTACTTGTCGGGGTCGTGAACTGAGACCTTGTCCTACTGTTGACCTATATGTAAATGTACTACTTATATCAGCGAAACTAATCAAAATGCATATATTAAAGGTTGACCTGGCAAGGAACCCTAGACCAGTATTGTATTTCACAGAATGGTTAACCGGCAAGAGGGTTGGCCAAGGGCTGGTCAAATTGTATAAATGGCCCAGGTATTCCAATGTGCGGTCTCTCACTCAACACATCGAACCCTCGTTGAAGTTCGTTATGTTATACTGAGAGCCGAATAGCTATCCGTTTGTCAGTTGACTTGGTAACTGTTGTAGCTTGAAATAAAGTACTTGTAGGTTTCTTTGTAACCTGTGTTGGTGTGTTTCCTTTTGGGCTTCCCGGCCTCATATTATTTTTCTGTTTTCACAGTACTATACTATGGCTCACCCCTTTCCTCACCCTGGTGACTGCCCTGTAGTTTCTGCGTGCCCTGTTCTCCTCCTCACCTGTGTTTTGATATTAGGGAGCACTCCAACCTACTTTCATGCATGGGTGCGTTGGTGGTGAGGCTCAAGAAGAACTCAGGCTGGAAAATGTTGAAAATGCCTCTGAAGGTAAGTGTCTTGATTCTTGGCAGGATCTTTTGTTTTTAGTCAATTGGGTGTTGAAGTCTCTGAGAGAAAAAAGGTTCTGAGGAGAGAGCTCTCTCTTGATGTAAATCTAACAACTCTTTCTTTTGCAGGTTCGTTGAAGAGAGAAGTTTCACTTGAGGCACACGGGTGTAGTTGAAGAAAAAACATGAAGTCTTCTCTTGAGGTAAGAATGTGCGTGTTATTGTGAAAGGCGCACAGCGCTACGTGCCTTGGTTACCAAGCTATGGTACTTTCTCTGCGAGGCAAGGCTTTGGAATGCTTGGAAGAGTTTGTCAGAGCTTCAGGTACGTGAGCGCGTAGGTTTATTTTCACTCGCTACAATGTCTTTAACGTTCTTTCTTTAACTACTGTATCTTGTCTTTGCAGGTTTTCGGAGGTCTGAGGATTCCAGGATGAAGCCGCGGCTTGTGGGATGTTTTTACCCATGGATCCAAGCCCTACCATAAAACTATGCAGTACTGGCATGGAAAACATCATGATGGCCAGAACTCCCCAGAGAGTGCACAGGGAAAACATGAAGAATAGGCTGCCACCCATTTTGCCTATGTTGTGAGCACAGGAGGGCACTGCCTAAAACCACCATTGGGCTACACACAAAGTAGCCTGAAACCATTGGGAATGGCAATGCTGATTGCCAAAAGCAACCCAGAACTGTGGGGAATTCATTTTCTTAATAACAAAAATAGATGCAGTACCGGTGCTCACCACTATCAGAAAGCCGGCGTTTTAAAACCACCAGACTTTTGTGTAAAACTGAACAAAGGAACCGAAACCAGGCCAAGGAAAGACTTGCTAAGAGGTGGACACAATGTAAAACTATATTCTGAAATGACTTGAAGGAAGTAATTATTGAATGTATATGTAAAAATTGTACGTTTGATTTAAACTGGGAACTAAAGTGACATGTAGCTGAATTCTGCCTGACAACTACCCCCGACAGGAGAAACCTGCTCAGCCACTCTTCCCAGGCCTAACTGCATCCTGCTTCCCCACCAAAAGGAGTTGACACCTCTCTGATTAGATTAGGGGAGGGGCACCGGCAGGAGGTTGAACAAAGCATTGTCCTGGACTCAGGCAGATGTTATATTGGGGGGGCCGTAAAGTGGCTTCCTCTTGGGAGAAGTGGGAGGAGAAGTGCCTCTGGGAGCCACCCGAGCTGGAGGCGGGGGCAGACAGAAGCTTCCCCCATGTGCTTTGGAACCTAAACCACACCCATCTGGGCCAGAGCATAATTTTAAAAAAGGTGGATAATTCATAGTACGAACTTTTCAGAATTATATAAGTTATATCATCATTCTTGTGATTTTTCTGTGCACGTTTTAAGAGATGTTAGGACCCTGTGGTGTATGCTGGGGGTTGCTAGCGGAAAATAGGGTCTTACTCCAAATGTCTGCATGTTAAAAATCGGACACTTGATCAATTAATGTCCATACTCCTTGCGCACATGTGTGTAATTTTTGGTAAATGACCGATATTGGTAAACCAGTGAAAAAGCGCAAAATGTTGTCATTTTTTAATGCAAGACCCCAGGAAGATCAGAGGCGGACAAGCATGGACCATAAGGAATATATAATGTGTATATGTAATTTCAACAAATTGTGTATCTGGGAAATATATATTTGAATCAAATATAGATTTGTGGGCAAATTGACCAGGGGAGGATCCTCTGACCCATAAACAGACCTCATCATGATGACAATCCATTTCCTCCCCCAATCATGGGAGAGAGGAGGAATTGGCCAATGACAAGTAGAGAGGGGCAGGCTTAGCTATGCCCAGGCACACACCCATTTTCAAAACACATAAAAAGAGACTGCTGGGACAGGTAGAGACATTCAATTCCATTTTCTGCAGGACGCTCTGCCGGGAGACTCCAGACTTCACATCCATCAATCTCCAAAGACCAGAACTTTACTTCAGAACTTAAAGCAAGGGCCTAAACCCACAAACTGAGAACTCTTCTCAGCAGGCCTCAGCATCCTTAAAATCATCTGCAAACTATTCCACAGCCGGGCGAGCTGTCTGAATTCTTTTGCCAAGAACTTTTGCCAGTACCCAGAAAGCAGTGTTACATCCAGAATCCACTTGATCCGGACCGGAAAGCAGAGCAGTATCCAGAACCAGAGGCCGCTGTATCCAGAGAGGATAGACCAGCAGAGCGGAGCTGACCCAGACCGCTGTGAGCAGAACCAGAGATCCGGATCGCTGTAAGCAGAAACGGTGCCTGATTGACCCGCCGAGCAGACAGAACCGCCACCGGACGTGTTGACCAGATCTGTGACGAGGCCTAGTTCAAATTTATAGTGTGAGTACCTAGCAGAACTGTGCAAGACCAATCTCTTAGTTAAAATAATCTAATTCAAGCTATTTTAACCTACGTAGAACTGCCTCCTAGAAATCGTGTCATCTGTCATTTTTAAAGCTGCACAACTGTCACCTGTCAATTTTGCAGCTGCAAGCTGTCATCTGTCATTTTGAGTTTTACTTAAAATCCAAAATCTACCTTTATTAAATCGTCCATATCGCTGGAACTGTTTGGGCTAGGAATGAAATGTAACTTTCATTTTAAAGCTGTGATTCTAGGCTAGAACCGACTTCCTACTCCCTATACTTTTCCGCAATCGCGATTTACGCACTCGCAAAATTTACCGCGATTTGCGATTTTGGCTCAATTTCTCCACTTGTCAAAATAGCAGCTCCATTCTTTCCTTTGTTAAAAATCCGTTTGCAACCTGGTAATAACTCATAGAGCATTGCTAAAGTGAGCCTGAACTAATACCAACAAGCATCTCTCACTCACCCTGAATCTCTAGAGGGAATTAAAATCAGTTAGCACATTTTCCCATCCATTGCCATCACATTTAAAAGTATTTTGGGCCTGTGTTTCAAACTTCTGCCTGTTTCCTCTAAGCTTGCTGTGGGGGGGACTGAATTCCGTATTGTATTTGATTGTATTCCCGAAGACTGTGTGTGTTACTTCCATCTCCTTGCATTGCATGTAGGGGGGTGAATTGCCACCAGGGGAAAAGTGATTACATTGTCTTTTGTTGAAGCCATATCAAGTTATTTTCTATACTGCATTTCATTCATCAGTGCGTTTCCTTGAACCATATAAAGCATTCTTTCCCACCTTATTCTTCTGTTCCTATTCATAAGTTACCTCTTGCTGATTACTGCTCATATTCACAAGTGTAATATCCATTATCAATGTATTTATAGAAGTGTGATATATATATATATATATATTGTTTATATTTCTCAAATAAACCTTTTAAATTTGCAAAACAGACCTACTTCTTGGCTCAGTGGGGTCAGGGGGATTCTAAGAGACGGGTGTTATATAAGGGTTGTCATCCAGAGTACATGAACTGGACCTACAAATATATCAATAAGGGTTTCCCTCAGCATCCCAGACTAGGCATTGACTTAGCTGTAGTGTTGCAGTGAAGCCGCTTAACAAAGTGGGGGCTCGTAGCCACAGATTCTGGGTTAGATCTATCACTTGTGCAGATTAATACAGTGTGCTAACTGACAGGAGACATACATCTGGTCGGATCACCACGCTGCGTTACGCTGTAAAGCACTCCTCAAAGGAACGCTCTAAGGAAACGGTCTGTTTTGCAAAAATAAAATACAAACTTCTGTAAGTCAGGAAGAAACTCAAATTCCAGAATGACGACACTGGTAGACATCAAAATAGCCAGAGAGCACTTCTTACATAAGCTATTTGTGAGAGGTGAGTGGACTCATCAGGTCCAAACGGTCTGGTTGCAGGCAATCGCGCAACAGGTCACTGAAACAGGGTCAGATACATGGAGAGATCAGGGTCCCCTACATGTGGCCCTGAGTGAACTATATATGGCCCCTAAAGCCAAAGATGAACATAATAAGATTGCCAGGATAGCAGCATATTTGTACCTATATATGGGAGCCATGCAGGACAAATGTGCTGAAGGCCAAGATCTGGCAAATAGGCAACATATGGCGTTAGAGAAGGCCCAATCTGATCTGGACTCTTCTGAGCAGAGGCTGCTCAGGAGCCAGGAGTCAGAAAATGACAGCAGACAGTACATCACTAAAATAAAGGAGGATATGGATGTGCTGCAACAGGAAAAGGCTGACCAGGATACCAGATTTCTGGCCTTACAGAGTGACTACCAAGAAGGTTTGGACTCCCTACTGCAGAGCCAGGAAAATCTGGAGCAACAATTAGATTTCAATAGGGCATGTGCTGAGCAGGTAGTCACCCTGCAAAGACACCTAGATAGGGAAAAAGAGGAAAGCAATAAACTGATTTTGAAAGACCTGGATACCCAGGCAGAGTTTGACCAGGAGCGCCAGAAAGCTGGTGCCTTCCAAAGGCAAAGGGACGACCTGGCGGCACAGATGCAGGCTCTTAGTCAGGAAAGGGAAACCTTAGGCCAGGAAGTCTGCCACTTAAAAAGGAAAATGGAAGAAAATCACCTGGCCCTCCAGGGACTGGGTGACCTCCAAAAAGAACACCAGAACTTGTTAAAGCACACCAGGAGGGTGGAGGAGGCTCTGGCAAGAAAGGAGCAGGCCAGTAGGGGTGGGACTCAGGAGGTAACTCTCCTGCAGCAGAGACTGGCCCAGTACTCCAGGACCAATCAGGAGGCACAAAGAGAGAATGAGGCTCTCTGCCAGCACAATGAAAGGCTCCAGCAACAGGTAGCGATGCAGAAGAGACTGATGGAGTCTAGTAAGGCCTTAACTGAGGAACTGAAAGCGCAGGCTCTTGCATTGCAACAGGAAGCAGGGGCGGATAGAGATGAGGTTCGCTGGGAAAGAGAAACTCCTGAGCATAACCTCAGGAGCCCTAGTACCAGAGGCCTTCATCTCTCCCAGTCCCTGGACTTTGCCCCACCCCCATGTCCCCTCGCGCACATGAGCCCAGGGCCACGGGGATGGCAGATTACTATCCAGCTAGAAGTATGGGGCTCATAGGCCAGTACCTCCCAGGAATGGATGGGCGGGCAAGCACAGTGCAATTTAGTGGGGAACCCCAGGAGAGTAGGCCCATGAAGGGCATCCTGAAAACCTCTCCCCAGTTAGGTCAGTGGGGGGTACCCATCAAATCCTGGCAGCAAGGAGGGATCTGAAGACTCCTCTGAACATTACAGGACACAGGAGACCAGGTCCCCACATTCTGCCAGCCATTCCCAGGCTCGCAGAATCTGGGAAAACCTGGAAGATCAGATGGGCACTTCTGGGAGCAGTGCTTCTGAGTCAGAGGATGAATGGACCAGGGTTACCCGAACCAAAAAGGCCAATAAGGCAAAAAGGGCCTTGCTTAAGGGCCCATTGAAACAAATAACGGCAATAAGGAGTGTCATCACGCCTTATCATAAGAACGCCAAGTATTCTGTTGAGGAACACTTGGAGCTCTATGAGCAAATGATGGAGACTTTCCATTTGAAGGACAGCAGTAGCTGCATTAAGTACGCCAAATGGACCTTCTCACCAGAATACTCGGCCATCTTGAAACATTTTTCTGTGCACAGAAATCCTCAAGAGGCTCGCAAGGCAGCCTACAATTTGCAATTTGGGGAGGATCAGGCCCCACAAGAGTTTGTGCAAGAATTAAAGCGTGCTTTTGCGCAGACCACCAGAAGGGTGCGCACGGATAGCAGAGAATTTATCAATACGTTTTTCCATGCCTTACCCAAATACATAATGACCCAGCTCGTGAGAGATTTTCATGAGAAAAGATCTTTAGACTGGGTAAGTGAACAGGCTACCCGGATCTATGAGGTGCAGAAGCCCATAGAAAATAAAAGTAATGCGCAGAAAACCCCCAAAACCAACAGCACCCCTGCTGCTGCCAAGGTGGCGGAGGTAAAGGTTGCCCCCGTTTTAGATTTGGAGATGGGGGGGCCTAAAAACCTGCCTGCACCAAATAATTCACAGCCCAGAAGACCCTCGGGCCAGTCACAGACAGGGAGTCGAGGAGGTAGTCCCACAAATGGGGTCCCACGCTCCCCTGACTATGTAAGTCCCCGCTACAAGGGAAACCGACCAATCCTGGGTTATGTGTGGACTCCTCCAGCCCAAGGGGGGGATCCAGGCAAGCACCTGACCCGGGGAACTTCCCTCATAACTTCCCCCAGGAGGGCAGAAATTCACCAAATCCTGGGCAGAACTTTTTCCCCAGGTAGCCATCCAATTTCCAGCCCCAAAATCATCCATCCTTCTTTCCCCAATTCCCTGAGCCCAGACAACCTAATCTGGGAGAGGGGAGGCCAAGGGTGGAGGGGTACCCAAACCTTCCCAATCCAGGGTATTACCAGAGAAAGGATAGCTACCCTTCCCGGGATCAGCCCAGGGGAGAAAACAGAGCCCCGTATCAGCCTGAGCGGGTTTCACAACTTGAGCGCCAGGTCCACAATATGGCACGAGATCTGGGTCACATACTGAGGGCTCAACAGAACCCTCAGATGAGTATGCCACCGCAGAATGCCCCAAACTCTGGACCTGGTGCTCCAGAACAATGACGGGAGCAGCACCCCGATAACCCACCGGTTCCCAGGGAGGAGGCACAAGGGGAAGAGGGGTGTAAAGCCTTGGAGGAAGCTTCCTTCCCAACTTGTAAACAGCCCCTGGAAAACCAGGAACCGGAAACAAAATCTCCTGCCCCTGAAAGCCTGCCTCCCAAGGAGCAGAGGGGGGTAGGAGAAACAAAGGACCCAAACAGACGCACTTTGTGAAGGAGGTACAGGTCTTCCAATTTGAGGGAGAGGGATCCTCAGAAGATACTGGGAAAAGGATCTTCTCCTTCAGAGATGGGGGAACTCCTCCCAAGGAAAAATGGGTCCCAAGGGATGCCAATTCAGACTGGGGAGATGTGGAGACTGAGCTACCACCGCCCATCATCTCATCCCAGAACCAACAAAACCAAAAACCCCTGGTTCAAACCCATCCTGGTGACTGCCTCCAAAAAGGCAGGGGTGGCCCAGAACCTTGAACCAGGGGAACCTAAAACCGAATCAACAGTCTGGGGAGATGTGGAGACTGAGCTACCGCCGCCCATCATCTCATCCTAGAACCGACAATACCAAAATCCCATGGGTCAAACCCATCCTGATGACTGCCTCCAAAAAGGGGGGGGGCGGCCCAGAACCTGAAACCATTTCCAGTTGCCAACTTTTTCTTTCAGATTCCCCAGGCTCCCCACAGAATTCTGCCCAAATGTCTTCGCTAGCAATGTCCAAAACCAGAAAGTTAGCCCACCAGTTATCCAAAAATGTGCATTATCTGTGCCCCCTTGAGGAGAAGGAGGGAGGATATTATGCCCCGGTACAAGTACAGGGGCAGGGTACAATTTCAGCACTGGTGGACACTGGATCCCAAGCTACCCTTCTGTCCAAAAGGGGCCTTTGATGAACTAAATGCAGGAAGGGGGGAGAATTACCATATTCCTCTCACCTCTCTTCCTGGTCAACAGTAGAACTTTGACGGTAAGGAAATTCCTGTCGAGGGGTCTGCAGATTTGGACATCAAAATTGGGCGACACAAGGTGAAACACCCGGTCATAGTAGTGACTCCAGAGGGCACCCCTTGTTTACTAGGGAATGACCTCCTGAGAAGGTTGTCACCCCTAATAGATTGCGTAAACAAGGTCCTCTGGACTCAGACTAGCCGACCAATAAAATTAAAACAGAGTGTCAACCATGTTAGATTAAACGGCACCTGCCACATGGTTGAACAAAAATCGGACCAAGTAGAATTTCACTTCCAGAACAACCAAATTCCAGACGTGACAGTAATAGCAGTAGGGCAACAGACTGGTGATGGGGGGTCCTCTCTATTTCTGACAATCAACCTTCCTTCCTGTTTAAGGTGGTATTCCACACTGGAAGGAAACACTCTGAAATTCTTTACCAATCCACAATCAGACACTCCCACTCCTATAGTCCAGAAAGATGTGAAATCAGCTGAGAGCCTGGATGATATTCAGCAAATTGGAGAGCAGTTGTTCATCCCTGTTCAGTTAAATTATGGGAAGGACTCTGTTCTCGCCCGAGTGTGTGTGAACAACGGTAAGAGCTTCATCAGCGAAGCCATGTTCCGCCAACTCCCAAAAGATCCAGCCATTCCCACATTCAAACTGATAGACAAATGGGAAATGGACCTGGAAGCACCCAATTCGAAACATCTCCTGCCAAGCAGGTGTATGCTCAAAATCTCCATTGGCAACAAGAGCATAGTCCATAATTGTTGGGTCGTGCGAGATGTCAGTGCTGCCTTTTACTTAGGCAGTGACATACTCAATCGCTTCGCCGTTAGTTTGGACCTAATAAACTTCAAAGCTTGGTCCCGATTAGCGGATAATCCCATGGGCTTTGATGATACAGAAAAAGCATTTAGGTCAGCTCAATTGCTACATTATGCAGTTGAAATTCAGATTAAAGAGGAAGTCACCATCCCAGAAAGGACCCGACAATTCTCCCTGGAAGTGAAAGTTAAAAGAGGACAAACATTGAAAAACCCTGATGCTTACATACATCTAAATGCTTCTCTCCAACAGCAAGGGTTGGGGGTAAACCCAACACCATTAGTCAACATAGAACATGACACCATTCCAATAGAGGTGGATAACAGCAACTTAAATAGTATTACTCTAGCCGCAGGCACCATTATTGGAATGGCGGTTGATGACCGACATTTGTCCCTTGATTTAGGAAATGAACTGTTAGGACCAATCCCCAAGGACTGTTTTGACAGTGACAGTGATGACAATACAACACCAGACAGGATTTTCACCCGGCATGGGGGGAACCTCCTAGTGTACACTTCTTGCCCTTATGGTAAGGAAGATGTGACTTGTGACTTCAGAGGAGATGAGGTGATTTTCCAGGTCCATGAGGGCTGCCTTTCCCACCTGAAGCCTCCAGTCCAAATCAGCACTCTGACCAGGGACTTCTCCACCCACCTGGAGGAGGCCGCTAAGATAGCAAAACCAGAAATCTTTCCAGGCTTCAGGCAGATGGTGGAAGAGAGAGTCAACCTAGCTGATGCCTGCGTGACTCTGGAACAGAAGTAAAAGTTAAAACAAGTTTTCTTGGATTTCCAAGATCTCTTTGCGGTAGACTCATATGACTGTGGTCGCACCGACATCCACACCACAACTATTCCCACGGACCCTGGAATGACTCCAGTGTTTGTGAAGCAATATCATTTGCCTCTCGCATCCATGGAGTCCCTTACTGAAATAATTAAGAACCTTGAGTCCCGGCGAATAATATGTCCAGTACACAGCACCTTCAATAATCCGGTGCTGGGAATATTGAAGCCAAACGGCCAGTGGAGACTCTGCGCCGACCTTAAGGAGCTCAACAAACGGGTCCATACTTCCTGATGGCCTCTGCCCTACATTGACCAAGGGCTGGCCCAGATTCAAGGGTCACAGGTATTCACAGCAATAGACCTGACCAATGGATACTGGACCGTGCCTGTCAGTAGGGAGGACCAATACAAACTGGCTTTTACCTTTGGGGGCCAGCAATACACATGGACCCGGACTCCCTTCGGATACCTCAACTCCGGCAATGAATTCAACATTTTCCTACATAAGGCCATGCCCGACCTGGGTGCGAGGGGTAACCTGGCTTATGTAGATGATGTCCTCATCAAAAGTTCATCTGTGGAGGAACACATAGCAGAGATCCGTTATGTTCTGACACAGTTGAGGGCTGCCGGAGCAAAACTTTCCTTTCAGAAAGCACAGTGGTGTAGAACCCGTGTTAATTTCTTGGGGCATGAGATTACTCCGCAGGGTCTCTGTCCCCAAGAAAAGAAAGTGGAAGCACTCCAGAAACTGAAGGATCCCACAACTCTGCGGGAACTAAGGAGCCTCCTTGGACTGACTAATTACAGCAGAAAGTTAATTGAAGGCTAAGCAGAGATCACTAGACCCCTGATTCATCTCTTAAAGGGGGGGGGTCAAGTGTGAATGGGGTCCAGAACAATCTGAGGCAGTAAGACAACTCAAGAGAAGCCTCTCACAAGCGCCTTGCCTAGGTTACCCTGTCAGAAACAAGGAGTTCTTCCTGGAGACAGGGTTCTCTAATACGTGCTTGACGGCGGTATTATACCAAAAGCATGACAAGGTCAATAAAGTAATCTCCTATGCGAGCCAAACTTTATCCTCTGTGGAGGAAAAATTCAACGATTGTGAGAAGGCACTCCTGGCAACGGTGTGGGCATTGAAGAATTACCGCCCGTTTATCCAGGGGGAACACATCATAGTGGAGACTCCACACCAGCCTCTGCAATATCTCCGAAGTGACAGAATCCAGGCCGGAAATGTGAGTAATTCCCAAATTACTTCCTGGATTCTGTCAATGCAAGGCTTTCCTGTGGAGGTCAGATATGGCCAAAACAAGAAGAGTCCCCTCGCGCAAGGTCTGGCTGACTTGCATGATTGTGCCAGAGAAAACTGTCTCGAGGACGAAAGTCTAAAAATCAAGGACAACATGGAGGCATACCTTAATTCCCCACACAAAGTCTTTGAAGAAGACAAGTGTGAGGGAATGTCCACTATCTATGTGGATGGATGCTCTTACCATGTTGACAACAACGGGGAGAAAGAACTGGTGGCCGGCGCAGGGAATGCATGGGTGTAGGAGTTTCCAGAACCCTCCGCTAGATACAAAATTGGTCCCCGAAGTAGTCAGGTCGCAGAATTGATGGCTGTGCATCAGGCCATCCTCACTGCTGTCCAACATCAACTCCATGAACTGGGCATAATCACAGATTCGGAACGGGTTCGTGGAGCACCTGGTTAATTGGAAAACCAGAGGCATGTTATGTGCTAATAAAAAACCCCTGAAACATGGGAAGCTAATCCAAAATATTGATGATCTGGTCACATCGAATGGGATGACCATCTACTGGAAAAATATCAAGGGTCATTCCAAAGTAGAGGGACCAGACAAAACTGGAAATGACTTAGCTGATCAGCTGGCCATAACCGGGGCCATCCAAGGGGATCTAATAGAGATTGAGTCCCTGTTGGGGGAAATCCAGGTCACTGCTATCACTAGGTCCCAGACAAATGCTCACAATGATCTTTCAACTGCACAATGGAGTAAGGAGACCCCTGACGCTGATTTGATTACGGCTCAAAAGGGGGATCTAATAATTGGTAAGTTTTACCAACACATTGAGGACCCGGAGAACTTTCTCCTGACGGATACCGATTATATTGGGAAAGAGGACCTAAGAGTGTTGATGAAATGTCCAAAGATGTTCCGGATCCAAGACGGGTTGTTGGTAAGGAAATCCCAAGCTGACCATGATCAGTGGGTGGTTCCTACCTCCTTCTGAAGCCTGATGTTAAGTCACGCCCATGATGCGGCCACAGCCGGTCATAGGGGGTTTCACACAACACTTGAAATCTTAAGAAAGGTTGCATACTCGCCACACATAGGCCAGGACCTCAACTAATATTTGAAGTGTTGTCTTGTGTGTGCACAATTTCAGCCATCATCCCTCACACACCGTGCGCCTCTCCAAAAGAGGGGGATGACACTGCCATGGTCAGATTTGCAAATCGACTTTGTAGGCCCTGTAATTCGCTCGTCTAGAGGAAACAAGTACATGTTGACCGTTACATGCTTGTTTACCAAGTGGGTGGAATGTCTCCCGGCCCCAAACTGCAAGGCAGAAACAGCAGCTGCCCTGATGATGAACCACACCTTTTCCCGTTTTGGTCTACCTCAAAGGATTGAGTCAGACAAAGGGTAGCCACTTCACCAGTGAAGTAATGACAAAGATGTTGGAGATACTGCGGGTTAAAAGGAAGCTACACATTGCTTACAGGCCAGCTTCTTCTGGAGCAGTGGAGAGATACAGCCAAACCATTGTGAGCATCTTAAAAAAGTTTGTGGCAGATTCTTGGCCAAGTTGGTCTATCCGACTACCTCTGGTCCTAATGGCCATCAGATCTACCCCTTCATCTGCAACCAAAATGTTACCATTTGAGTTGATGACGGGGCGCAAGATGGTGCTTCCCCAGCATTAGCTCTACAGGACCCAAGAGCAGACACTGATAAATGCCTCCACAACTCATGAGTATGTGGAGAATTTAAGGAAACACCTACAACATGCTTTTGCCTATGCTCAGCGGAATCTAGAAAGATCAGCCGAGAGCATGAAGACCCACTATGATTTAAAAACTACCCAAAAGGAATATAAGGTGGGGGACCGGGTCTATCTATACAATTTCCAAAGGAACCAGGCCAAACAGCGAACATTTTTACCTACATGGAAGGGGCCCTTTTAAATTATAGACAAGATCTCCCCTGTGGCCTGCAAAATCCGCATCCCCAAAGGTAATTTGGTGGAAGGGGAAGATAAGTGGGTCCATATTAATCAGCTGAAGTGTTGCCATCCCAGGCACACTCTGCAGCAACTGGAGGAATCCTCTGCAATACCAGAGGGGGCCGCTCCAGAGTAATTCAGTTCCAACCCTAAAATATCCCATAAATAGTCTCTAAAATATCATGATGCTTGTAAGCCACTGTCTCTGAATTATATCTTGTTTTTAAAAATTGGAATGCTATGTCTATTAAAGTATAAAATGTATATGTCGCCCCACTATATCAATAGTGGGGGAGAAATGTCTATGAATAGGTATTGCCGCTCCTAGGAGAAAGAAAACATGGAGACTGACCACGGAAGGCGACCTGGGGACCGGGAGCGAAGATCCGAGGGGCCCGGGGTACCGCCCAATCCTCCCATCAGGACCAGCAAGGAGAACTGATTGATCGACTGGAGGGAGAAAAAGATGCTGAACTGTGCCATCTATGGAATTGGACGAAGAGGAGGCGAACATCCCAGATCTTGCGAGTTCCATCAGTGAAAGGACAGAATGGCCATCGCAAGAGGGGGGCTTGTGGGATGTTTTTACCCATGCATCCAAGCCCTACCATAAAACTGTGCAGTACTGGCATGGAAAACATCATGATGGCCAGAACTCCCCAGAGAGTGCACAGGGAAAACATGAAGGATAGGCTGCCACCCATTTTGCCTATGTTGTGAGCACAGGAGGGCACCACCTAAAACCACCATTGGGCTACACACACAGTAGCCTGAAACCATTGGGAATGGCAATGCTGATTGCCAAAAGCAACCCAGAACTGTGGGGAATTAATTTTCTTAATAACAAAAATAGATGCAGTACCGGTGCTCACCACTATCAGAAAGCCAGCGTTTTAAAACCACCAGACTTTTGTGTAAAACTGAACAAAGGAACCGAAACCAGGCCAAGGAAAGACTTGCTAAGAGGTGGACACAATGTAAAACTATATTCTGAAATGACTTGAAGGAAGTAATTATTGAATGTATATGTAAAAATTGTAAGTTTGATTTAAACTGGGAACTAAAGTGACATGTAGCTGAATTCTGCCTAACAACTACCCCAGACAGGAGAAACCTGCTCAGCCACTCTTCCCAGGCCTAGCTGCATCCTGCTTCCCCACCAAAAGGAGTTGACACTTCTCTGATTAGATTAGGGGAGGGGCACGGGCAGGAGGTTGAACAAAGCCTTGTACTGGACTCAGGCAAATGTTATATTGGGGGGCCGTAAAGTGGCTTCCTCTTGGGAGAAGTGGGAGGAGAAGTGCCTCTGGGAGCCACTTGAGCTGGAGGCGGGGGCAGACAGAAGCTTCCCGCATGTGCTTTGTAACCTAAACCACACCCATCTGGGCCAGAGCATAATTTTAAAAAAGATGGATAATTCATAGTACGGCCTTGTCAGAATTATATAAGTAATATCATTATTCTTGTGATTTTTCTGTGCACGTTTTAAGAGATGTTAGGACCCTGTGGTGTATGCTGGGGGGTTGCTAGCGGAAAATAGGGTCTTACTCCAAATGACTGCATGTTAAAAATCTGACACTTCATCAATTAATGTCCATACTCCTTGCGCACATGTGTGTAATTTTTGGGAAATGTCTGATATTGGTAAACCAGTCAAAAAGCGCAAAATGTTGTCATTTTTGAATGCAAGCCCCAGGAAGATCAGAGGCGGACAAGCATGGACCATAAGGAATATACAATGTGCACATGTAATTTCAACAAATTGTGTATCTGGGAAATATATATTTGAATCAAATATAGATTTGTAGGCAAATTGACCAGGGGAGGAACCTCTGACCCATAAACAGACCTCATCATGATGACAATCCATTTCCTTCCCCCAATCATGGGAGAGAGGAGGAATTGGCCAATGACAAGTAGAGAGGGGCAGGCTTAGCTAGGCCCAGGCACACACCCATTTTCAAAACACATAAAAAGAGACTGCTGGGACAGGTAGAGACATTCAATTCCATTTTCTGCGGGACGCTCTGCCGGGAGACTCCAGACTTCACACCCATCAATCTCCAAAGACCAGAACTCTACTTCAGAACTTAAAGCAAGGGCCTAAACCCACAAACTGAGAACTCTTCTCAGCAGGCCTCAGCATCCTTAAAATCATCTGAAAACTATTCCACAGCCGGGCGAGCTGTCTGAATTCTTTTGCCAAGAACTTTTGCCAGTACCCAGAAAGCAGTGTTACATCCAGAATCCACTTGATCCGGACCAGAAAGCAGAGCAGTATCCAGAACCAGAGGCTGCTGTATCCAGAGAGGCTAGACCAGCAGAGCAGAGCTGACCCAGACCGCTGTGAGCAGAACCAGAGATCCGGATCGCTGTGAGCAGAACCGGTGCCTGATTGACCCGCCGAGCAGACAGAACCGCCGCCGGACGTGTTGACCAGATCCCTGACGAGGCCTAGTTCAAATTTATATTGTGGGTACCTAGCAGAACTGTGCAGAACCAATCTCTTAGTTAAAATAATCTAATTCAAGCTATTTTAACCTAAGTAGAACTGCCTCCTAGAAATCGTGTCATCTGTCATTTTTAAAGCTGCACAACTGTCACCTGTCAATTCTGCAGCTGCAAGCTGTCACCTGTCATTTAGAGTTTTACTTTAAATCCGAAAATCTACCTTTATTAAATCGTCCGTATCTCTGGAACCGTTAGGGCTAGGTACGAAATTTAACTTTCATTTTAAAGCTGTGATTCTAGGCTTTCCAATGAACCTAGAACTGACTTCCTATACTTTTTCCGCAATTGCGATTTACGCACTCGCGAAATTTACCACGATTTGCGATTTTGGCTCAATTTCTCCACTTGTCAAAATAGCAGCTCCATTCTTTCCTTTGGTAAAAATCTGTTTGCAACCTGGTAATAACTCATAGAGCATTGCTAAAGTGAGCCTGAACTAATACCAACAAGCATCTCTCACTCACCCTGAATCTCTAGAGGGAATTAAAATCAGTTAGCACATTTTCCCATCCATTGCCATCACATTTAAAAGCATTTTGGGCCTGTGTTTCAAACTTCTGCCTGTTTCCTCTAAGCTTGCTGGGGGGGGACTGAATTCCATATTGTATTTGATTGTATTCCCGAAGACTGTGTGTGTTACTTCCATCTCCTTGCATTGCATATAGGGGGGGGGGTGAATTGCCACCAGGGGAAAAGTGATTACATTGTCTTTTGTTGAAGCCATATCAAGTTATTTTCTGTACTGCATTTCATTCATCGGTGCGTTTCCTTGAACCATATAAAGCATTCTTTCCCACCTCATTCTTCTGTTCTATTTCATAAGTTACCTCTTGCTGATTACTGCTCATATTCACAAGTGTAATATCCATTATCGATTTATTTATAGAAGTGTGATATATATATATATATATATATATATATATATATATATATATATAGTTTATATTTCTCAAATAAACATTTTACATTTGCAAAACAGACCTACTTCTTGGCTCAGTGGGGTCAGGGGGATTCTAAGAGAGGGGTGTTATATAAGGGTTGTCATCCAGAGTACATGAACTGGACCTAAAAATATATCAATAAGGGTTTTCCTCAGCATCCCAGACTAGGCTTTGACTTAGCTGTAGTGTTGAAGTGAAGCCGCTTAACAGGCTGAGGAAGAGGATTGCTGACTGAACCGCGGATCTACGGAGAAAGAAGTCACCTGTTGGAGGACTCCTGCTACGGAAATTCTTATCAGGTACATTGAAAACTTAGGTCTGTGGATATTCTGTTAACTCAACAAGTTCATAACATGACTTTTCTATTGTCTTTACAGGTCTGTGAGCAGAGCGCCGGTAGTGTTACACCGCTTTCAGCGGAACTAATGCGAAGCGCGTGTTACTGCAGTGGCGGGGCTTTTATTGTCCTCCATGCCCAACTACTAGTTCTCAAGCTTTTGGTACTCTTGTTCAGAGAGGAATTGCCATAGCATTTCGGTGCTGGACTGCCCATGTGGGCGGGGCAAAGACTGATATGCAAATGGGTATTTCCCATCAGTGAAAGGTACAGTGAATAAAATGCGTGTGCCTCAAACTCTCCTCTCAGAACAGGTTATCATGCCATGTTCTTTCTGGAGAGGAGCGCCTGCTTCCTTTTTTTAAATATTTGCAAGGAACTTGGGGTTGGTCACCCTGAGTTACCTAGGGGCAACCAGACGTGGACTCCCTGCTCACTGTGCTCAGAGAGACAAAGCTTCACCTCACTGTTGAGGCCCAACAAGGCTGAAACACGTGTATGGGGTTGCTTTTGGTAATCTTGTTCAGAGAGGAATTGCCATAGCATTTCGGTGCTGGACTGCCCATGTGGGCGGCACAAAGACTGATATGCAAATGGGTTTTTCCCATCTTTGAAAGGTACAGTGAGCAAAAAGTGTGTGCTGCAAACTCTCATCTCAGAACAGGTTATCATGCCATGTTCTTTCTGGAGAGGAGTGCCTGCTTCCTTTTTTGAAATATTTGCAAGGAACTTGGGGTTGGTCACCCTGAGTTACCTGGGGGCAACCAGATGTGGACTCCCTGCTCACTGTGCTCAGAGAGGCAAAGCTTCACCTCACTGATGAGGCCCAACAAGGCTGAAACACATGTATGGGGTTGGTACTCTTGTTCAGAGAGGAATTGCCATAGCATTTCGGTGCTGGACTGCCTATGTGGGCGGGACAAAGACTGATATGCAAATGGATATTTCCCATCTGTGAAAGGTACAGTGAGCAAAAAGTGTGTGCTGCAAACTCTCATCTCAGAACAGGTTATCATGCCATGTTCTTTCTGGAGAGGAGCGCCTGCTTCCTTTTTTGAAATGTTTGCAAGGAACTTGGGGTTGGTCATCCTGAGTTACCTGGGGGCAACCAGATGTGGACTCCCTGCTCATTGTGCTCAGAGAGACAAAGCTTCACCTCACTGATGAGGCCCAACAAGGCTGAAACACGTGTATGGGGTTGCTTTTGGTACGCTTGTTCAGAGAGGGATTGCCATAGCATTTTGGTGCTGGACTGCCCATGTGGGCGGGACAAAGACTGATATGCAAATGGATATTTCCCATCTGTGAAAGGTACAGTGAGCAAAAAGTGTGTGCTGCAAACTCTCATCGCAGAACAGGTTATCATCCCATGTTTTTTCTGGAGAGGAGCGCCTGCTTCCTTTTTTGAATTAGTTCTCAATTACTACTTAGCATGTGACCCACAGGGTGGCCATCTTAAGGGAAATTATTAGTCTTTGGATCTCTATGGGAGCCCACTGTAATTTTGGTACTGAGGAATGTGAGAACGCCAAGTTTGCCATGCTAATACCCATCTAGCCCCCACAGTTCTGCACCAAGAACTCTTTCTGGCCTGAATACCTGATCCCAACACTGCAACTCTGGAGGTGATCATGACACCTGCTTTCTTTAGTCTAGCTTTTGAGATGAATTGGGCTTGCCTCTTTTGGACCTGAAAGGTTTAGTCTGGGAATATAGGTGGCTTTGCTGAGGCTCTTTGTATGTTCCCTCCCGTTCTAGAAAAGGCGAGGATCTTCTCCCTGTTCTTGTAATTTAGGACCTTAGCGATGACAGGCCTGGGTGGAGCTCCTGGTGGTGGTCTCCTGGTCAGAGAATGGTGTGCACGCTCTATAGTGAAGCCCTGAGTTAGGTTCCCAGCACCTATTTCCTGCAACACATTTTCAATATAGGTGGTGGGGTCAGACCCCTCCATTCCCTCAGGCAGGTGAACTATCCGAATGTTGTTCTGGGGGTGCCCGTCCTTCTGCGTCCTCCGTTCTTTCCTTCAGCAACTTCACTTTTTGTATTAGGATATAGACATCTTTTGTCATTTTCACTCTTGCAGTAGAGTTTCATTGGGCCTGTTCTTCAAGTTGGAGGGCTCTAACATCTTTCCGCAATAGGCCTACATCAATTCGTACTTTGTCTATCTTAGATTCAAGGGTAGCTTGTAGTGTTGCTATGGCATTCAATATCTGCTGATTTCCTGCATCTATTGTTTCTTTGGGGACCTTTGGTGGAGCCTGCCTCTCTGATGTCACCACCAGTCTCAACAGGGCTTACTTGTCCTTTTGCGAATGATTCCAGCATGGCTTGTTTATTTTTGCTTTGTTGCTTTTTGTCACCATCTTCTCTCTGTTGCCTTCTTCTGGTCTTCGCGGCCGTCCGCACTCAGCAGCCACTCGATTCGATTTTAGTGCTTCTTGCCAGCAATTCTGTGCCTGAGAGGCCTCCAACTCAATTCTGACCCGGAACAAACCCTGGCGTCGTCCTCAACCCCGGGCCGCCAAAGCAGTTCTTTGTCACTCACCAGGCTGCTGATGGGTCTATGGGGCATGTTGCAGGATTTTACCCGCCTTGCAACTATCTCACAGGGGCCCCTCAGACCTCGGGGTCTGAAGAAATTATCGTGTCTGGGCCTGTGGTGTCAGATCCTCCAATCCTTACTGGCAGGCTGTTTAACTTTATTTATTATGCGCTAACGGTAGTCTGCGCGCTTTTTTCACGCCTTCTTCTTGCTATGTCGTATGTTTGTATGTCTCAATTCAATGGAAACAGTTTTCATGCAATGGGGGCCTCAATATTATTTGGTATTTGGTTGCTGTGAGGACTCTGGACCCTAAGAGTCTGATATGCTCTTATCAGTGGCCTGGCACTTTGCACGGTCCTTGTCTTACTTTTCGCCCCCAACTTGGAAGGGGACCTTGGTGGGAGCAGCCGCAAATTTTTCCTGCAAGGCTCTGATGGTCCGAGCCTAAGGGTCTGGTTCTATACTGTAGAGGCTTGATTGGGGCAAGGGCGTATGCAAGCAGTTTAATTACCAGGCAAGTGTCAAGGGTGCACCCCGATGTCCAGGCTCAGGATACTGCCATGGTGGTCGGACCTGGCCTCCTATGAGGGTGCGCGGGAATCCTCCACCTTCTCGCTCCTTACCGTACAGTTCTTGTGCCTGGCCTGGGCTGCTGGTAGGCCACTGTCTCTATGCCACCTCAGGCCCTCTTTTAGTGCTGGCCTGCCCCAGGGTCCGTCTATGCTGCTCTTTTGCCGCACAACGTGAAGAGGATGAGGCCTCTGGATGTGTTGAGCGGCGCATCCACCTTGCAACTGTTCTGCAGTGACCGCACCTTTCTTTGGGTCAGCCGAATATTATTATGTCCAGTCTCTGTGGTCCCAGGTCCCCTCCTCCACCTTCTCAGCGATTAGTATAGTGTTAATTTGCGACCTCCACAAGGTGCACACAATCACTCAGTTTTCCCTATCACGCTGCGTTTGTCACCATCACTAGAGCCTTTCTTGCTTGCCAGGGTGGGTCTCAGCACCTCCTGTTTGCTGTGATGCTGCTGCAGTGAGGACCTTGGTCACCTGGAGCACAGGTGCCACGTTTGTCGGGAAGACTGGCTTCCTGTGTGGCTTTACTTACCCCACGCCTATTGAGGATCCTTGACTGGGAGCACCTACTCCCCTCTCCATGAGGCACCCATCAGCTGTTCTCGGGGGAAGGTTGGTTCGTACCCTTCGTATATGCTCTCCCCTGTGGCTCATTGGAGGGGGCGGTGACTGCGCTCCAGCTAGCACTCCCTTGAATACTATTGCGCTCCACCAATGTTGATATTGCCCATTACATGGAGTCCCAGTAGCTGCGTGTGTCAGGCAGGCTTATCCTGTTTTAAAGTTTGCAGGGACTCTTGCCTCCTCCCCGCTCCTTACTACACTGTCCAGAATGTTTTGTGCGCCTCCGATTCAGAGCCTGGAGCCCTGTTCTGTGGCCCCAGTTGCACTGCGGTATCAGCAGCCCAGATGTCTGCCACTGCAATGACTTTCACTAGCTACATCTACTACAGTTTGCCACATGTTCGCGGTCTGATTCTGCCGTCTGGTCCAGGCAGGCGAGCGCTTACTGCAATTCTTCTGCCTTTGCTTGTTCCTGCATCCTACGGTGCTGTCAGTAGTCTCGACGCCCTGTAGATCTGCGCACTCCCTCTTCCGCTCCGGCTCCTGTCGGTCCACGGCATACCTGCCTACATTTGAAAATCAAAATTCCTGAGATGTATGCCCCGCCCACAGCCACACAAGACTCCGCCCATTCGCACATGGCTCCGCCCACACGCCCAAAAGGTAAACTCGGTTGTTGCAGGCTTCGGTTTGCTTACTATAGCATTGAAAATAATTCATTCAATGCTATAGTAAGCAAAATGAAGGCAGTGCTGCCGCCTTCATAATAGTGCTTTCAATCCATGCCATTGGATTGAAAGCACTATTTTTGGCGGCGGCGGCGGCGGCTTCAGTTTGCTTACTATAGCACTGAAAATAATTAATTCAGTGCTATAGTAAGCAAACTGAAGGCACCGCCGAAATAATGCTGCTCTCAATCCATGTCATTGGATTGAAAGTAGCATTATTCCTACTGCGGCGCCGCCTTCATTTTGCTTAATATAGCATTGAATGAATGATTTTGGTAAGCAAAATGAACGTGACACCGCCGCCGTAATAATACTGCTTTCAATCCAATTATATGGATTGCAAGCACTATTATTACAGGGGTCGGGGGTCGCATTGAGCGCCGTTTCCGGGTCCCGGCCCGGAAAGAATCTGAAAATGCCTGAGGGGCGCACGCAGTTCGTGGCGCTTCGAGGCCTTGAGTTTCGGAGGCGGCAGATGGAGTGCGGGCCCCCGGGGGTTTGGGGTTTGAACGTTGGAGTGCGGTCGGCGTGTTTCGGGTCGGTGGTCGGGCTGTTGAGGGGTGTTGCGCGGGTGGCGGATACGATTAGTAGTGGCGGGAGTAGCAGTGCTGGGGTCGGGGAGTGAGTTGGTGGGGGGCGTTTGTTTGTGGTAGGGTGGCTGTTGGTGTGGATTGGCTGGGTGTGGTTTGTGGTAGGGTGGCTGGTGGTGCGTGTGGTAGTGTGGGTGTCGCTCGGGTTGGTCGCGGTGGGTTGACGGCTGCGCGCGGTGCCTCGCCTGAAGCGCATGTGTAGGCGTACGGGCTGGGGTCTCGCGGGTCTGCGCGCCGGTCTCCGGGCTCCCTGGGTGGTGTGAGTTTGGGGTGTAGTGTCTGTTGGTGTGGATTGGTGGGGTGTGGTTGTTTGCGGTAGGATTGCGGGTGGCTGGTGTTGGATTGGTGGGGTGTGGTAGTTTGCGGTAGGGTTGCAGGTGGCAGGTGTTTTGGGGTAGTAGTTGTTTGTGGCTGGAGGTTCGTGTGTGGGTGTCGCTTGGGTTAGTCGCGGTGGGTTGGCGGCGGCGCGCGGTGCCTCACCTGAAGCGCATGTGTAGGCGTACGGGCTGGGGTCTCGCGGGTCTGCGCGCCGGTCTCCGGGCTCCCTGGGTGGTGTGAGTTTGGGGTGTAGTGTCTGTTGGTGTGGATTGGTGGGGTGTGGTTGTTTGCGGTGGGATTGCGGGTGGCTGGTGTTGGTTTGGTGGGGGTGGTAGTTTGCGGTAGTGTTGCGGGTGGCAGGTGTTGTTTTGGGGTAGTAGTTGTTTGTGGCTGGAGGTTCGTGTGTGGGTGTCGCTTGGGTTAGTCGCGGTGGGTTGGCGGCAGCGCGCGTTGCCTCACCTGAAGCGCATGTGTAGGCGTACGGGCTGGGGTCTCGCGGTTCTGTGAGCCGGTCTCCGGGCTCCCTGAGTGGTGTGTGTTTGGGGTGCAGTGTCTGTTGGTGGGGTGTGGTTGTTTGCGATGGGATTGCGGGTGGCTGGTGTTGGATTGGTGGGGTGTGGTAGTTTGCGGTAGGGTTACAGGTGGCAGGTGTTGTTTTGGGGTAGTAGTTGTTTGTGGCTGGAGGTTCGTATGTGGGTGTCGCTTGGGTTAGTCGCGGTGGGTTGGCGGCTGCGCGCGGTGCCTCGCCTGAAGCGCATGTGTAGGCGTACGGGCTGGGGTCTCGCGGGTCTGCGCGCCGGTCTCCGGGCTCCCTGGGTGGTGTGAGTTTGGGGTGTAGTGTCTGTTGGTGTGGATTGGTGGGGTGTGGTTGTTTGCGGTGGGATTGCGGGTGGCTGGTGTTGGATTGGTGGGGTGTGGTAGTTTGCGGTGGGGTTGCGGGTGGCAGGTGTTGTTTTGGGGTAGTAGTTGTTTGTGGCTGGAGGTTCGTGTGTGGGTGTCGCTTGGGTTAGTCGCGGTGGGTTGGCGGCAGCGCGCGGTGCCTCGCCTGAAGCACATGTGTAGGCGTACGGGCTGGGGTCTCGCGGGTCTGCGCGCCGGTCTCCGGGCTCCCTGGGTGGTGTGAGTTTGGGGTGTAGTGTCTGTTGGGGTGAATTGGTGGGGTGTGGTTGTTTGCGGTGGGATTGCGGGTGGCTGGTGTTGGATTGGTGGGGTGTGGTAGTTTGCGGTGGGGTTGCAGGTGGTTTGTGTAGAAGTGTGGCCTGTGTGTTGATTGGTGTAGGTGGTGCACATCATCCTTTAGGATGGGGAAGCGCCTGCGTGGGTCCGCCCACGCGTTCGTTAATTGAGAAGAAGAAGAAGAAGAAAATGCCTGAGATTCACGGGACTTTTTCGGAGACCCGGAGAAATGCTTAAAATTCCGGAGTCTCCAGAAAAATTCCGGAGGTTAGGCAGGTATGGTCCACGGTGGTAGTGTGTTTTCTTAGTGTCGGCTTAGAGCCTGAAACTCTCGACCAGCAAGTCCGCAGTACGTTCATCCATGTGAGGGGTACACCGAGTGCCCTTGACTTCGCTGTAGTCCTCCGACCCTTCACTGGTCCTTTGTAACTGCCTCACGGCTCCTGTAAACCACACCATTCTCCGCCGCCATTTTTGCTGGGCCCGCATCGTGATCCGAAACCTCTGTATATTTTGCCTTCTAGCCTCGCCTGGACTATGAAGTCTCGCGCAGGTCCAGAAAATGTTCTTCTGGTTGGTAATCTTAACTTTCTAAATCAATGAGTGCTGTTTACAGATTATCTTTTACCGGATCTGAGGAGCTCCCAGTAGACACGCCTGCCTCACATGGCTGTTCGCCACGCCCCTTATCACAGTCATTGTTATTCACAGCCCTCCTTTGTCGCAGTTGCTCTTCATCATAGTCCTTTGTCGGTCTTTCTCCTTCATTCCATTCCATATCCTTTGCCACAGTCATTCCCCCAATCCAACTGACATAGGCACAGTCAGTCATGTAGTCACATTTTCCACCCCTCTGACCCCTCTCTATGTCACTATTCTGTCTTTTCTTATTTACCGTGGTATATGTCACTCTATGTCCCCCTGTCCCTTCTCTTCTCTCGATTGCTATCTATTTCCTCTTCTTGCTAATTCTCACTTTGCTGTGTAGTAAAATCTATTACAATGTAACTCAATATCATATCATCATGGAAATATACTCCAACATATAATGGTCAGACTACAATCCATAAAATAAGACATAGGGCCTCATTCCGAGATTGGAGGTAGCCATGGTGCTATTTGCGCCATGGCTGCCTCCAATACCGGGTCCGGCACCGGTCTGGTTCAATGGGGACTTACCGATACATTCCGACCCTGGAGGGACCGGTAAGTCCCCATTGAACCAACCATTCCCATTTGAGCCTCCATAGGGCTCAATGGGAATGGGGAAGGCGCTAATTACGGGCCTGCTAAGGGATCTTGGAATTGGGCGGTAAGGGATTACCAGCACCGGTCTCCTTACCGGTGCCCGTTATCCTTTACCGCCCAACTTGTAATGAACCCCATAACCATGCTTAGACACGAGCAATGAGAGACAGGACCACTACTGCTCTTACTCTCTCAGGGGGATGCGCCGTATTCTGCAGTCTATTGACACGTTATAATGTCCTTTGATCTACAGAAGACTAGATCTCCCTTCCGTCTCCATCTGTAATAACGCAGATCTGAGAGTAAGGAGTATGCTAGGTTCTCAAGCATCTTATTTAAACATTCAGAGAGCCCAGTGCTATGCAACTTGCCCCATTTAACAGTAAGAATGCCCAGAGGGAGGCATCCCATTGTAGATTTCATCAATAGCTCCATGGCCTTCTTTGTATCCTAAAGCCACATATTCATCCATCCCCCAAAATATCCTTATGATTCAGGTCCTGGACATCATGGGGTATTGGTACAGGTCACTCAGCGTCCCTTCATGTCTCCCGAAATCTTTTCCTTGCTTACCTAAGGGGATCCCTAACAATCATAGTTGGAGACTCAGACAGCCTTCCAAAGCTCAATGAAAATAGAATTGCCTTTACCCAGGCTAGCTGCAGGATCTTCTTACAAGCATATACGACTAAAAGATCTCTCAATCTTTCGTGAAATGCTCCGCTCTCTAGATTACTTACCCATGGTCCAATGCAATTTGCCATTGGTAAGAGGGTGATATAACAAGGGATATGACACACCCAGGTCTCTAGACGCAGATTGCCAGTCGGAGTTCTCCTCGTCAATGAAAAGGATGGATGTTTCAGCTACAGTCACAGCAGACCAAGGCACATAGCCCCAGACTTTCCCAACCTATATACCCACATGGACAGACTTACTTTGATAAACATCAAGGACTTGTACAGAAGAATTCCCCTAAACTTCCTACTGAACTCCAGAGCACCATAGGCAGGTTGGACAACTTACTCCCACTTCTTTTCCCCTGCGACCCCCACACTCTTATTATCAACGTGGATGCACATGTAAACGAAATGTGATATCACTCCTAAGCGTCATGCATTTACACAAAAACTCCCCCTGGGGGCATTTAGCTAGGACCAACACCATTGCCCTTGGGTTTCTCACCTGAATGACAAGCTTTGTGTGAAAGCAGCAATTACAAAAGGTCTCCACTAGTTTATGCATTGCCTTTTCTGCATGAGCAGGGAGAAAGCATTGTCCGCAGACAGCAGGGGCTTAATGTTGCGGTCTCCTATCCTACATGCACCCAGTTGCTGGGAAACTAGAAACTCCTTTAATCATTCTGTAACATGCTAAAAAGTGTGGGAGCCAGCATATACCACTGTTTGACACCCCTCTCTACAGAGAATTGTCCCATAAGTTCTCATTCAAGCCGTACCTGCCTCTTTCTATATTAGCAACATGAAGCACCTCTAGTTCATCCATGTACCTTTTCCCCCGGGATTCCCTTCTCAGTGACTCCCACAACTACCCCTTATATGCAGATCTTTCTCCCTTTCCCTTCATCTCAAAGGGGATGTGGTATTGGTCGGGATGGAAATTATGAAAGAATTAAAGGCTGACCGAGGAGTTTGTAAGGAAGGTGCATAATATGTGAGTTAATGTGAGAATGTTGGTCTTTCACGCCAAATTGAAGCAACCCCAGCAAGCTTGCATCTGGTTCTGTGTTGTATTTCTACATGTTGCAACAGGACTTGCTCGGTTAAAGGCTTTGAGGTGTGCATGGAACTGAAGCTCTCTCGTTAAGTGTGGAACTAAGTTAAGCAGCTTCTTCAGTTACCCTTGAAGAAAGGAAATTGGCAAATGTGCTTCACACTATGAGATCATACAGCAGTTATAACTAGCATGTTTACATGAATATTGATGTCCTCTTAGCATGGACACAGTGCTAAACTGGCGCAGAGTCTTGGTAGAGCAAAACCTTTCTCATCTTGCTGCAAGTAATAGCATCTTTAACTCCTTTGGGAGTTAAATGCGTGTTGTATCATTGATGTGTTCATACCGGAAGGTACAAAGACCGAACACATTTGATGGGCCCCCTTATCAGGCGTTGTAAACTACAGGATTTGTGCCTCAGAAGCTGGATTAAAATGTGAGAAGTATTTAATCAGATAGTCAAATGAGTATAGACCCTTGAGCTTTCCTGCTTTTTGAGCTTGGCCCATTTTATTTGGGCCCAACACAAATTCATGCCTATAACTAAAATGCAAGGAACCTTAGCAAAGGGCAAAACTATAGGCTTTGCCAATGCTTACTTTAGAATGTAATTGACATGATGAAGTGATAGAGGATTTCCTTTTGGAGGAAGACGTGGAGGAGGTATAGGTGTTTCATTTCTCAGAGAACAGGGATGTTAATTGCGTGTCCTTTAGGAGAATCGTGTGCTTGAAGTGCGTGTGGGGTTTGGTGTCATTATGGCCTGGCTTAAGAAGAGGAAGGTAGACAGGGCTGACAATGGAGGGTTTATCACTCCCACAGGGGAAAGCAGGGGGGTGCAGGAAGTCAAGTGCAGGGGGAAGTTGATGTGTCTGGGAAGGACTAGGCTTCAATAGTTGACTTAAAACAGGAAGAGGGCATTGTAGTTGCAGAAACAATAGAGTTGTGAGTGGGCAATGACCTCATTGACTTTGGCGATGGAGAGGGGCTCGTGGTAACTCAGCAGGGAGAGGGTGCAGCCGAGGCGCTTTGCTTCCCAGCTACACACGAGGAAAGGGTGCATGTGGTGGCGCTGGAAGAGTGGGAATAGCAACCGGTCGGGGAGACATAGGCAGTCCCCAGTAGATGTCTCAGGAGAAGCAAGCGACTGAAGTCTCTGTATGCATACCTTCTCTTTGAGATAAGGCAAGTAAGGCAAGGAATCTCTTGTTAAGTTTTGGGTGGGCCAGGGAACAGTCCAACCCCAGGCCCAGACAGTGCCCACTTCGACATAGGCATGACACACTTTAACTGGCCGCAGGGGAAGCATGTGTGGGTGCAGGAATGCACTGTGGTATGATGCAACCTGTGCATGGCATCAGTGCAGTGACGAGTTGCTCCTTGGGAACTATGTTAATGGAAAGCACATGGAATGTGATCATGGTCTGACTAATCCGAGTGTATCCAGGTCAGTTTCCAGTGAGTGACATCTCTTCTGCAGCACACTTCTGAGGTGGGGACTGCAAAGAGAGAGTATATGAAGATTGTGCAAAGGACAAACCATGTCGTTGCTTAACACATTGACGCAGGCAGCCTTCTGCTCCTCATCCTATGAGCCTGCCAAGCAGCTCTGCCCTCAATGCATCCTGCGCCAGTGGCATCATCCACTAGCAGAGTCTTGTTTGCATTGCCAGCACCAGTACCTCTGCATATTTGTGAGGGTGATGGTAGTAGCCACAAACATGCCCGGTTAGTTGGGCAGTGTCGGAGATTTTGTCTTATTGGGGTAAATTTGGTATTTAGCGGTATTTTCTTACCGTAAAATATTGGTGGTAATTTGGCAGTATGTTAGTCTTACATTTAGAGTGGCCCTGGTATCATACTATTTTAGTGACCCTACCTTGTTAGCTTGTATTGGTGGTAATTTTAGTGGTTTCTTGCTTTGCGGTATTTTCAGAATTATCTTATTCCTGTGATATGGTGGTGAGCATGGTTCTTTTTTTTTATACTATAAGCCCATTATAAAAACAAACCTTTAATTTCCATTAGAATATTTTCTATTTGCCTGTAGAGAGCTCCAGACTTAGCACATCTTGTAGAACCCAATGATTGTATTCATAGCGCCACCTACAGTTTGTGGCTGGTGTTACCCTGAGTTACCTGGGGGCAACCAGACGTGGACTCCCTGCTCACTGTGCTCAGAGAGACAAAGCTTCACCTCACTGATGAGGCCCAACAAGGCTGAAACACGTGTTTGGGGTTGCTTTTGGTACTCTTGTTCAGAGAGGAATTGCCATAGCATTTCGGTGCTGGACTGCCCATGTGGGCGGGACAAAGACTGATATGCAAATAGATATTTCCCATCTGTGAAAGGTACAGTGAGCAAAAAGCGTGTGCTGCAAACTCTCTTCTCAGAACAGGTTATCATGCCATGTTCTTTTTGGAGAGGAGCGCCTGCTACCTTTTTTGAAATGTTACTGGTTTATGTACATCCAGTAACCTATGTGTCGAATTAGACACCCCCTTCCCATCAGCATGCGAGGAAGGACTCATTCATCACAAAGCACACAACCCTCTACTTTGTAGCTGTTTATTACTAACTTCTCTCTTGTTTGCTATTTTACTTACAGTGGTAAATTTGTAAATGCACTACTGCACTGATATGAACCTCCCCTTTGTACTTCACTTATGTAAATAATTCACAGATGCATGAATGACACAAAAATCCCAATTGTTTTTATATATGCTTTTTGTATTGCATATCATTTACAAGTCACCAGATCTTACCATGTGTTATTTACAGCATCATATGCAATATAAAAGAACAAACAGAACAGGCAGGTATTTTGCAAACATGAATTAATGTTCCCACACTTTGAATATAGATAGAAATAAACATGCAATTATTTCTAACTTCTCTGCACTGCAGAAATCGTAGCCACACACACAGCATACAAATTATTCCTCACTTGGCACAAATCCCTGACCAAGGCCAGTAATCTGATTCCCACACGACTTCGCTGTCTTTTTCAGTCCCAGTGTCAGCGCGAAACTCCTCTGTAAACTTGTATGGGGGAGCACCAACTGATTAGATTCAGTCAGCACTCGACCCCCTTGAAACTTGGTCTGTTTGTCTCCTCAGCCCAGCATGAACTAACTGCTCTCTTCATTTCTTTTTCTTAGGAAAACTTTCACCCGTCCCTTTATTGACGTGGCTTGTCTGCCTACAATTTCTACCAATCAGGGTAAAAAGAATGTGCCCTGTGCCAGCCTTCGTTTTCAAAACAATGAAAGCTTCAGGTCCAGAGTTACTTTTTCACTTTGCTTCCTGCATCTTGCATATTTTCTGTTCTCACAAGCTGAATAAAACGCTAGTGTGCATTTAAAAAAGTAATTTTAAATAGTGCAATCAAAACATGGATTTCACCTCATTTTGCATAGAAAACTACATTTGCATGATAAAAGTTAGCACTTAGTACTTGAGTTATGTTATTAATGTTAGTTGGTTATGTATTGTAATGTAGTCTTCATACATGAAGCATCCAAAATACATGGTGCACCTCATTCACCTGGCAGTGCACTAAGTTTTCTTTATGTGTGCTCTGACTATCTGCAGTTTCAAACTGGGCCTGGCTGTGTACTTTGTATGCTAGCAATAACGCTATATATTATACTGGCAAAATGCTATTGTATGCTGGCAAAAATGCTATACATGTCCTTACAGCAGGCATGGAGGGACAAATGATGTGACTGTGATGAAATGACTACAATGCTGCAGGAGTACAGGGATGAGTAGTGTATAAAACTCCTACACAGGCTCACACTGCTACTAAATAAGCAGAGCTCCCAATCATAGAGGTGGAACAGTCACAGCCCAACAGGTACACCACATTTGTCTCTTATGGTAACGCGGGTCGAGGGCAGGCTATACTCTTCAGGAAAGTGTGCGAGCTAGGAAAGAAGCATCTAAACAACAGTAGTACTGTGGTACAACAGTAAAGGAAATGTTCACCTTAAAAATACGATGATGTTATGAGGCACAGTTGAGCTCTGAGCTTAGAAACATAGTATTATTTGACTCAAGTTCATCGTCTCTCCTTCTTCCTCTCCCTTATCACTTCCCTCTTGTTTTACCCATACATTCATCTATACACACTCAACTCTTGGTGCTGAACGTGTCTGTCAGCTGGCATGGCAAACCCAGGTCTCTTCTGTGTTACAAGGAGTGTTTCTTAAAAGCTAAGCTGGTGAAGCCTCCACGCTACTAGGGTGCACTTGTGCACATTGCTGAAACCTTTCTCTCAAGTTTACCAATAACTAATCGCAGTTAAGAAGCATGCATCCAAGCTTTCACAACCATATTCCCTCCTCATCAATTTATGTTCAATTCCCAACTATATTGATTGTCTACTGGCTAACCCCCCTTTACTATTTTCTCCTCTCCACCCAAACCTTTTTCTATTATCGACACCGACCGAAGCGAATGGTGCTCTGTTGGTGTCGAAATGTGCCAATTCTCGGATAAGGTCAGGCATCGCAAAACTACTACAGTGGTGATGGGCACAGTATAAATACTGAATAACATAATTTAACATAACAATGACATACAAACACACTAATAAAAACACTAATAACCCACTCCTATAAAGGACGGCACAGACTATGCAGACTTTTAAATGAAAGTGGGGCCTCTAGTCTTAACATTGGGGCAACAGGCAATAGTCTCTGCAACAATGTTCACGTGCACAGGTTATGTTTTCAATATGTAAACAGTGGGTCTTAAATGCCTCTAGGGCCCTTAAAACCAGGCCCCGGGAACACTATCAGTACCTTTATTTTCTTCTTGGGAGTTTGCAAGCATCAAGCTGAGCTTCTCAGTGCTTTCCAATAGGTCGAGCTGTTAGGACAGTCGAGTCAAATGATCGCAATGAATAGAGGCAGCACCGAGCCAGTCAAGCTGGTTCAATGCAGTCCAGGGGTGCAATGTGGTCCCGCCGCAGTGATTGCCTTGAAATGGCCAAAGAACAGGCAGGTGATAGTCAAGTTGGTATCGCAAAGCGGTTGAGTCAGTTCGACGCAGTCGACCAATGCAATGTGGTTCTGCAGCAGTGAACATCTTGAAGATAGCTGAGACACAGCCAGGCAAGGGTCAATACAGGTACTCAACAGCTGACAGCAGATTGAAAAAGCAGTGAGTGTCAAAGGCAGTTGGAGGGAACCTGCAGCAGCTTTAAAATGACTCAATATGTTGTTGAATTGGCATCTTGAGTGGTTTGACTTGGGAAACAAAGCTCAGAGATGCTCCTTTGCTTCTTGGTTACTCTACTATATTTGCACAAGTGGATTGGTCCATTTCAAGCCTTCTGTGAGAGTCCAATTCTGGCTGTTGTGACAAGAGTCTTTTCGTGATGATGTCAGACCCAGAGGGATTTGTCTACAAGAATTGGGTAGGAGACCCTGGAAGCAGGAGTACCTAAGAAATCCAAAGATAGTGGAACCCCTCTCTTTCTACGCTGCAACTACTCTTCTGAACTTTTTTAACTCCTCGCCCTCCCCTGCCTGCCTTGCATTAAAGTAATTACTAACCTGGTGTGACTCCCCTCCCCTATTGTCCTGTTAGGGCTTTCCTTGAAAGCACCTGCTCCCAGTTAAACCTTGGAGCATATCCTGTGCTCTCCTCTAGGGAAGATGGCACACCTTACCAGAGAGAACAAAGAGAACCTTTAGGGTCGGGCATACATGGTTTGCTTAAGGTGAAGCTCAGTCCCAGACAGCTGAAACACGAAATGACCTTGACATTTGAAGGATTCATTAGTAGCTAGGCCAACAATAAAAGGACATCAAAAGGGTTTAGACCAGTATAACTGTATATTCTTATGGACCAGCATATCATGTATTTGTTGGTGGGTTCCCTGTGTGTAATTTGCTACATTTGCAACAAGGTGGAGAGCAAAAGAAAAGAGTCAAGTCAGTCGAAATAACCTTTAATCTTTACTTTTATGCTCTGCCTACAAATTACGCTTTGCAGGCGCCGTTTACTAATGGATTCTACCTGATCGTTAGCAGGTGCTAATTGGCAACAGATTCCATGGGAATGCATTAATTTCACGCCTGCATAAAAATCTTATGCAGGTGTAAAACTCTTCCAAGATGAAGGAGGGAATGGCAGCTTATATTTATCTATTAATCAACTGCCAGCAGTCCCTGGGGGTGCACATTTATATATATATAATTTGGATCACGGTTTCTCACTGTTAAAGGCAGCCCTTGGCTGTTGGAACTTTGGGTTCTTACACACTGTTTGCACATGTTACTCTGTAACTATCATGTTGCCAAACTACAGAGCAACATCTGGCGGTGTCAGTATACAGTACCAGCAGAGACTCATGTTTGCCGTATGCTTTACATTAATGAGCATTATGAAAGTGAGGTCTGATTAGCAGTTTTAAGTTTCTGAGTTAGAATTACCAGAATAATTCTGTCACAGTGACATGCTGGCCCGCACTGCCTGTTCTAACAGATGACCATTAGTCAGGGTGCACTGAACCCATGATAGTGGAGGATGCTGTGGAAGGACTTATGCTCCGGCACCACACTATCCTCTTTTATATGACTGACTGGGCATTGGGCAAGAGGGTAGGAAAACAGCAGCTGGGGTAACTGCGTAGCAAAAGGGCAAGTCCCCAAATATTGCAGGGGTGGCTGTTCAATTGTACAAAACTATCAGTATGAGTTGTAGAGGCTATATAGTCACACTACTCTGTGCAGAGTTGAACAGGGAATTAAATAAGATGGACAAGGGGTCCAGGAGTCAATTGAAGTTAGAGGAACTAATCCTGACTGGAATCAAATTAATAGACTAAATGCTGGCCCACAACAGCGCATGGTTGCGGATTACTGAGAATTGTTCCAATCTGAAATGACAGAGGGCGAAAAATTCAAAAGTTATATTTTCAAAACTAACTTTCGTTTTTTCCTCCCGCAACCATTTCAGATAACCCACTCCCACCCACCCCCTTACTTAACTCTTGGCAGCACGCTGTGTGCCGCCGACACGCTTTGCCCCTGCGACTCCTGTTCTCTTCACTTCCATGATCAGAAACCGGTGCTGCAGGGTCCTTTGTTTTTTTCTTTTTTTTCAGGAAGCGGGGGAAACCCTTCAACGCCCAAGCCATTACAGTGAACAAGGGTGTGAGGGACACCCCTGCAACCGTTGCTCCCCTTGTTCACTGTAATGGCTCCGAATGGGAGACTTAATTGAAGTTTTCGGCTATATGTAATTTTTGGATAGCCGAAATTCGATCAAATCTGCCATTTGTTTTTTTTTCCAGATCAAATTTTTGGCTTCCCATGGATTCCCATGGTTGCGATATGTGAACTTGCTATACCATAATTAAATCTTCCAGTGGCAGACATTCAATGATTTACATTCTGCTGTCTCTAACTGCACGTTTTTGAAGATGTGTAAAGGACGCAAACTACTGCCCGCTAAACCTGGGCTGCTTGCATTATTTAATCTTCTGTCATGGATGAAAGAAAGGACAATGGGATTAATTTTCTAAGAAATGCAAATTGCATCCAGGGGATTTTCAACAATAGCACGCATGAGCTGATGGGTCTCCTGTATGCAATTTTCAACTTTTGCAAGCTGGAGGGTGAAAGAAAAAAGTCAAGCCTGTTTAAATCACCATTAATCTTTAATGTTATGCTCTCTCTGCAAATTATGCTTTGCTAATGGATTCCTATGGAATCTGCCTGATCGTTAGCAAGTGCTTATTTGAAACAGATTCCATAGGAAGTCATTAATTTCACACCGGCATAAAAATCTTATGCCGGTGTAAATACTTTCCGAGATGAGGACAGGAAGCAGAGAAGAGATTCAGGGCCTGATTCTGAGCTTGTGATAAAAAGTGCGATGGAAAGCCGACATTCTCCCCTCCAGTTACCAGCACCATCATTCTGAAGTGGGTGGATGCCCTGCTTTCCAGTAGCAAAAGCTGCCAAAATCACACATTGTGGGAGAAACATGTGCTCCAGTGACATTGCAAGCATTTCTTAATAGACTGACACTTTTCTAGTTTAAGAACGTTTTCTTAAAATTTCATTCAACTAGAAAAGTGATGCTGTAGTCAAAGAAATTGATTTGATAAGGGGAAAAGCTGTGCAGTGGAGCACCTCAAAGGTACCATATTTTTATTCACTTTTCTGTCGTGCTAGACCAGTGCTGCTGGGAGGAGAATCCCCTCCATGTGGCTGCCCTGCATTCCTGATGGTTGCTAGGGCTGTTGTCAAGCCATAAATCAGGTGCATGTAAAAGCGGAGGCTTTCATGTCCCTGCAGCACTGTCTTTCTTCATCAGAATATGGTGTTTGTAAGTAAAGGAGGAGCACTCCTTACATTTGCACAGCAGAATCATCCCCTCGATCTCTGCTTCATGGCCCTTCTACACCTTGTGTTTACACTTTCAATTGCTCTCTAGTACATTTTAAAGTGAGCCCAAATGTGGGGACTTATTGAAAATGCAACAACACGCCTGAATACAATGTCAATATTAGCAGCTGAGATCAGCAAACATGTTAGAATTTAAAGATGGATGTGACGTGATGTCATATGACGAATAGGCTAGTAATACATTACATTGTCATTGATAGCCTAGGGCTGTTGGTGTGTTTTCTATTTTGCAATTTTGGAAGAAAATCCCATGAAAGCAGTGAATGCCTTTACTGATGGAAATTGGAAATAAAACACAGCAAATAACTGCATTTGAAACTCATGTGTTTTTGGCTGTTGTGCAGGAGGCAGCAGGCTGGTTGGCTGTTTTGCTATGAATGCAGCAGGCACTAGAATAGCCCTAAAATCTTATTTCTGAAACTCTCATTTTACAGGAATTGGCTTTTTTTAAAGGCCAAGGGTACTACTCTGTGCCCTGTAGGAAGTTGGATCTCTGTGCTTTACTGTAGTTGTAAAATAGCAAAGCCCTTCATACTTATCTCTGTAACTGTGGTAATATACTCCTGCTTCGCCCCCTCTATATCACTGGTTTCCAAAATCATGCGTTGCAGCGCGGACTCAGATGGGGCTCCGGTGTTATCTTGGTCATCATCACCTGTCCTGAGGCTCATCACTAATCTAAGTGGTGGTTGAGGAGAGTTGGAGCACCCGGCATCTTGCATTTGTTTCTCCCAACTCATCATAGGATACAATCTGTAAGTTCCCTCCACCTTCTGCCCCAGGGTCAGGGAGATGAACCTCCTCCATATGCTTCTTCTCCCACTGGCACTTCTAAGTGCTCCATAGGTCGTAGTCACAAGACGTTGGCACATTGCAGACTTAGTTACAGCCACTAAGTGCACTCTCTTACCCGGAAACTAATTTCTAAATGTGTCCTTCATAAATGCATGAACAGCACGTATTTGGTCTGACCTCTTATGATGGCACACTGACTTCCATCCACTGAATGTAATCCAGTGCCAGCCTCCAAAGAACTCTGTGATGATCTTCTCTTCTTCAGACTGACAAGACAAGTCATGTATTTGTCATGCAAGGTGGTCAGTCACTAGGATTTTCCCCTCTTCACGACTGGCTCTGTTGCTTACAGCCACGTACTAAACGTACAGCAGTGTGGGAATTAAAGTCTGTTTATGCCGTTACCACTGCATTAAAGCCGTATTACCGCACCACCGTACTACAACTTTGGAGGTATGGCAGAGGAAAAACCTTCAGCAAAATGCTGACGATAATTCAGCCGACATACTGCAACACATCGGCAACATGTGTGGAATTACCATGGAGTTCTATGGACTCCATAAATGGGAACTAACACCGACATACCTCCACTTGTAATCCGGCGGTAATTCCACTGGACCAAGTGGCGGTAACAGAACCACAGAAATAACGCCATACTTGTGATGAGGCCCATTCTCTCTGTAACTGTAGTATTTGGTCTTGCCACAAAAAGACAAAACACTGAATTACAGACAGTGAATATACTGTTTTACCGCAAAAGAAATCTAATATTTGTAAAAATGAAACTTTGTAAGCAACAAGTATGTAGTTGGAGACTAAAAGATGGCACTCTGATTTATATCTACTAATAGTGATGTAATTTCCTGTCAGACTCCAAACAGTTCTGTTTTGATCTTCTCCTGAAACAGACAGGAAATGTCACATGCGTTTATGTTATTTAGGATTATCAATGGGATGTGGCAGAGTCAGTAGGAGTGACAAAAAGATGGCCTATCCTTTTTAAGTTTCCTTCCTCTCCGTTATGTACGTCGTATGTACATTTTCTACCTATACTTCAAATAAAGCCTATTTTAATTTTCTACCTTTTACCTTACTTACATCCTATTTTCATTATCTACTTGTCCACCCACTAAATCCTATTTCAATTTTCTACCCGTTCCTCAACTAAATACTATTTTATCTTTGTACCTCTACCACAACTCAATTCTATTAATTGTCTATCTCTTCCTCAACTTAAAATTGTATGCGTTACATGTGCTGAGATTTATATGGCGTGAACTTAGCTGTAAAGCAATGGAGTGCAGTACAGCAAGGGGATACAGTGAGAGGAGTTCAACAATACAGATACAATTAGGATAGTCTGTTAGTGGTGCACTTAGAAGCTCATTAAGATAGGGGATACAGAGGGCTGGCTTACAGGCTAGCGATACAGGCTAGGAAGTGAAAAAACGACCCATTCTTGTTTCATTTCTTGGAGGATCCGCACTGCGTTTGTTCCTGCTGACTTTGATCTTCCAAACTACACTGTTGAGTCTCTGGATCTGCCTCGACGATTCCTTCCCTTGCCTTCTTCTGCAATTCTCTCATCTGCTCCAGCAACCTCCGTACACTGCCTAACAAGGCTTATCAGGCAAGTCGAAATATGTATTTATTTATTACGCGCCGAACAGCCCACAGGCATCGGGGTGCGACAAAAACACAGAACCAACACAAAAAAACAGGACGAGATCACTGGCTGGAAGGAAGCCAGTGGTGTGGGGTGTTATGTAGCCTACACAGAAAGCAGCAGTGCACTACAGGTGTTGCTGAGGGTAACATATGAAGTAAGGGGATTTTGTAGGGTATTTTGTGGAGATTTGGGGCCTGACGGTATTTTCTTACCGCCGAAAAATAACTTAGCAACAATCACTCCTTGTATTCAGATTGGGCCATGTACAACAATAATAAAGTGCACATGCATTATTTCAGCACACAGACATGCGTATTTGGTATGCGTGGTTGGTATGCGTGGTTGGTATGCGTGGTTGGTGGTATTTTGGTGAGCATAATTCCCTTGTTTTATTTGTGGCCCCAATATCCAGAACCCCTTATTTTTGTTTAGATTTTTTCGTGTAATCACTAGAGAGACCTCAGGCTTGCATTTCAGGAACACCACATTTTCATTTTTAGTGTGCCACCATGGGCAATATCTCTCTGTCTTATCTACGGCAGCGAGCTATCATGTGTTATTTTCACTATCTTATATACGGTAGTGAACTATGTCCCGGGCCTCCCTTTTTGCCGACTCATAGACCTCCGACAAACTACAACACACACAGTTAGTTATAATTGCTCATACTGAATTACATTGTGCACTCGGCTGCAGCCAAATTTGATGTTTAGCTACCTTGAAAATGACAATTGCACTGTCTAAACATCTCCCCACATCATCAGCACTGTATTGGTAAATATAAAACACACCACCCGTCTGCTTTCAAATATTTTTGTGTATTATAAAAGTTGCATTTAAACACGATCTCACTCTTTACAGAAATAAATAAAATAGCACAGTAACAGCATTGTCTGTGATACACTGAAAAGAGAGTGGCGGAGACAAGAACTCAATTTGCAACATTAAACATGTGAGTAAAGCACAGGAATCTCCTTTCCTACACTGACTGAATATTCTCGTACACACTCAGCCCCCACACTTCTGTAATTACCTTATCTGTTCAGCATGAGTTTTCTTCAGCTGTTCTCTTTCTGAATTTGGCTCCCTTGAAGATTAACCCCAGTGAAAACAAGCGTCTTTCGTTCTCAAACCGGGGTTATTGCCTGGAATTCTCAGCTTTTGCAGCAGGAATGCTTCAGCCAGGAAACAGGTCCTTCTCCCAGCTCTGCCAAATCTCGATTGTCCTCCCCCTCTCCTCAAGCTCCCCCAGTAAAACTCTAATCACTGCCTCTAGCATGATACTTGCTATGACGCTGCTCCAATCAGAATCAATCATGCCATCTCCTCCCTCACTACACAATGGCTCGTTTCTACAGTAACCATTTGTAACCAACTGATTTCCTGTTCCTTCGAGCCCTTTGCTTCCTGTAGTTATGTGGACAGAGCAGCAGAGAAAAAAAAAAATGAATGTGCGTTTAAAAGTTCACTTTCAGAGTAGGCCTAATTCTGCAGTGGAGACACATTTTTATTAGTGGATTATGTTAAATGCAGTTTTATTAGTCAGGTTAGTTATTAATAAGGTTAGTTATTAATTTTCAAATGTGTCTCTTGCACCATAGGCATTTCAGGTGAAAAATTGTGTGCATTTTTGAATGTGCACGTGTGCTTTTAACTGTAAAAATAGATTTGCATTTTATATGTTAAAATCGTTTTTGACTGAATAGCCTGTCTTTACTTATATGTCCATGTTAATCTGGCAACACATATAGCAATGCACCACACCCATGTGGTGGTGCTGCATCAACAAAAAAATTGCTACCTGTGCAGTAGTGCTGTACTCTGTGCTGTAATACGCCAAATATCCTTACAATTTACAATATGTCTAAAACACAAGTGGCCTCTGTCAAGAAGGTGTGCTGGATGGAAACCAAATAAAGGCAAGTGTGGTAATCGATTAGGGCCTACACAAAGGGACTATACATATTCTAGTCTAAAAGATCGGTGTTTTCATAAAGTTCTTTCAATGCTTTGTTATTACAGAATGATGAAAAGATATAGGATGATCAGAAGGTGCTCAGCATTATAATACAAAGACACTTAACACCTGAGTGTGGCAATAAGAAACAAAATATGAAGACAGCAAACATATCAAAATGACAGATTACACCCATTACTCTGAACCTTTTTTTATGTTCACAAATAGAGCAGGTTTCTTAAACAATCTCGCGGTTGTACAGACAGTTGGTTATTTTGTGTAGCTTTCTTATAGAGCATAGTATGACCCGAATATGTTGCAGGCCCTTGGTTGGTGTGGGTCCTCCTTTAGGGGAAGGTGGTGGCCGTATAGATGTCACTGATAATGAGGAGTTTGGATAAAACCCTAAGTGAGGAAAAATAATCGTTCAGAAAGCCACAAAAGTTAGCCCAGGAGATGTCTTAATGTATGTAGAAACATATTTTCATAATTATGAAAGGCTACGAAGCTGGTGACCAAAATGCTCCAAAAATTGTACTTTGCGTCAGTGTCAGTTGTTATGTTATGCATGCATTAAGAATCAAAAAGGGGCCTTTTATTAGCTCCCCGTTACAAAATGTCTCATTGGATTTTCTAGCGGGTGGGATGTGATGCAGGAATGCAAGGCGCTTAAGTGGCATTTAGGTATTGACTGAAGAGTAAGGTCTTGAGTTCCTGTTTCAGTTTGTGAACTGAAAGAGCAATGTGCAGTGCAAATTGCTAGCGGGATGGTGTGCCTGTAGGCAGGCGTGTAGCAAGAGTAGGTCTGCTTCCTGTTTTATTTCCTTGTGCGCCATTTTCGTCTTAAGCCTAGCAACGGCCTGCCTCCTGGAGGAGTGGGAGCTACATGAGCTACGGAGCTTTGCAGCTGGGTAGGCAGGTCTGTGGGAAGGGGCAGCCTTATAAGTAATGCAGGCAGGCTTAATGAGTATTCTGGCTGGGATGTGAAGCCAGTGCAGCTCTCATTGGATGGGAGAAATGCGGTTGAATGCCTTGTTTTCTGTTAGGAGCCATGCCCTGGCATGTGGGGGCAGCCCTAAGTGGGGCCAGGCTTGTCACTGGAGTGCTGATGAGGAGGGGGTTTACCCCATCGACGTGGGAGATTAAAGGACCTGCAGTGTGGTTCTGAAGTCCACAGTCCAGGGGTTTAGCTTCGGGAGGAGGGTAAGCTAGAAAGAGGTGGTTTCGGCCTATTTTTTTTTATATGTCGCTGAGTGATTTGGGGGTCAGGGTCAGGCAAGGTGTGAAGCTGTAAAGGCGCATGTGATTTAGCCCCCCCCCTTGAATGGTATTCTTCTTAGATAGGAGGTTAAGGAGGACATGTTCTGTCTTTGTGAGAATGAGCTTTAGGTATGCGCTTGTCATCCAGGCTTGGATAAAGGCATGAAAATTGATAAGGCTTAAGATACCCTGGCTACTAATGTCTTTTAAGTATAATTGGGTTTTGTCTACATATTGGTGTAATGAGATTTTGGAGTCATTTGGCCTCATTCCGAGTCTGGCGGTAGCCGTGCCGGAAAAAACGGCAGGCTGCTGCTCAACCCGGAATGAATTACCACCTCCAGACTTGCCGGATTTACTGGGCCATTACAGCCCCGGTGGACCGGTAATTCCGGTGGTAGAATAACATTACTCCCCATTCCCATGGAGTCCCATAGGAACTCGTAGTTTGCTGGTCCGGAAACAACGGTGACGGCGGGGTTTACCGCCACCATTGTTTCCGGACCGGCAGGATCATAATGAGGCCCATTGAGTAGTAATCCCAATAGCTCCATGTTAAGAGTAAAGAACACCGGGGGCAGCCTTGTGGGACTCTGTAGATTACTAGACAGCAGTCTGACCTGAAGGTACCCGAATAGACAGCTTGGGGCCAGTCAGAGAGGTAAGATGTGAACCAGTTAGGAATTGTGCCAGCAAACCCTATTCTGTTCATGGGTAGGCTGGCCAGTGTGAGGTGGTTGACCATGTCGAACCTGGCAGAGAGGAAGAGGATTGCCAGGATGTATGTATCACCTTTGTCCATGATTTGAATAGGATCATGTATGCCCTGAATGGAGGGTGTTTCAGTGATAGATTTTGGGATGAACCCAGATTGGTAATCACAGTGTGTGTTGGTTGGTCAATCTGTTCATGGAGTCGATTGGCAACTGCCTTCTAAAAGATTTTACTAATGAATGTGAGGGGAATGATCAGAGTGTAGTCTGCAAGATGACCTGGTTCCTAGGTCAGATTTTTGATGAGTGGGTGGATCAGTCCCGTTTTTAGGGTGCTTGGGAAGATACCTTGTGTGACTGAGGAATGTACTATTTCTCAGAGGGCGTGAGGCTGCCACCTTGACCTGCTTTAAGGAGGCAGTGGGAAGAGTGTCACCCTTGTATACAGTTGGTTTAAGTGGCACAAGGGTGTCAGCAAGGTCTTTGCAGGTGAGCGGAGTGAAGGCGGTCCAGGTTTATGTTATGCGCAGTCGTATCGAGAGCGGGGGCCATACATTTGTTGTAACTGCCCTGTTATTGTATGTTATTTATCTTCTTGATGAAAAATTTGTAAATAGCATTGCAATTGCCTGTAGATTGGGGGATTACCAGGTCGGGCAGTGGGTTTGGGCAGTGTTGACTGCCATAAATATATCTTTACTCGTGTTGATGTCTTCTGAGATAGTTCATACGTAAAATGCATGTTTGGCTTTGATGATAGGAGACCCACATGTACTGCCTGGGGCATTGAGGATGAGGACGTCTTTGTTCCACTGTATTTTACATTATTTTTTCAGTGACTGTATGGTCCTCTTATAGTTGACTAGTTATTCTTTGTAAAAGGGGAGGGGGCCTCAACCCTGATGAATGTTTGTCAACGAGTTACCGTATGGTTGAGAGTTGATATGAAAGCATCAGCATTGTGTGTGGTGGGGTTGGTTAGAGTTGCTAGTTTTTGTTCTAGTTCTTCCGAGGGAAGTCCTTAAAGGGATCACTCAAGAGCATCGTAGGCTTGCATTGTCCCTTGTTTGACATGAGGCTATGTGTAAGGAGTATGGGCATGATGACATTATCCATTCAGTCAAGTGGCGTTGGGTTACGACATTGGGCCTCATTACAAAGTTGGAGGTAGACTTGCCAGCAAAATCGACAAGGCTACCTTCAAACCAGCAAGAAAATCCGGCACCCGCAAATTGGTAATTACTGGGGTATTCCGGCCCCACCGGACCCGGTAATTTCCTTTTCGCGGGTGCTGCAGCCGGTATATCCCCATTCCCATCTGGGAATGGGGATGCCTGTAGCACCGGCATGGATCATTACCATGCCGGTGCCACTGGCTTTCTTTGCTCGCGGATGCCTTTCATTCCACCAGGTCAGACCTGGCGGAATGAAAGGCACCCGCGGCGCAACTCGGAGTTTGCCGGCCTGGATACAACGGTACCAGTAATCTTACCGGTACCGATGTATCCGGACCGGCAACCTTGTAATGAGGCCCATTGCATCTGTGGGAATGCTGAAGTTGAGTATCTGATGTGGTGGGGTTTAATATGTGTTGATTTATGTCTAGGGAATCTATGAGGTGGAGAAAGGCATAGCTGCTTCTTTTAGTGGCTTGGTCCCTGTGAGATTGAAGGCATCAGGAAAGACGTTTGTTGTGTTTGTGACTTATGGGGTGATGAGGTTGTAAATACCATTGACGAATGACCCGCACCGGTGTGGTGAGCCTTAGATGAGATGTAATGTGGTGGTCTATTTTTGCAATGGTTTATGGTGGGATCATAAAATCTCTGAGGAATGCATGGCTATTTGGCTAAACAAGGGACGGGTCCATTCTGATTTGTGGATAACTGCCACACCTCCCATTACCTTCCGTGTGCGGTCAACATGTTGGATGCTCTCTCCCGGTGGGATGAGGAGGGCAAAGACATGGGTAGAGATGGGGGAGAGCAAGTATCCTTGATAGATACAGCAATGAGCTTTAATGAGCATTAGGCTCTAGTGGTACAGGCAAATTGTTGTGGGTGGTTCTGGCTAAGCGTGGAAAACTGGAGGAGGTGGAGCTCAGCAGGTGATCAGGGACAATCTTTTGATCCAAGTAGAAGAGCCCTATTTATGCTAGGTTAGCCAAAACCACCAGAAGCAATTTGCCTGAACCACTAATACTGTTCAAAACAACTCGATTTGTCAAAAATTTGCAATATTTGGGTGTTTTTGTTTTTTGCCAAACAGTTTTGCCTAGGCTCAGGCTTATTTAAGAGGCCAACTACCTTCAGCTACTCTATGTTTGTGCATCCAACAATACTCTGTATACTGGGACTTGTAGACCTTTATATGTATTGGGGTTTGTTACATTGGGCTGTATTCCGGCGGATTTACCGACAGAAGACCGCCAAGCTCGTAAGGAGGACCATTGAGACAAGTCAAGACAAGACAAATAACAGTTTGTAGACATGGGTGGTGCAAGGAATTTTGCCACCCTAGGCAAACTGTCAGATTGGCGATCTCCCCCCTTCCGAGGCCTAACCGTTCTCAGCCAACCGTTCAAAGTCCCGAATGATATGACAGCATGGAAGCTCGGGCCCTTTAACCTGAAAAGGTTGAAAGGGCCTGTTTGCGTGTTTGCCTACAGGCCACCTGTGGACTCTGGACTGACACTTCCTGTCCCCAGCTGTGGTGCCACCCCCTTTGTGGATCTGCTCAATTCCAACCCTACTGCCCTTTCCGGAAGGGCCAGAAAATGTTGCTATTCATAGAATAATTGCCTGCCACTTTGCCCCTCCCACTTTGGTCACAGCATTAAGAGAGCACTCTGGGGCTGAACGTTCTGGTCACCTGCGAGTACAAGATTGGTATGTGAGCAGTCTGTGTTACGGGCCTGACGTTTTGAGCCCCCCTGAGAAGTGGTTCTCAACAATTTATGGGGAGCCACAAATTACAGCATTGTTTTAAAAAATGGCTAAAAGGTTTTTATGCTGCTTGGGTTACCCTTGGCGTCTAACTCACTTACAGTTCCCTGGCTTCCCACCAAGCACCCAAACCACTAACGAAAACAACAAAACACTAATTACCCAGCACACCCAGCAGAGGTCCCAGGGTCATGTCTCTCATAGGCACCCCACAAACACGCTGCACCTGAATACTAATATCATTCACAACACTCGGGTTAAAGCCATTGACAAAAAAATATCAGTTCTGATAGCTATATTAAGGGGGAAAGAACAACAGCATGTTATACTTTTCGATGTTTAACATTTGAAAGTACTTCATTTATTCCCCACGCGTCTGTGCTGCGCAGGGAGAGTTGAATGTGGTTGATTATTTGCGTTGAAATGAAGACAGTACTGAGTTAACAATATTCTTGCTGGCAGACAACTTTACAGTGGTGCTTTCCAGTCGAGGTCATTGACAGTGTGCACTCCTACCCATTACCCCACTACTTGGTGAGAATCAGCCATCTTACCAGGAAGAAGGTGGAGCGGGTGGCGCCTGAACATTATTATTAGTGTAATGTCAGATATTTCAAAAGAAGCCCCATCAGAAGTCTCTTTCGAATGCAACTTCCTGTTCACTTTTTCCCCCTGTCATTTCCCTAACAGATTTTAGAAAGACAACGAAAACTTGCAGAGGGCTTCCTGATGTAATTTTGATTACAGAGCCAGCTGGCAAAGGATTTTCGAGTGCTGTATTTTTGGGGGGCTATCGCATAATTGAGAGCTCATGTGGCCCTCGTACAGCCTTTCATGCTTTAAGGGGGTCATTGCATGTCTCGAAGAGGATTTGGCAGGGTCTGTGTAATCGGTCACTGACGTATACGCTAATGGAACGACATCACATCACGGGTAGATGCTGCTCATCGTTGCCAGCCTGCCAAAATCCATGCATGGCAAAAGGCTAACTTAAGAGACCCAGGCACCAGCCATAGGGGTGATGCACGCTACCACAGAGGCAGAGAGGCAGGCAGAACAGATTTTAGTTTAAAACAAAATAGCGGAGCATGCACGGTATCGGCTATTGGGAGTACTAGTCGGCAATCACGCGTTTACAAACTAACTTAACCAGAATCCCCAAGCTTTCATTGTTCTCAAACAGCCTAGCTTGGAGCGAGCCATAGCCTGCCGCATCAGCCACCTCATTGCTCGCAAGCGTTTTTATGTTGTTATCTAAGTGATCAGAGAGAGCACCATTTTTTACCCCCAATTTCCATGCGAAGAAAAAATATTTTGTGTATGCCAAATGGCTCCTTAATAAATATCTACAGTATATTACCCTCAGACCACTCCCTTCACCAAACCAAGCGCTGCACTGATTCCCCTCGCCGGACGCATAACTGCGTGATCAGTCCATTCAGTATATAATCATCTGAGGAAAAAGGTTTCCTGGTGCCCAAAGCCCATGCGTGCTTTCCACATCTGTACATTGATCCAATAAGAGGGATTTTATTGATTTACAATAAGAACCAGAAGAAAGCAAACAAAACAAAGGTCGTATTGCATAGGTACAACGTATCAACGGTTATGAGACAGTAATAAGGATGGGAATACATATGTGCTTGACTCAAGTTAGCAGCGGGATGAGTGTCCCAGGCCACTGCACGCCCAGGACACTATGGATTCAGCGCTCCCCGGGTTGCTTCAATGTTGAGTGTTCACACAGTTCCTGTCCACTTCCCCCAGACCTTCTGATACTTCCCAGGGCAACTCCTGGCATTGTAGATGCGTTTTTCTAAGGATGCACATCTGTCCATTTCGTAGATCCAGCGGCTAAAGCTCAGTTTGTCCGGAGAGCCCCGCGTAGCAGCCGTAAGTCTCTTTCCCAGTCCCAATGCTAATGACAGGAGTGTCTTTTCATGTTTGGTAGAGTCCACTTCTCCCAGATTCCCAGCAATACTAGCTTCGGGTCTTGCGGAACTGAGGACCCCAGTACACTAGAGATACTGTGGATACATTTCCGCCAAAAATCCTGTATTATGTCGCAACTCCACACAATGTGGAAGAAGGTACCCTCTAACCTCTGGCATCTCAAGCAGTCTCCCTTGTCTGCCACCCCCCACCTTGCCATCGCTGCGCGGGAGTAGTAGGCCTGATGCAATATTTTATACTGTATTAAGCAGAGCCTGGCGTCTATGCCTATTTCTCGTGAGAATATGAATGCCTCTACCCATTCCTCTGATTCCAACGGGCTCGCCTCCCTCTCCCATTTCTCGCAGAGACAGGATTGTTCCCAGGCCCCAAAAGCAATAAGTACTTGGTAGAGTGTAGATGTGACCTTCGTTGGGATTCTGGCCTGCAGAATGTTAGCTTCTAAGGGGGAGCATTTTGGGACCTCAGCTAACACACGGAATTGGGCACATATTGCATGTGTTAGTTGTAGGTGTCTGTAGTGTTGTCTAGTAGGCAGCACAAACCTTTCCTGCATGGCCCGAATCTCAAAAGATGCCCGTCCTGTACAACGTCGGCAAGGGTGCATATCCCTCGCTCCTCCCACCTTGCAAAATAACCAATTTTTAGGCCTTCAGGAATATGCATGTAGTTCCATAGTGGTTGGTCTAGTGTTGGTCTCTTGCCCCATCTAATGTGGTGGTGAGCCTCTATCCAGGTTTGAGGGATGTGCTGTATCATTCTGGACATGTCTGTCATCTCCTTTTCTATTCTGTATAATACTTTTAAGGGTCTGTTTGTTCCCATACTCCTAGCCTCTCCCCCTATATGTAGGAGCCCCGGATTGCCATGGCGCCAGTCGTTCACCACTACCAGTTGTGTTGCCCAGTAGTAAGTACAGGGACAGGTTAGACCAATTCCCCCTTCCCAGACAGAGCGCTGCATGGTTTTGAGGGCTATGTGAGGTTGTTTCCCCCCCATAGGTGTCCCCGAAGGATGCTGTCCACAGACGTGAAGATCTTTTGGAGGATAGGGAGTGGGGCGTTCTGAAGAATATATAAAAATCTTGTGAGTGTCAACATTTTAAAGAGGGTCGCTTTGCCCATCAACGATAGTGGGAGGGATTGCCAGTGGACCGCATCTGTTCCGAATCTGTCTATCACCGGTTGTAGGTTGAGATGGAGGAAATCGTCTGACTTAGAGCTTACCCGAATGCCCAGATATTCAAAGCTCTGTATGGAGACCGAGTATAGGCAGTGTCGCGGGATTGCCTCATCCCCACCCTGAATGTGAAAAAAAATTATTTCTGTCTATTCACCCTAAGTCCACAGAATTTGAGGATATTTGACATGACGAGCAGGCGGTCTTTGGATTGCTCATGTAAATAAGTAGGTTGTCCGCATAAAGTGAGACCTCGTCTTCCCCACCCCATGGCCATGTGAATCCCGTCCACTCTCCTGCCGTTCTCAGTCTAATCGCGAGCGACTCTATGGCAAGTGTGAATAGCAAGAGGGAGAAGGGACAGCCCTGCCTGGTTCCCCGCCCTAGTACGAAAGCCCTGGAAGAGGTCCCATTTACCCATACCACTGCCTCCGTGGAGTCGTATAGTAGTCCGACCCAAGCCATGAAGCCTGCCCCAAATTCCATAATTTCCCATAAGGCCGCCCATCTCACTGAGTCAAAGTCTTTTTCAAAGTCTACGGCCAAAAGTGCAAGTGGGCTTGTTATCGTGGGTGCCTGGTCTATTACAAACGGTACCCTCCGTAAATTCATACGAGTGGATCTAAACGGCATGAATCCACATTGATCCGGGTGCATGAGGGGGTGTAAAACTCCTAACAGTCCGTTGGCTAAAACCCGGGCGCGGAACTTGGCTTCCCCGTTGATGAGCGATATTGGCCCATTGGAGGCACAAAGTTCTGGCAGTTTCCCATGTTTAGGGATCACCACCATAGCTGCCTTCCTGAGGCCTTGGGGGAGCCGCCCTTCCTCTCAGCAACGTAAGAACATACGGTGCATGTGGCCTATCACAGGTTCTCCCAGGTGTTTCCAGGCCTCTACCGGGAAACCATTCAGTCCTGGAGTCTTGCCGGACTTGAGTTGAGACAACGCGACTGCCACTTCCTCCTCTGTGATCTCAGCTTCGATTTTATGTATCTGTTGGTCTTAGAGCCTGGGGTTCGTGATTGAATCAAGGAATTGTGGGCCCTCTGGTCCCCTCGCTGTCACCCTGGGAGTGAAGATGTTCATAAAATGTGGCAAATGCCTCTGCAATCTCAGTGTCACCTGTTAGCAGCTCCCCTTCGGTCTCCTATATAGCCCAGGCATGCCCCCTGCTCCTGTCTCTCCTCTCCAACCACGCCAGGGTTTTTCTGGCTTTGTCGCGCGTTTCATATATCTGACTACGTACTACCCAGTGGGTGGTCCTCGCGTTTTCCAATGCCACATTTCTTAGGGCCTCTTGTGCTGTGATGCGGGTCTCGCGGGAAGCACAAGACCCTGATTCGAAGAACGTTTCCTCTGCCCCAGATGCCGGTTCCTCTGCCTCCTCAATTTCACGGGTGTGTTGTCGGCGGGGGCCACCACCAGGGAAAGAGCTTCCCCTCTGAGTACCGCCTTATAGCCCTCCCACAGCGTGCTCGGACTGTCGACTGAGCCCTCGTTTAGGGAGACATATTCCGCTGTTTTTATGGAAAGCCCTTCTGTCACCTGAGGGATGCCGAGGTAGTATGCACTGAGATGCCATGTGGACTTGGATTTGGTTTGCCTGTTCTTTAACGCTATGAGTAAGCAAGAGTGGTTCAGGATGTCCCTGGCAAGATATGTGGCAAACACCAATCTGTGTGCGATTTCTTGTTGGACGAAGAAGTAGTCAATACGTGACAGGGACTTATGTGCATTAGAAAAGAACGAGAAGCCAGATTCTGTCACATGTAACATTCGCCACGCGTCCACCAGCCCAAACGCAGTCACGAAGGAGTTCAATTTGGTCAGGAGGTCCGGGTTCCTCGTACCTTTCTGAGATCTGTCTCTTCCCACCTCTATAACCTCGTTGAAGTCTCCCCCGAGCACCAAGAAATCTGCTTGTTTGTCAAGCATTACTGCTTGGAGATCATTTAGGAGTTTGAGTCCGAGTGGTGGGGTCGCAAATACTGCTATGATACCCTAAGTGTTGCCGCCTATGTCCCCGGTTACTACCACAAATCACCCTCTCGGATCCACCTGGACCACCCCCAACTGAAATGGAACCCTTTTGTGTATGAGGAACATCGTCCCTCTTGCCCCTCTAGAGAATCACGTGTGAAAACCGTTGCATAATTGGATCTCTTAGAAAACCTGCACTCCGTCCCGATCAGATATGTCTCTGCAAGAAGAGCGATGTCAGGTGAGTGTCTATTGAGGAACTGGAGTACCAATCTGCATTTGATACTAGAGCCCAATCCATTGACATTCCATCTCAACAGGGTTAGCGTCCATCATGTGCCATTGGAGTCCAAGGAAATGTCATGGGGGATGAGGCGGGTCCCTCTTCCCCTGGCTGCCTCCTCCCCAATGGTCCCCCCTGTGCCATGTGGGTCAGTGTCTGTCCCTCAGATCCCGAGATTCTTGGACCTGGACATTCGCGTACTAGGAGCCATCATATTGCCTGCTTGTACCCTGCGTCCCATCTCTCAGTCAAGCTGCGCGGCCAACCAAAACAAACTCTGAGAGAAAATACCTGTCACGCTCACCTGGATTCCACAGGGGCGTCGATCGGATCCGGACAGCTGCAGCCTCCTCCGACGTGACGCGTAGTGCAGAGATGATAGACTGGACTGGCCCGCCTAATCTCATCTGCTTGACCCGTAGAAATATTCTCCTGCAAGTGGAGAAAGAGATTTAGCCACCCGTGGATTCTAGTGATGGCACCCCACTGTTCTCCCCACTAATCACCTCCGATATTCCCTTTCAGTAATCTCACCTTATGTTTTTGAATGATGAGCTCTCCATCCTGCGTGGAATGCAGGGGCGCGTTGATACCAGTTACTTCACTGGTTCGAAGGCGTTGGAAGAGTTCCGGATGAATATTGACTCTGAGGTTCCTGGCGAGGACCGTAAGTATAAAGTTCAAAGAGTTCAATATGTCCGATGTTCACTCTTGTTCCATTCCTTCTTGTGTTGCAGCTGGGTCCAAGAGAAGATTGTCTTGTGGCAGCTGATGGCGTTTAGGTAAGAGTCTGTATTACCCAACACTGTCCGGTAAAAGATGCGTGTATTTAACTTGTTGTTTTCTCTCTCCTTACAGGTGCAGGATAAGAGATGTGGCGTGTTAAAGAATACTGCCTCCAACAGTAAATCGGTAAGTCTATGGTGGTAAAAGAGATTGGATTTGTTTGCTCTCTCGGCTCACCTTGTTATTTCTTTTGTCCCCTAGATGCTGGAGTTCGACGAAGAAAATGATGGAGGCAGCGCCGAATCGAAAGATACTGTGAGGACTGGTGAGTATGGCGCGGCGCTGCAGCTGGCGATGCGACGCGTACAGAAAAAATGTCCTTTCCAAGTTCGAAGACGTGATGGATCCGGAATCAGGTGAGGAATTAAAATAATGTTTGTGTTCTTACCTTTCCTTCTTCTTTCCTCTTTTTCTAGGAGCTCTGGATTCGAGGCGGGCGTGGCAGAAGACTGGAAGCTGACTGCAGGCACGGTGAGCATTACGCTGCTGATGCAGAATAACGCGAAGCGTGAGCTGCTGTTCGGGCGTGGCTTAAATACGCTTCAAAGTAGTCCCAGGTAAGAAGTTTCCCCAGTACCACACCCGAGTAAAAAATTGTCTCTGAAGTAAAGTAGTCCCATTCAGGCCTCACGTTGGCTTGGATTCATTGCAGCATGGTCTGCATGAGGTAAGTAATGCATATGAGCCTGGCACCTGCAGCACCAGGACTGATTTCTTCTATAAGCCCGGTGCCTATGGCGCCAGGACTGTACCCAGACAGCCCCTAGCTGGGGCTGCTGGGCTTTTAATAAGCACCTGGATGCCTGCTCCCGGGGCTGATGGGCTTGGTCCGGATGCCCGGGGGTAGGCATCATGACAATACCCAGAACCTCCCCCCTTGTAACCTCTCCCCAGTTGTAAACCAGTGTGTGCAACAATTATCCCCACATCCCTCCCTGTACTTCCCCCCAACCAGAAGCACCTGTAACTCGAACTGTGTGCCATCTTGAGCCAAACAACTAAATAACACAGGATGTCCACTACTGCTGCGAGTATAGGCCGCACATCAGAAGTCAGGGGCTGCCAATGTTAAGTTCCCTGTGTGGCTCCAGTTTGCTCGGGCATCCTGAGTGGTCGTCGTTGATCATCCATTGTCGTCCCTGTCCTCCCCAACATTTGCAGGCATGGGCAGCTCAGTGACTTGTGAGTCCAACAGGGGCAGGGATTGGTCGCCTCTTGGTTTCCGTCCTGGCAGCCCTTTCCGTAATCGCGATGGCGTGGATCTGAGTTGAAAGCCATTTGCATGCTTCTTCCGGGGTGTAGAACAGGTGGGTGACCCCTTCTTGAGTCACTTTGAGCTATACAGGAAAGAACAGCTGTATTTTATAGACATAGACTGTAGCTTCTTTTTAACCGAGTCAAAGGACTTACAAGCCTGTTGGACCTCCTTGGTATAGTCAGGATAGAATCTGATGCAGTAACTATCATAGGTGATGGGGCCAGGGGCCCGGGCCATCTGGAGTATGGTGTCCCTGTCTCGAAAATTCAGGAGTCTAGCAAATATTGTGCGTGGTGGCACACCTACGCACCGGGCATCCAGTCGGGATTCTATGTGCTCTCTCAATCGAGAAAAACCTGGAGAGCTTCTCGGTGCAAATAATTTCTTGAGCCATTATTTGAGAAAGAGTTCAATGGCCCCTCCTCTCTTTCTGGCATCCCAAGGATTCGTATGTTGTTGCAGCGTGCATGCCCTTCATTATCCTCTGCTCTGTTTTAAGGGTGGGTCACCTTTTCAGTAATCGCAGCTAGTTGTTTCTCCATTTGTTTGATGGCATTCTCCGAGTCCGAGATCCTGTGTTCTGTCTCCCCCACTCTCATGGCCAAGTTACAGAGATCCTGTCTGAGGAAGGACACCTTGGTGGACAGGCCGCCTATCTTTTCCTCCACGGATGACCTGGTTTCACCAATGGCCGTCATGACATTGTTGAGAGAGATGTCATGTCATGTCATCTCTGATGCCTGGGCTGTGTGCCTTTGTCCTTGACCATTGTGTGGGCCTGACCTTGGCCCAGGGATAGCTTTCACTATTCGGGCCAGTCAATTGTAGTGCAGCGTCCCACAGCTGCGGTGCCCCCACCAGTCCCAGCAATTATATTCTGAGAGTGATAGTGTATTGCTGTCAATCAGTTCCCCAATGGGGGGAGAAGGGGGCTAGGTGTCTACAGCAGGTCCTAGGCGTTATTACACCTCCTTTCCTGGACTTGAGTGGGATCACTAGCAAGGTGGACTTAATTCCTCACCCTTGGACGAAGATGAGGCCATGGCGCCTCCTCCCTCAACCAGACCCGGTGGTGTGGGAGGCGGAATCCCCACAGGCCCAGGCAACACTCCCTCCATGGAGGCAGCCTTCCTGTGTGAATCTAATGTTTTTGCAGCCTTGCTAGAGTGAAGAGCGGGGGAGTGGGGTTAGCGCACCTCACCTGTGCCAGTTGTTGTGCAGGCGTAATAGTTCCGCTGTCGGGCCCCGGCAAGCGTCCCTGCCTCAGCCAGGCACCCCGTCGTCTCTTTCGTGGATCACCCATCCGGCAGAATGCAGAAAAATGGAGGCTGGCCTCCCATTGGTTTCGCCTCTGCCCCGGGGTCTCAGTAATTGTCTCCCCCAACCCCTCCAAAAAAGCAGCCTTCCAATGTCGGTATTTTATTGTGTTAAACAGTCCCGCTCTCCTCCTTGCCCCTCGTCAGCTGTTCCTACCCGGCGTGTGCATATAATAGCCAGGCTCCGGCAAGCGTGCTACTTCCAGCCGCACACCCAGCCTACACCTCCGCAGCACCCCCCGCCCCACTCAGAGTGCACCAACGAGGGGAAGGCAGGCCCCCCTCCGGTCCGCCCTGGTCCCAGGTGGCCCAGTGACGTGTCCTCAGCGGCGGTGGGCCCCGATCCGGCGGGCTGCACCGTTGTCCAAAAATGCAGCTAAGTCCTGCAATGAGCCGGGAGAGTGGGGCCCAGGATGCCACAAGTCACCCCGTCAGGTGCGCGTTGGGGGTCCTCTGTCGGGGTCGAGTCCTCTGCTGGGTCGGAGCTGGTGACGGTTGTTAGGCACAATTATATGCAGTACCCTTTGGGAACACTACACACAATTAAGACTACAAGTGATAGTACAATTTCACCTTTGGCACAAACCTGTACTACAAAGTTATAGTGGTAGCAGTAGCAGTAGCGGAGCAGCCAGACTTATCTCAAGAGTAAGTGAGCAGTACAAATATTTACACAAAGGACAGCATCACTATGATTCAGGCAAACACTGACTCAAGGTTTCTAAGTAAAATAATATATATGTATTTACTCAACAGTTGTATAACATTTCACTATTCTCAGCAAGGTCAAAATCACAATCATAAATACACCACACCACTTCCCTTAAATTCCAGAAAAGTTAAGCTCACAAAATGAAGTGGGAGCAAAATGGCACTGCAGCAATTTAAAAGGGAGGGAAAGACAAAGTTATCAGAAATTAGGCAAAACCAACAGGTAAGTATTCTGAGCAGAGAGACTACAGTGAGGAGATCAGTTAGAAAAGGCTTAGGGCCAAAGTCAATAGGTCAAAAGTCTTTTGCTCAAGATCACACAGTTCAGGTTAGTTTGCGGTAAAGTTCGTGGCACAGATTCCGGACGAGGTTGGTTGGTAGAAAAGTTAGTTCAAAGAGAAGAGAAGGACAAGCTCTCGGATTGGAGAAAGATTTCAAACACTTTCACCGCGGCTGAGCGAAACGCACAACCGGATTTGCACAGTACCTTAAAACGGTGAGGGGGCTGTAGCTGAGGCAGACGTTCCTGGTAGTTCCTGCAGGCTCACGGTTCCTAAAGCGACTGTTGGACTGATCAGAAGTAGGAAGACCGGAGGGTTCTGCACTACCCAGGGAAGAAACCAGCAGCAGCATCAAACAACGAATAAAAGGTGCACTCCTTAAAACCCAAGCAGGGTCAGACCTTCCTGGCTATCCGGCCCACTGTAGCTCTGTACAGCGAATTCGACCAGTGGTGGGGTCCTGGCTTGTAGTTTGGGCGAACCGGTTGGGCCCCACCAGCTCAAGGGAAGAGGGTTTCCTGGTGGATCTTCTCTGTCGTCGGATTTGGAAATTCGGACCTGCAGCAGGGCTTCACCGGGCGGTTCAGTTATTGTAGGGGTCCTCTTCTTCCAGTTCCTCGTTAGTTCTTTCGTTCCAGTGGCGACTCTGCTCTTCCAGTCCCAGAGACCTGCTTTCTATGCAGTTTTCGGCCATTCATACAGCCTGGCTGTCAATCACACAGCATGGTGGCTGGCCTGGCAAGGCCAGTCCCCTTAGCCAATCAGACATGAGTGCGACTTGGGTTTCCAAGGGAACCCATGGCAGGGGTCCGAAGATCCCTCCCTCACATCCTGCCTACCTAGACTATCAGGTGCCTTAAGGAGGGCTTCTGTGCAGAAGCCCGCAAAAAGACAGCGAACAAAGGAGTCATCCCCAGTTTGGCGCGCAGAGAAAAACACGAGAAACACTTTAACAAAAAGAAATGACGACTAAACCCAGCTGGAGCCAAAATAAAACATATATGGTCAAGCAGGTTTTATGTTCGAGGCTAATATAATAGCCTAAAACATTACCACGTTATGTGAGATAACCGCGGTAGAAAAGTTATGGTAGATACCACTGCCACCAGCCAAGTCTTAATGTTAAGGGAGCAAAACAAGGCTCCAAGAGGCACAGACAAAAAGGGATAAGAGTTAACTCTTTCCAATACTCCATGTAAGATGGGGTGTACTGGGTCTGTGGTTTCAAGTGACTATATAAAGTTAATGGCAACTTTACCTGTTTCTGGGGGACAGTAGTCAGCCCCAGAAAATGGAGTCAGGGGGAAGTCTCAAAAAGACAACCCTGTGCCACTTCACTGAAGGTGCTGTGTAACACACACAAAAAGTGGTGCACATGGAGTAGGTGAGGCTCCAGTGCCCAAGATCACACAAAAAGTAGAAATACACCTAGCAAAACACATGCAAGAGTGGGAAAAAAGGCTCACACTCTTACCAGGTGAAAAAAATAAATCCTAGAAATCCAGCAAAGCTGCTGGGGGACTCTTTAGGTAAGGGAAATCACCATTTATGAGAATTCTCCCTAACAACAGTCCCTCTCCACCAGCTTCCAGGGGGCCTCACGACCTGCACACCAAGGGGGAGGGGCAGTATGCCACAGCGGCCCAAAAGGGCACTTCAGGATCAGCGGAGCCCGCTTTCACCTCCGTCCCCTCCACACAGCCTTTGCAAGGGTCCTCCTCTGCCTCAGGCACCACCCGCAGATGGAGGTCCGTTGTGTCTCTGGTCACCAAGATGGTCGCAGGGCACGAGGTTGGTGCAATATGCACCCACTGTTTAGGCGTGCAATGGCTGTCTATGCACACGGCCCGGGGTTCACGGGACAAAATGGCACCCTTATCCCTCCAGCAAAAGTCGAACGGCACCCTGCTACCTTCCCGGCACCGATTTGTTTCGGGGAGGCAACAAACTGGTATCACACTGTTCTGCCACTAGTATGTGTGATTGTCCACACTCAACACATCAGGGAACCAAGATATTTTCTACAGGATTGCCGGCGGTCGCTCGGGAGCGAGATGTCTTACGTCCTCATCAGCGCGTCGCGCATGCGCAGACTCAGTGCGTTGGTTGAAGTAAAACTAACCAGCTGTCCCTCACCGCTAATTTCTCTTTTCCTATTATGTACACAGCTGCCCACAACCGGTACCCAGATATGTGTTTTCGCTCGCACTTACCTCGTAAACAAATGCTGCAGCTTTCAGGGGAGAAGAGCCTGGCAGGGTTTCACTGTCATTGCATGCTCTAGGCCTGGGAGCCAGGTTCAAAATAAACACAGGCCCTCTCTTCGAAGAAGCAAAGAGATAACATGTTTATCTACGAACAGAAGTGGCCCCCTCACTTCTAGGAACACTCAGCTGGTATTGATGGTGGGGTTATTAAAACGAGCATCGGCCAGACAGCGCCACCAGCAGCACTATTGAGCAACTATTTTAGGCACCAGTGCTTTGTTCTTACTAAACCACGTACGCATCTCAGCATCTGACGTGGGGCAGGTGTGTCACCGCTCCAGACGAGTGAGTTTCGTAGTCTCATTCTAAGCAGGGGCCGTGCCCAGGCTGGCACACCGCACTGAAGGCATGCCCTGGCTGCTGCAGCTAGTGCAGGGGCGGGAGGCGGCAGGAGCCAGAGCCTCAGCCTAGCATCGGTCACGAGGGTCGAGGGCACTGCCGCATGCGCAGTGCTGATGCGCAAGTGCAAGCGTCACGCCTCCTCGTGACCTGACCCCAATCTCCTCACTGTGCCTGGCGCCACGCTGCCTGGCCTGCCTGCTGCTGCAGTGTGCACTGCTGCCCAGAAAGAATAGAAAATTAAATAAATATGCAATACAAATATTGTTCATTTCAAGTTCCGCGGCATTTGGCGCCCTGACATTTACAGGTTATAGGCAAGCGCCTAACTCTGCCTAATGGTAGCACCGGGATTTTGCCATAAAATAAAGGCTGCATGAAGGATATCTTGAACCTATGGTACCAAAGGTTAACTGAATTCCGACTTGTTGACATTAGCCAATGGTTGCTTCTAGATGGGGGGCCCCGGGGGAACGCGAAGCGTTTCCCCCCGGGGAGTTTTTTGGCGCTGCACACGGCCAGCGAGTGGCCGTGGGAGGCAGAGTGCCTCCCGGGGTATTTAAGGGGCTCAAGGAAGGTTCGGGAGCCAGGCGACGGTTAGGACTTGAAGATTGTCCTGGTCGCCTGCTCCCGAGCCTTCCCTGTGTAGCTGGGTCTAGGAGTGTGAGGGGTAGAGCAGGTGAGGTGGGGGATTGGCGAGGGTAGTGGGGTATAGTGGGCCGTTAGTTTAGCTTTGTTTAGTATAAAAAAAAAAATTAAAAATAAAGATATAATTATTATAACACTGCTATTTATATACTGTTGGGGAAGGGTTTATTTTTTGAGGGTGCCGTAAATAAGACACCCCCCGGGACTTACCGCAGCTCCGTGCCCGCGTCGTGGTGAGTGGTTTTTTGGTGTCGGATCGAGGGCGTGGGAGTGCGGGGGGAAGTTGATAAGAGCATCCGTGCTCCGTTCGCTTGCCGGCGGGGGGCGGGGTTTTTTGGAAGCATTAGGCTTCCTCGAATAGGTATCCGCTCGGGAGCGGGTGGGGAAAATAGCAGTTTTCTTTTGATACGGGATACGAAGTCCCGTGTTGTGCGAGCAGGGAGAGGGCAACGTTGCGTGCGGTGTCTGTCGAAGGACAGAGGGGGCAGAGCACGCCCATTTAAAGGGGCCTCGGCTATTTTTGTGGTCCTGAGGTGCGGTGGCGCTCACTAGCCGCCAGGGGGCAGTGTGTCAAGGAAGAAAATAGTCCCGGTTACTGGTTAGGCTGATTTTGTGGGATTTTTTGCTCTAGAGGGGGCACTTAGCTCCTGGGCAGGGGGCTACAAGGGTTAGGGCAGTATTTTTGGGGGTATTTAGTGGGGCAAATTTTAAAAAAAAAATATTAATAATAATAAAGTTGAGTTAGAAGTTATCTTTTTCAAATCTTTAAGATTTCCACGGGTAGTTCGGCTCGGGGGCTTAGTTTGGGCTAGGTCATTTTTCAAGGGGTATATATATATTTGTGGTGCACAAACAATTTATTAGTAGTGCACGATGGTGGGCCAGGGTGCCAATAGGAAGGGGTTGGTTGATGCCAAGGCTCTTAAGGAGGCCTTGGCAATAATTAGTAGGGCATCTAGGGCCCAATTGGAAGGGGCAATTGGGGAGGTCACTGGGGGAGAGGGCACTGGGGAGGGTGAGATAAGTGGGGGGAGGCCGCAGCGCAGAGCGGCGGCAGACGGTGCGTTGGCGGCGGTGGTAGCGTGCACCCCTACGGCAGGGAGAGGGGAGATGTGGGAATCCAGGGGCAGGAAGTTGAGGAGGGAGATAGACAAGAGGGCGGATGGGGGTTTAAGGAGGTCGGGGGAGCAGCCAGGGAGGGAGGAAGGGTATGATAGCTCTAGGGAAGAGGGGAACGCTCGAGAGGGTAGGGACCTAGGGAACACCAGTGGGGGCAGGGGTGGGGCGCAGGCAGGGGTGGCAGGGCAGAGGTGAAGAGGGGGTAAATACCTGCAGAAGAGCACAGGTGGGAGAAGGAGGGAGAGGTCCCCATCAATTGAGGAGGGTGGGGCGGGGCGCGGAACGGCCCCCCCGGATAGGAGGAGTGGGGGTTGAGGGCGCTGCGCAGCCCCCTCTGTACAGATGGAGGTTGAGGGTTTCGGTACGGCCCCTCCTCGGCCAACGCTAGGTGAGCCTAGAGGGCGCAGCACAGCCCCTAGCAGCGAGGATTTCAGGGTGGAGGTCGGAACGCCTCGCCCAAGAGAAGAGGACCAGGCAGAGGTTCCCACAACCCCGCCGAGAAGACGTCAGGGGAGTGGCGGGGCGGACGCCCCGGGCTCGCAAGAAGATCAGCAAATCAGCTCGGGCAGGAGCTCGCATCATCAATGGTATTTAAGGGGTGATGAAGTTGGTTGGGAGGAATATGGGGGGCAATGGGAATTTGAAGATTACAGGGCGGAAAGGGAAAGGGTGGAGGAGAGAAGAAGTTCAAGGTGGGATACGGAAAGGGAAATACGGGGGGTTTGGGGTGAAAGGGGTCAAGGGAATTATTGGAGGGGTGATTGTGCTGACATGTTGTGTCCCCGCAGCAGGAGCCCTCTAAGAATGGAGAGGAGGAGCACCGGTGTGGATACCAGGCCGCAGGTGGCAGGCGTTGAAAGAGGTGAGCGGGAAAGGGAATGGTCATCTGCATGGCAGAGAGGGGTTGCAAATAGGTGGTTGGGGGATGACCGGGGTGGTTTTCAAGGTGTGATGAAGGAGGTTGGGGTGCAGGCCATTGGAGCCGAAGGGATTGAGAAGAACATTTGCTCAGTGGAGGTCCAAACGGACAAAGTGGTGGAGCCAGTGGGGCTCGAGGTGCAGGTGGGTAAAGATAAGGAAGTGGAAGTAAAAGGAAAGGAGAAGAAATGGCCATACATGGGGATAACAAAACCATTGGGGGCACATTTGATGGCGGCGACCAGGGAGAAGATACAGGCAGGTGAATTTGTAGATGTCTTCAAATTGCTATATAGGGAGGTGAGAGCGAAAGAGGGGTCTAAGGAGGAAGAGAGGGAACTGGCTTCACGCCCGAGGGTCCCGGTGACCATAGAGAATTGGACGTCGGCGTTTATCATTTATGCCAGCGTGTATTGCGAAAAATTCCCGGAGCGTTGTGTGGCCCTGCTTAAATATATGGACGTAATAAGGAAGGCTTTTACGAGCTTTGGGGGCTTTGCCTGGGTAAGGTATGATGAGGAATTTAGAGCGAGAATGGCAGAGGATAGTCAGGCAGTCTGGGGGGAGATAGATATGGATCTTTGGCTGCAATGGATGGCCCCAACGAGGCCTGCCCCGACATTACATACGGCAAGTGGGCTGCCAGTGCCTTTCCGGCCCTTTCTTGGTCGCCCCGCCCATGAGGGGGCGGGGGGAGGAGGCAGGGGCCAGTCCTCAGCAGCGTGTTGGGGGTACAATAAGGATAGCTGCGCAAGAGCCATGTGCAGGTTCAAGCACGAGTGTAGTAAGTGCGGCGGAAAACACCCTCTCACGCAGTGTTTCCAACAAGGAGACAGGGGGAGGGGAAGAGGTGCAGGAAAAGGGGTTGGGGGGAAAAGCTTTTACTCCAATTAAAGTGGGGGTGTTGGAAAAATGGTTGCAATTTTATCCGGATAGGGAAGGGGCTAAGATTTTGAGTGAGGGTTTCGGGCAGGGGTTCAGATTAGGTTACCAGGGTCCAAGGGTACGGCGGTGGGCGGAAAATTTGAAGTCGGCGAGAGAGAATGAGGAGGTGGTAAGGCAAAAATTGGGCAAGGAAATAGCGGCTGGAAGGATGGTGGGTCCATTTGATGACGTACCGGGTGACTTAGTGATATCTCCGTTGGGGGTGGTGCCCAAGAAAGCCCCGGGGGAGTTCAGACTGATTCATCATTTGTCATGGCCGGAAGGTATGTCGGTTAATGATTTCATTGCCCCGGAAGAATGTGGGGTTGTGTATGCAAGTGTAGACCAGGTGGTTGAGCTAGTAAGGAAGGAAGGGCGAGGGGCCTTCATGGCCAAGTGCGATATCAAGGCGGCGTTTAGATTATTGCCAGTGCACCCAGAGGATTTTTGGTTGTTAGGTTTGCAGTTTGAGGACCGTATTTACATAGACAAAGCATTGCCTATGGGGTGCACAATTTCTTGTGCGTTGTTTGAACGATTTAGCTCTTTTTTACAGTGGGTCTTCTCATTCAGCTCAGGGTGGGAGAGTGTGTTGCACTATTTGGATGACTTTCTGTTCATTAGCGGGGCAAACAGGGAGGAGGATTGCAAAGGAATGCTAAAGTTGTTTCAAGACTTGATGGAGGAGCTGGGGGTACCATTAGCCGAAGATAAAACAGAAGGGCCGGCAGTGGTGTTAACATTCCTGGGAATTGAGTTGGATTCAGTGGCCATGACCTCACGCTTGCCGCACGACAAGGTGAGCAAATTGGTGGTACTGCTGGAAAAAGCGGTGGGGGCCAAGAAAATGATGCTGGTGGAGATGCAGAGTTTGGTTGGGCATCTGAATTTTGCTTGTAAGGTGGTGGCCCCGGGGAGGACGTTTTGCAGGAACATGGCGAGGGCCATGACGGGAGCGAAGTGCCCACATCACCGGATAAGAGTATCGGGGGCAGTGAGGGAGGATTGCAGGATTTGGTTGCGTTTTTTGGAGAGTTTCAATGGAACGTCAATGTGGTTGCAGGGAGACCCAGTGACATGGGAAGTTCAGATTCTCTCGGATGCAGCAGGGGCCGGTGGTTTTGGAGTGTTTTGGGGGGGAAAATGGTGTGCCGAAAAGTGGCCAGAGGAATGGTTGAAGGAAGGGAGGAGCATAGCATTCCTTGACTTTTTTCCATTACTAGTAGCATTGGAGTTGTGGGGGAAGGAGTTACGAAATAAGAAGGTGAATTTCAATGTAGACAACGAATGTGTAGTCCATGTGGTGAACAGGCAGTCAGCGAGGGATCAGAGGGTGGCAAGGCTGATGAGAGAGTTTGTCCTGCGTTGCATGGATTGGAATGTGGTGTTTAAGGCAACACATGTGCCAGGGAAGGATAATGGCATCGCTGATGCATTATCTCGTTTTCAATGGCAGAGATTCCGTGGATTGGCTCCAGAGGCAGATCAGGAGGGGCAGCAGATTCCGGAGGAGCTGTGGAAGATAGGAAGCTGAGAGCGCTTGCACTGGTGGAGGGTTCATTGGCCGCGGCATCTAAGAAGTCATACCGGAGGGCCTGGGAGGATTTTATTAGAGGAGGAGCTTGTAGTTGGAGGGGTAGATGGGATGCGGAAGAGCGGAGGAGGGACGATGTTATGAATTTCCTGCTGAGGTGCATGGACAGGGGCTGGTCAAGGGCAACGATAACAGGAAAGCTAGCGGGGATTTCCTTTTACGGAAAATGGTTCTGGGGTTTTCAACCAAGTGGGGGGAGATGGCGAGTAGGATGTTGGAAGGATGGGCAAGGGAGAGTAAGAGGGACAAGGATAAGAGGAGGCCGATATCGGCTGAATTGCTGCAGAGGTTGATTGAGGTTTTGGGGGGAGTTTGCTGGTCGGTATGGGAAGGGGAACTGTTTGCGGCTTGTTTTACATGGTTATTTTTTGGGGCCTTCAGGGTTTCTGAGTTGGTCGGGAGACAAGGGGGGTAGGGGGTCTGCAGTGGGAAGATGTGCAAATTACAGAGGAAGGTTTAGACATCAAGATTAAAAGGTCCAAGACGGATCAGAAGGGGAGGGGCTCTCGGGTCATGCTGGGTCGAGGGAGCGAGGCTCTATGCCCAGTTCAGGCGGGTAAGGTGTGGAAGGAGCGCTGTGGGGTTAACTCAGGTTTGGTTTTTCAGCATTCGGATGGATCGCCGGTTACAGCGGCACAGGTGCTGGGGGTATTGCGTAAGACGTTGGGCAGGGTAGGAGAAAAGGGGGAGGAGTTTGGGACTCATTCTTTTAGGATGGGCGCAGCATCTGAGGGTAGCAGGCTGGGTTTTTCGGAAGAAAAGGTAAAAAGCTTGGGGCGTTGGAGGTCGGGAAAATACAAGAGTTACGTTAGGGACTTTGGGAAAGGGGATTGTTGAAGAAGATGGGGGAGGACCTGGTGGGCAAGTTGTGTTGTTTTGTAATAAGTTGATTTGTAAGCAATTTGTTGTAATTTCTGTTTCAGATGCTGCGCAATGAAAGGGGGAGTTGGCGCAAGTGTGGATTGTTGGACATTCAATTGTGAAGTGGGCTGGCAAAGAGGCGGAAAAAAGGGTGTTTGGAAGGCAATTGGGGTGCAGCTATAAGGAAGTGGTGGTGAGGTGGCACGGTTTGGGGGGCCTGCGCTGGGATCAGCTGCTGCCCATATTGGCAGGGATGAGGGAACGCTATGGAGTCCCTCGGGTGGTGATGCTGCATGCTGGGGAGAATGACCTGGTTAGGGACACGGGGGTGGCTCTGCTGAGGAAAATGAAGAGGGATTTAGGGTGGATTAGGGATATGTGGCCTCAAGCAGTGGTGGTGTGGACTAAGTTGTTGCCGAGAAGAGTGTGGAGGGGAGCAAGAAATGAGGGAGCAATTGAACGGGCCAGGAAGGGGATAAACAGGGAAATGGAGAAATTTTGTACGTCAGTGGCGGTGAGGGTCATGGACCATAAAGAAATAACATATGAGGGGTTTCTTATCTTTAGAGAGGATGGGGTACACTTGTCCAGGTATGGGAATAGTTACTACCTGGCGGACTTGGGTTCTTGGCTGGGAGACTGGGTGAAAAGTTTGAGGTAGAAAATGGGGGGGGGGGTTGGGGCAGAAAGAACTCCTCGGGGGAGGGTTTTTCTGGTGCCGGGGGCATGGCCCCTTTTGATGTGGGGGGAGGGAAGCACAATGGGGGAATGACACGGGAAAGGAGGGGGTGGCGCTGTTTGCACAAGCAAGTCACCCCGGGGGATCAGGTATTGAGCCTGGAGGGGCATGGCCCCTGGGGAGAAAGCGGGACGCCTGGAAATAAGGGCAAGGATATGGTAGGATCCAAGGGATCATTAGGGAGGAAATTGGTTATTTCATTATTTAATTGTTGGGGGGAAAATGAAAGTGTTTAAGTTATTTAATTAATTGTTCAAATAGCTATTTAGCTTGTTAGGCCATGGAGCCAGTTAAGCGTTTTGATTGTAAGCTTTGACCTGTCATATTAATGCAACCTTTTCCACTTTTAAAATGAGTCTGGGTTTTTGTGCAGTAAGCCAAAAGGGGGGCCCCGGGGGGAACGCGAAGCGTTTCCCCCCGGGGAGTTTTTTGGCGCTGCACACGGCCAGCGAGTGGCCGTGGGAGGCAGAGTGCCTCCCGGGGTATTTAAGGGGCTCAGGGAATGTTCGGGAGCCAGGCGACGGTTAGGACTTGAAGATTGTCCCGCCCTCCCACCCCTTCATTTTGGGTTTTTAGGCCATAGGCCTGTTTGAAGCCGGGAGAGGGTCCAGGGTACATTTTGTGGGGGGTTTTTTGCTAGAGGTAGGGGTGGTAGTTTTGTGTGACAGGTCAGGGCATCGTGAGCGGTGTTGTAATATTGTTGCTGATGTGGCAGGTCAGGCTGGCTGCAGGTCACAGGAAGGGGGAGTTTGGTGTAGAGGGGAGTTTAACGGGGTTTGAAGTGGGTCGGGGCGCCGGGGGCATGGCCCCTTTTGATGTGGGGGGAGGGAAGCACAATGGGGGAATGACACGGGAAAGGAGGGTGTGGCACTGTTTGCACAAGCAGGTCACCCCGGGGGATCAGGTATTGAGCCTGGAGGGGCATGGCCCCTGGGGAGAAAGCTGGACGCCTGGAAAAAGGGGCAAGGATACGGTAGGATCCAAGGGATCATTAGGGAGGAAATTGGTTATTTAATTATTTAATTGTTGGGGGGAAAATGAAAGTGTTTAAGTTATTTAATTGATTGTTCAAATAGCTATTTAGCTTGTTAGGCCATGGAGCCAGTTAAGCGTTTTGATTGTAAGCTTTGACCTGTCATATTAAAGCGACCTTTTCCACTTTTAAAATGAGTCTGGGTTTTTGTGCAGTAAGCCAAAAGAGTGCTAATCTCTTTATTTGTTACTCTTATTTTGATAGTAGCCCATAACAGTTGCCATGCCTCCTTTGGAGACTATCGCCTCGAGAGCAGAAGTACTGTGCACTGATTCAGCAAATCAGTGCATTGTGTCTCAGAAAAACCAGCATTCCTCTCTGAACTTGAAAAGCAAGTCCTCAGCTGTGTTCGGGGAAATGGAAACTAAATATGAATTACTGGTATTGCTAAAGCCCGGCTGGAGGCGAGGCGCTGACATGCTGCGGTAACTTGCCCCTGCTCGGCTGCGCTGGCTACTCCTCCTACACTCTGTCGCAAGTATGTCGTTCTGTGATCAACTCTACCCTGGGAACCCCAGACGAAGGGCACGGGCAGAGCAGTTATATGAGCAGCTGCGCCAGCACATGCTGCCCAACATTGTCACTGCCAACAAAGTGCTAAGGGTCCTCACCAGCTACCTGCATCGACAGCTCCAGATGGCCAGCATGTCACGGGACCCCTCCCTGGTGGAAAATGCTGTAGGTTTGTTCAGTTGCTTGGAAACGTTCACGCATGGCATGCAGAGGTTGGACCTGAGGTTGAAGGAAAACCTCCCTGCAAATATCTACTGGAAACTCGGGGGCTCCTGGGCACCTAGGACGGCAGAGGCCCTGCTTAAATATTCCAATGTATCGAAAGCGCTCTGGCTGGTCACAGCTGTGGTCATAGTGGTAACTGTTGCGACAGTTTTCCGCTACACCACAGACAACATCCAGCAGCCCTGGGCTGGCCTGCTTGTGCTGGCCACCATTGTTGTGTGGACAACCATGTGTGTCTATATCCGTTATGGTATTGATCTCGTCATTAGCAGACTGCTTGGATGTATGGAGAAGAGTCGTCTGGAGTCTCTCATCCAGCAATATGAAAGGGAGCTGGAGGACATGCGCGAGGCCATGAGGGAGAGGCTTTAGATCAAGGTGAGACATTCGATATTCAAAACCAAGTCTGGCAAATTTACTTCCAAAATGGACAACTCTTTAATTGCACGATCCGCTGTTTCTGCACAAGCACATTTCTCTGGCGGGCTTGTGTACTGGCAACTGGCATCAGCAACTTCAAAGTCTTGACATCAAATGTTGCAAGCGTAGGAATCATGGTTCCCTTCTAAGGGATTTTCCGAGTTGCCAGGCTGCCCATCCTTGTTGGTTTCTACATGAGGGGCTCAGTGAGAAAAGGCCCCCATACTCTGCTCACATGGGGACTAGCGTTTCAGGAGTTGGCTCATCTGGAAGAGGAGTGGGCAATCCCATGATTGGTGTAGTCTGGAAAAACACCGCGGTCATTATTGTAATCCCCAGAGACCTCTAAATGACATCCATGGCACCTGCCCTGCATCATATGCATGCTCTACCACCAGCATCGTGCCTTGGTCTACCCAACTGTATATTGACCCTACTCCTGCAATTCCTTTTGGATTACTCCCCCTTAAAACGCATTAATGAACAATCCATATTCACATGAACTATGATTCCAGGATGAAGGCACACTGCTGTTAGCCTGTGTAACCATCCTAGAAAGCCCTTTGGTGGAGTTTTAACTGCTTCTATGGCTACTGAAGATCATCTATGTCATAGTATACGCCGATAAATATACACAGTTTATGTATTCCAATCCGCACTAAATATACACAGTTTATGTATTCCAATCCGCACTAAATATACACAGTTTATGTATTCCAGTCCGCACTGGGAAACCAGAGTCGCTCGAGGACTGACTCGACGTTGTCAAGCGCGTGAGCTGGGACACCTGCAGCGCAGAAAACAGCTGCAAGTCTGTCTCAGTATAGCGCGGCATCACACCCAACATAGGTTACCAGCTGTGACTTTTAATTCGACACACCTTTATCTCGCCTCTTGGAACACTTGTGCATAGGTGCGTTATAAATGCCTTATCATATCATGTTATTATATCATATGTTGTTACAGTTGCATTTAATCCACACTGGAAATCGTTATCTACTTGCATGTGAATTTAACGCTCTCAACGGTAATCGAAATTTTGAATCTGTATCATGCTCATGAAAACAGTTTCATGATTATGAGCATCTTGTTAATTGAAAAAGAATACTGTTCACATTATTGTTGATCATTAGTAACTGTATAGTGAGCCCTGAAGAAGAGAATCGCTTCTCGAAACACATGTCGGCTCATGGTCTATTTGCTGAAATTAGGCTCATGATTAGGCTCATGGTTTATTTGCTGAAATTCTGCTCATGATTAGGAGGTTGGAATTATCCTATCAGAGGCATTACATTATACATACACTTCTTTTTCTGTTCAATGTATTTCAGATCACATGTATTTGGGTGAGCGCGTTTGTAACTTAAAGTAATTTGTTCCAAATTTCATGACGTGGAATGCTAGGGAAATGCCCCATAATTAATGTAATGTTTCATGCGACATCAGAGTGTTTACATACAAGCCTTTTAGCGCATTGATCAGTTTTGGTTTTCCCTAATTGTTTTTTTTTTCTCCAATAAATATACAGACAATTTTTCCTTCATGTTATGCTGGAGAGAGTGCTGCTATGTCACTCATCTGTGCAAGAAACGATTTAAGCAAAAGCTATGTCCATGGTCGATGAAACGCAGCCACACGCTTCCATTGCAGTTTATGGATTTTGGGAAGCGGTTGTAAGAGACTAGGTGCACAAAATATAGACTATTGTAATTTGCAAATGTATCTTCATTAGTAATTTATGTACGTCTTGTTTTTTTTATCAGCTTTGTCCTTTCTTTTACATCAAAATAGAATCACAAAAGCATATTGAAGTTTTTGTCTCGTCCTAAATGTTGTTTCTACCTTTTATTCTAGTTTTTTTAGGGCCCCCTCTTTTCTTTGTTCTTTAGAATCTTGTTTCCATATTGAACCTTCACTTATGCATGCCAGTGTGGCGGACAGCTCAGTGGGATGGGGATATTATGTAAAGGGGAGAAACACCTCCCGTTTGTTAACAGTTTGAGATTCTAGAAATAAGAAGAATTGTTACTGGTGGAACCCCCATTTCCCTGCACTGCAATGAATTCAGGCTCATTGTAGGAAAGAAATGAGGGCCATTTCCTGGATAACATTGTGATTTCCAAGGGGATATAATACACTCTGCTTCTACTGTTTAACATTTTTATATGCACATATTGTCCATGTGCAACATGCACCTCACCTGGGTCGGTCCTAGGGTCTGTAGGGCCCTGGGTGGCAAAAGATGTGTGTGGCCCCTTTATTTGCATCACGGAAACTTACAACACAAAAATAATTTGTTATTAATATCCATGGGCATAAAATAAACAGACATTCAATATCAGAATTTTAACTGTTAATTTTACGGTTGTAGCAATATCGGGAATGAGGCCTATTTTGGAGTAGCCGACCGAGTGAGCTGAAACATTTGTAGAAATGGGTACCTCAAAAGAAAGTACTGTGACGAGGAAGAGCAGGATAAAGAGTAATGAAGATCACAGGTAGGTAATACAAACATACCTAATGTGACTGCACGTTCCAAGGATGTAAAGGCAGGGATTGACCCTAGCCCAGACAGGGCAAAGTGCTTTTGCTGCAGGACAGTGCAATCGTAACAAAGCCTATTTACTGGAAAGGGACTGAGGCACAGTAAGCAATTCCACAGGTCTTCAAATGTCATCAATAGGGTTCAAGTCCAGAAAAAGGTGTGGGGGTTCATTAATATACGCACATGGTTTGAACGTATCTTAAAATGAAATAGGCACATTTTATTCAACTGGCCTTTCCTAATAGAAGAAAATTCAAAATAGAATACCTGAAGAAAAAAAAAAAACAACTAGCGAAGATTTTCCTAGAACACTGCTGGCAAAGTATACAAGGTGTGCACCTTTTAACCCAAAAATCTATATTGAAACATTCTATGGAAAGCAAAATACCAATACAAGACGTGTGCTTTGAAAACACTTTCATGTGATTTTGTTGGTTAGTTGGCTCAATTCCTGGTGGGCTAAAACATGAGCAAACAAGCTTTTTTGCATGCTGGCCTCAAAAACACCCATGGGGATGAAGTCGGCACTGTGACAAAAGTAGGCGGATGCTGTCAAACCAAATGCTATCTCAACTTGTACCCTAAAAATCAGCACAGGGCCCGGCAGAACATCTTCAGACCAACAACCTCTCTTCTCACATCCATGGACCTGGTAAATCATCACAACAAATGTGCCCTCTGATCATTTCCTGTCCTCACTACAATGTTTGGCTTTCAACAATACTATAGCTTTTATGCGCTGCTGGGGGTCAGACATGGGGTTAAACGTCCCACCAGCCCGAGCTTTGGGCTGAGGGCCTTTAAACCCCATGGCCGCACCCCAGTCGGGGTGTGAAAGCTATTTGCACTCTGGGGTTTAACAGGGTGTGGACAGTTTTTTTTGTTCATCCGACAGGAGATGAACTCATGGTGAGCCCATCTCCCGTCGAAAAAAGAAACTGAAAGAAAAATGGGCATGGCCATTGAAATGTAAATGGGACTAGGTCCCTTTTCGGATGACTATGGCCATGGAAGACATGTTTCAAAATGGCTGCCGTCATCCGAAAAGCTACCTAGTCATTTTTCTATTTTGATGACAGCCAGATGGGAGGAGTATCGGGGACCAGGGTGCAAGGCTCCAGTCCCTCGTTTAAGTTGGGGTTGGTTGAACGGGCATTTGGTTTTCTAACGTGGGGAGACAACAGGGACAGTCTCCCTTTTGCCTCCCCACATTAGAAGAAAGAAAAAAAGGAAAATAAACACCACCCGGGGAAGGGCCTCAGGTGGCTAGAACAGCGTGCAGGGATTGTGTATCTCGCCCGCTGTCCCAGCCACCTGATTGGCTGAGCGCCCTTCCCCGGGTGCGAATCTGTGTTATAAATGAGACTTGAAAAGTAAACACATCACAATTTAAGTACTCCAGCAATATGGGACTCCTTATAGAAATATGTTAAACAAAAAGAGTACAAATGTTGCATTATTTTCACCTCATCTTTGAAGACTACAAATACCAGAATGCAATTCCACAAAATTATAAAAAATGGCTTGTAGGCTGTCATTCAAGACTTAATCATAACAAAAGGTAATGTGAAATGGTAAACTTTTGCATCATTTAACAAAGACATGCTTTATATGGCGTGAAATGTGACATTCTGCCCCCCAAAATGTATTTAACACACCAAATGCGGACATATGAATACTATCGAGATCGAACACAACTCTTTTTTGTCAGCATATTTTAATTGTCTTCAAAGAAGACAAATTTGGGCGCCGACTCGTTTTCTGTATGTGATTTCAGAATACAATGCCCCTTTTCAACCCCTTGTCCAAAACAAAGGTTCTTAAATAGACCATTACTTTAAACAAAGAGCCTGAAAAGCCCTAACTGTGAGGCCCCACAGGTCTGATGGACTGCGGGGAGGTATTTGTCTCTAGAAGCAAGTCACAGGGGGTTGGCAGCACGGCCCCGCTAAAACAGACACAAGGAAAAGCCCTGTGGCTGGAAGCAGCCCAGCCCTTGTGACTTCTTGTACTCGCGGCAGCACGTAGCTGCGGGACCCCTAAAACCACGGGCCCAGGGCGGTGGCACAGACAGCCCATGCCCAGGCTGGCTCTGCACCTCACTGGGGAGTCCTCACCATCCTTGGTGCACCGCTCGCCCTCCGGCGGTTGCTCTGTACACCAAAGGGAGCTCTAGACCGAGGAGCCCCAAAAGCCATCTCCCAAAAAAGAGTGGCCGCGCCTAGGACCTGGCAAACGCTCCACCGGCGGTCCGCAAAGCATCTAACTGTCTCCACTAGTTCACAGGAGCAGGGGCAGACAGTTGCCTGTCTGCTACCATGATTTCTCCCACACTGCCTGAAGTAGAATGTAACTTTGCATATACATGATGTCGTGGCTCCACCAATACTCATTCTCCCCCTCCAGCCCCCCCTTTGCAACTAGTCACCTGGAATTTCTGCCAGAAATGCCATTCACAATGGCAAAATGTAAACTACAGGTTCCAGAATGCAAAGAAAAAACAAGACTCGTTGAGCTCTTTCCACCTGATATGAGACCTTTTAATAATTCTGTTTTTGTAATATGTAACCTATAACATGTATGCAATATTATGAATTTACAGTTTGCTGTCATAGCATGCGTGCATCACATCTTAATGATCGTCAGTTTACTGCAAATGGAATAAAGGGACATGGGGAGTTATTAACGTGCCAAAGATCACACCATCTGCATGTTTCAGTAGAAACTTCGTCATAACAATGTTTATATAGTGCCACACACTGAATATTCCAGTTTCGGGGCACTTGGTAACAGGGGTTACTGACATGACTTTTTTTATTACCCACATTTGTGGTCCTCAATGTACAGCCTCAGAAACTGAGGGCCTCTGTTGAGCATCTAACCCCTGTCCAAAGCGGTGGCTCATCAGTGACGGGTGCACTATATGTAGAGCTCCTCCCTCACGCACACACAGCCAATGCCTGAGCTTCCCTGAGCCTCCTCCCCATGGCCGCTTGGCCAATGGTTGCGTGTTAGTCAGGAGCTGTAACCAATGCAACATGGACGTTGGCGCCAGGGGCGGGGCACCTGAGGAGACACCACCACTTCCTAATGACTCCAGGGATGAGGCGGATTTCTTTTTTATTTCAATGGAGGCGCATTAACACAAGCAACTGAGCGTTGTTAAACAAATGGGTTGAAATAGAGCGCTTTAGGGCACAATTCTTTGGAAGGGTCATGTAAAAAGCAATGCAATATACACTTGATTAGTGTAACATATTTAATAGATGTCCAGCAGGCAGGGCAAACCAAATAGCAAATGTAGTATTCATCCAAAGGACTAATAGTTGGCCAAGTATTCGGCTGGCGCTGAATGCAGAGTTGCCCTCTAAGTAAATTTGCACACTCAAAAAACACATAATTTAAATAATCGTTCATAGCAAAACAACAAATGCTTTTGTATCTAAAGTACAATAACACCAAAAAAATGTGCAAATTAAATAGATGATAACAATAAATCCCTTAAAAATGATAAGAAACAATCTACAGGGAGGGGAAGAGCAGCCTAATATTGTCGCTGGCAGTCCCCATACATTCTCACAGAGCAATGCTGGTGTCATCCTACCTTTTCAGGTAGCAATCGGGGGTTGGAGGTGTCTGTTGTGACGATTGCCCTACCTGGGCACATTGCCACCACACCACCCCCGACCCCCACGCCCCCGCTTGGACCGGATCTCTCATGCTCTATTAAACAAGCATTAGCAATGCGACATTTTTGGCTTTTGTGTCAGCATGGGATAGGCATTTTTCAGTCAGAGCCGTAGTGGTATTAATTGGCCATCGATGGTAGCAGCTGCAGCATGCTGCAAGTACCTGGGCATATAATGCCAGTGCATGGCAAATGCCTAATGTTGGGGGTCTGCCCGTGAGCCCCTAAACACCCCCCACAGACTCAGCCTCAAGACGTCTGCTGTGTTCGGGCTTCCCGGTCGCACTGCCGCGGCCAGGAATGCCCCCTTTATTCATAGTGCACGTGGCAGAGTGCAACGTCACACCGCCATGTGCTCTTCCCTTAAAGGGGCAGCACCACACTCCTCCTTTTTCATGAGGACAACAAATGTACATTAACAACTCAAACAACAACAACACATTAACCACTGTAACGAGAAACAGATCACCCTGCGGCACCCCTTTAATCACAGCCACCCTGGGTCCCCCTTATGGCTAGAGCGACCAAGGGTCGTTCAGGATATCTGTCCTACCACGTAGTCGGTGAGGCGAGCAGGTTTCCCTTGCCCTGTCCTCAGGGGGTACATCCTGCTCGCCTCTGGCACGGGAGATCCATCAGCAGGCATTCCCTCGGCAGGAGACGAAGGGAAGGGTGCGGCACCTCCACCCTCGTCGGGTACGTCCATACTGTCCTGCTCCTGGAGTGTGTCGGTCCTTGTGTCACCCAGTCTCTCAAAGAAACTCACACTTCTGGTGACTGACGACTTGCCAACGGATGCTGTCTCCATTGATCCTTTCACGGCTACAACGTCCAGTAGCTCCGGTTCATAAGGGAGGGACAGCTTCCTGTGGGGGTGCCTATTTCGGATCAGCACCTCATCCCCAGGTGCCAGGTGTTGGGGGCAGAGTCCTCTCCTTGCATTCTCTTGCTCGGTCCTCAGCCGGCGATCACGCTCCACTTGCTGGTCATCAATGACCCCAGGTTCTTTCTCCACAACCTCTGGCAGCAGTCCCCGAGGGCACCGCTTGAACAGGGCTTCTGCCGGTGCCACCCCCATCGATGCATGGGGAGTAGACCGGTAGACCCTCAGAAATTGGTACAGCGCTCTTCTCAGGCCCCGGCCTTGTCTTTGCGCTATGCGGAATGTCTTGTTCAAAGTCAGCATGAACCTTTTCACCTCCCTGTTGGCTCTTGGCCAGAGTGGGGGGACATTCTGATGTTGGACCCCATACCTGTCCATCAATTCCACGAGCCGCTCACCCTGGAATGGCAGCCCGTTATCTGAGCACAGGGTATGGGGAAGACCACGGGAGGCAAAAACTTTCTCTAGGGCCACCACCAGGTGCTCAAATGCCACAGAGTCAACGAATTCCACCTCTGGGTATCAGGAGTATTCATCCACCACCTCCAGGAAGTGTGTGCCCTGAGTAGTGGACCCACAATCTGCAATTATCACCTTCCACGGGCACGTCCCTCTGGGCATTGTCTCACTGGCAGGCTCTCGTTTCACGGGGGACACCGCCTTGCACCAGACACATGCAGCCAATTATTCATCCACCCGCCATTCTAGTTCAGGGAACCATACTTTGAGGCATAGATGGGCCTTTGTCTTTGCAGCCCCTTGGTGTCCTTGATGGGCTAGACTTATCACCTCCTAGACCTTGGCTTGGGGAACGATGATTCGAGCGCCCCTCAGCAGGAGGCTTGTGGCGGAGAATGACAGTTCTTCCCTCACTTTACACAGTTGCTCTAGCACCCCTTTTGTTCTTGGGTGCATCCAGCCAGGGATTCAATCACCGTCTTCCACAACCCCTTTTGCATGGCGGTCTTCAGGATGCGAAAACATTCATCCTGGGCAGCTGCCACCTTGAGATCCTCCAGCGGCTTGGCATTCGGGGTGGCTGCTTCCACCACCATCTGAACGTGGTCGCCCGCTTCCTCTGCACATGCGTCCGGTGCATATTCACTGCCACTCCCTGGATGGCGGGATAAGCAGTCCGCCACATTGTTGGAGCCGGGTCTATACACCAGCGAGACCCCGTACTCGAGGAGTGCAAGCACCCATCGTTCAATTCCCACCAGTGGTTTTGACGATGACCCCGCCAGAATGGGAAGCAGGGGCTTATGGTCAGTCACAACAGTCACGGGCCGGCCTAGGACATACAGCCTGAAATGCCTGCACCCCCACAGGACAGCAAGGGCCTCCCACTCGATCTGGGAGTAGCGCTGTTCGGTGTCAGACAGCGCCTTGCTTGCATATACCACTGGGCAGATGCTGTCATCTGGGCTGATCTGCGGCAACACGGCCCCCAGGCCAAACGGGCTGGCATCCACAATTTTCTCTGACAGGAGTGCAGGGTCGAAGAAAGCCATTGTGTTTTCGGCCGTGAGGGCGCCTTTGATGTCCTCAAACACTGCCTGTTCCAAAGGGCCCCACTGCCATACCGTGTCCTTCTTGGTGCGGGCCCTCAAGGGCTGCGAACTTGACGCTAAATTCTTGAGGAATCGCCCGCAGTATGTCACCATCCCAAGTATGTCACCATCATCTCACCTCGGACACATTCTCCGGTGGTTGGGCCTCTTTAATGTCCTTTACCTTCCTAGGGTCTGGTGACACGTCACCCTCCTTGAACATGAATCCAAAGAATTTGATGGTTGGCCGTAAGAACTCACATTTTTCCCGGTGGAGGGTAAGGCCCATTGACTGCAGCTGCTCAAACATCCTGGCCAGCTTGCGCAAATGGTCTACCTCAGTCTTTGCGAATACCAGGATGTCGTCGCTGATATTCAATACCACGTCCAGGTCAGCCAGGGCACCTCTGATGATATTTTGAAATACCTCGGCTGCCGACGACACCATAAAAATGAGTCTCTTATACCTATATAGGCCTGCATGGGTGGTAAAAGTTATGTACCTCGACTCTGGATGTAGGACGACCTGATGGTATCTGTCCCTGAGGTCAAGCTTCGAAAAGAAGCAAGCTCCTTGCATCTCCGCAATAATGTCATCGATGGTCGGTGTCAGGTGTCGCTCCCTCCATATGGCTTTGTTGGGGAGCCTCATATCGACGCAAATCCTTACCGAGTCGGGTTGTTTTGGTTTCCTTGCCACCACTATAGGGGACACACACAGTGTGGGACCTTCAACCTTTTCAATGATGTCCAAGTTTACTAAATTGTCCAGCTCCTTGTCCACTAGTTCTCTCAGGTGGAAGGGCACTTTCCGGTGCTTCAGAGCGATGGGCTGCACGGACTCATCTATGTGTAGCCTCACCGGATCACCAGCCATCTGTCTGATCCCTTGGAACAGGCCAGAATATTTGTCCAGCAGGTCGTGAATGTCTTCCATGTTTACAGAGTAAGCACAACTCACGATGCCCAGGACCTCCGCTGCGGCGCAGCTCAGCAGCGTTTTAGTGCTCACCGGCATCACGTAGAATCTTGCGGTGATCTTTGAACCTGTGTGCTCTACTTTGGCCACAAATGCCCCATCCAGGGGAATTGGCTCGGACCCTCCGAACGTAAATATGCGAGCTCTGGGGGTGAACAGCTTTAGTGGGCCGTCCATTGCATCATAGTGTCCTCGGGCCATCACGTTGACAGACGCACCCGTGTCCACCAGCACCGGGACAGGGGACCTGTTCACTGTGACAATGCACTGTGGTTGCCATCTGCTCTTCGACTTGAGGGCTTCCACACTCGATACAAAGAAGATGTTCTCCTCGTCTTCTTCCTCTTCCTCGTCCCCCTGGGCACCTTCCTCTCCTTGGTCAACTTGGGTCACATTCGGTGGGTGAGATTGACGCAGGAAACCAGACCGTACCGGGCCTCTGGGCACAATTATTGGGATAGATGCTTTTCACACCTGTGCATAGTGGTCAGCAAGGCCACACCGCCCACAGGTTTTGCCTACCACTGGACACTCGGCAGGGTAGGGCAGGTCATAGCCACACTTGTGGCATGCTTCTCCAGCTCTTCCTCCCCTGTCATGGAAGTTGTTGCGGGGCCTCCTGGCACCTCTGCTGCCATGCCCCACCGCACATACCTCCTCAGTTTTCACTGGGCGAGTTCCTGCTTCCAGCCTGGATGCACGTGCCTCAGAGACTTCATGGCAGCGCCCCAGCCCCAGGATTTGAGCAAGGGTGGTCCCTGGCTCCCTCAGCACCTGTTGCCGTAACTTCCCCGATGAGCAAGCCTGGATAGGGAGGGTCCTGATCATATCATCAGGGTCACCCCATGCACACGCCAGACACAGGCATTTGAGGTGACCATAAAAAGTGTCCAGAGTCTCATCTTCCTTCTGGCGAGCCAATAACATTACAAACCTCTCATAGTCTGCCTTGGCTAATGGGATGAAATGGTTGCGGAGAGCTGTCTTGGCTGCATCATACGAGGCATCAGCAGTCTGGAGTGATTCAAATATTTCCTGCACCGCAGGCCCTGCAGCATACAGCGGCGTCTCCAGCTTGCCATCGTCATTAGTCTCCATGATGGCACTGAAGTACATGTCCAGGCGGACTACCCACCGTTTCCATCTGGGCCCCAGACTAGATGAAGGGCCTGAGACATCAACTCTGGGATTGGCTGGAGCGCCGCAGGGGCCCGCATTTGTGCCATGACTTGAGGCACTGGTTGTAAAGCTGGTTATGCCACAGGTAGAGGCTGACCTTGTGGTAGTTGATGGTCCACAGGTTGCCCCCGTCTTTATCAGCAGGAGCACTAATGGGTTAAAGCACACAGGCACCCCCGCACAGAGGCAGGGGCCACAACTCACCCAGCCAGCACAGGCCTCGGAGGCCGTGGAGTACACCAGTCCAACCACTCAACCAGAGCCAAATGTCCTGACCTGATGATGATGATGATGATGATGATGATGATCTGTAGCAGGCCCTGCAGGCCACAAATCCACCAGACCAGTGTTCTTACTTATATTCAGCAGCTGGTCATGATGATGATGAAGATGAGTATCTTCCAGCTGCAGCGCTGTGTGGATGATCCACAGTCCAGCAAAGGTGTCCCAAAAATTGAGCCAGGGAGGTCCAGGGATCAAGCAGGCCTCAGCAGTCTTCCCCCAGCACCTCGCCTTCATTCTGTGTAATTCGCCCAAAAATATTTAAAAAATTGGGCATGTGTGGGTAGATATAGCTGCCCGCTATCATTGTGTCCACAAATTATGCCTGGAGGGCAATCACGGGCCCCTCCGAAGCGCCATGAACATCCACTGCGTAATAGTCAAAATGGCCGCCTGCATGTGGTAATCATTCGGGCCGCGGCATGGAACGAACAAGCCTCCTCATCTGCTCGGCGTAAATAAACTATTCAGTTTTCTTCGCCAGGCCCGGGCGACATACCGGACTCGTTGCCACTGTTAGGGGTCTGCCAGTGCCCCCCCTCGCGATGCCCATGAGCCCCCAAACACCCCCCCACAGACTCAGCCTCAAGACGTTTGCTGTGTTCGGGCTCCCGGTCGCACTGCTGCGGCCAGGAACGCCCCTTTTATTTATAGTGCACGCGGCAGAGTGCAACGTCACTCCGCCGCATGCTCTTCCCTTAATGGGGCAGCACCACACCTAATACTTCTGAACAAAACAAAACGGTTGGACTTTAGTAAAGGAGATGCACAGTGCTTATAAATCGAGTGGCTGAAGACAGACCTGGTTAAGGCATTTTATTTACACCAGTAATGCGTTTTCTGCTCCAATTAAGGCATTAACTCTCAGAAGACTGCTTCGAAGAAACAGAGGCAGGCACTTTGCCCTCAAAGTTTGATGGTAGGCTTGATAAAACGAGCTCAAAGAGATCTTAGAAGGATGTGTTTTGGGCAGCGTGGGGCAGGAAGTGGGTGAGCATGGCCATAGGGATTAGCATGGTCATGGGCCTCAATGGGGGAGGGGAGGTAAATAACCAAACACCTACAAGCGTTGTGTCCCTCGTCATGTGCTGTTTTTCCCTAGCTGTACTCTTATGCAATAGCTTTCGCTAACACCTAATGGGAAAAACCAAAAATGAGGGAACATCAAAAATGCCCAGCGAGAAAGTAATTCCATTGGCCCCTCTCAAAACCCAGGGATCCAGGATTTAAATGAAAAGTGTTTCAACCAGATTTATCTAGGGTGCAAGCTCTCTCTCTTGAGTTAATAAAGCTATTTATAAAACAGTACTGCTCTTGAAGACAAAGGCCATTTTCTGGAGCAGCAAAAAGCATGTTTATAAGCTAATATACACATTCAGAATGCATTGCTCTATGACCTTCACCTTCAGGTGAACTTCCAGGGGTGGCTACTGGGTGTCGCTGTGGCATGCGTGGCTTGTTAGCTAAAAGGTGGTAATCTACTGTAGACTGTGGCCCCACGGGCCCCAGCTAATGTGGCTACATGCATGTCCCCTGAGGGCACACCTAGAAATAAAGACACAGACACTAGGGCAACAAACGCGTTAATTTAAAGTGTAGTGTGTGTTTATTTATGTACATGGTCTGTGTGTGTGTGTGTGTGTGTGTGTGTGTGTGTGTGTTGTCTAAGAAACCATCCAACACACCATGGGGCTGGATGGAATGTAAAAAGAAGAAGAAAGGAACAATAGAATAGTATTCTCCTGGGCAGGGGAAAGAAAAGAATCTGGAGAGGATAAAAAAAAAGTCACAGTTGAGAAAGACAGTTGGAGAAGGGAGAAGAAAGACGAAAGGGAGAAAGACTTGCCATGGGGTTTGCTGCCTTGAGCCAACCCCGGGGCCTCGATCCAGCTAATGGCGCCAGGCGGCTCATGGCCAGTCCTCCCAGAAGATTAACCCAAGGGGGCCTATTGCAAGGACAATGCTTTTTTCTTATCAGATATGCACTTGGCATGCAAATGTCTATTTTACTCGTCTATTTCCATTGTAGATACATTTCACCCTATGCGTTTACATCGCAAACTGTTACTTAATATAGTGCAAACAACCCTCTTTTTTAACTGTCTATTTTTTGTGAGGAGTGTTTTCGGCTGTTACAGACTGGGCTATTTTGTATAAAACGGACAGTTTTCATAAAGCCCTCAAACCATGGGCTAGCCAAGTTCTTTAGTAACAGATGTTTATGTTAACCAATTCTAAGGGACGTGTGTTTGGCATCATGAGGTTGGCAAACGTTGGCCTGGCAGAAATTGTCCCCTTCATTTGGCTATTGCATATATACTATAAATATAATTGGTTATTTATAACGCGCTTAATACGGATCCGGAAACCAAACCTGTGTTACTCTGAGTTGTCTTGCTTCCAAGATGAGCACGTTGCCACTGAGCTAAACTATCCGTGTCGCTATATAACTCTGCAGTGTGCAGACGCTGCACTGTTTTTAAAGAAATGTGTTTACATTTATTTAAATTCACTTGGTCACACAACAAGCTCAACAATGTGTCTAAGTCATGCATCATTAACAGTATAACACTACAATGATCTATTCGGAAATTTGGCGTTGGCTGGCATTTCAAGGATTAAAGGCGTAATACAGTATTAGAAATTGCTGATTTGGAGATTACAAGAAATTCAGAAGTGCTGTGAATCTGGAAAAGTTGGAATTCCCAGATCTGTTGAACTATATGAGAGCCATAGGAGGTCAGGAGCATTTGGCTTCAAAGATGTATAGTTTACTATAGGGTTTTTCAAAGGTTAATGACAGACTGCTACAGTCCTGGTCGATGTGTCTGGAGGAAGAGATGGCGCCTCAACGTTGGCTATCGTTGTGAATGTCCATGAACATCGGAGAGAGAGAATTCAAAACTGAGTTTTCTGGACACCAGATCATCTATATAAACAATGGTTAAGCTCAACAGAAGCATGCTGGGGTTGTAGTCAATCGAGAGGAACTCTTGAACATATGCTTTGGGAGTGCAGCAGGGTGAGGGCAATGTGGTCTGCGATCAAAGAATTATAGAATAAAGTACTGGATGACAAGAGAGAATTCAGTTTTGAAACGATGATTCTAGGGGAGGTTTCTGATCTGGAGGATCTGCCGTATCATAACATCAAGTGTCCAGGATATTAAAGGCGTCGTTGGCAGCGAAAACGTTAATCCTGCGCAGCTGGAAATGGACTGTTTCACCTACGAAAGATTCTTGGATGTCAGCAATGCACTCAATTTGCAATGTTGAAGGAGTCATGCTGAACTTGCAGAAAAAAAGAAAGTTAATTGATAAACTCTGGAGCAGATTCTTGAATCTGCCATGAAACGTATGAGTTAGAAGATGAGGCCATTCTGGAATATTAAGATAAGTCTGTATGTATTATTGTCTCATGGAATATGCTGATTGTATTTTTTATATTGTTATTCAATATTTTTGTGTTTTAATGTTGTCGTTATCATGATGTGGTATAACTATTGATGCATTGCTTTGGAAATCTGAATAAATTGGTATTAATAAAACACCACAATTATACACATAATTTACATGTTAAAAGTTTCCACTGCGGCCGGTCTGCTCACATCTGCCTCATTCTTACTCCTGTTACTATCCCTTAGGTATTAATGAAAATCTGCTGTATTCCTTTAAGCGTACTCCTCGGATAACCAAGAGTCCCATAAATCTCCTCCAAGTCATTGGCCCATGCGACATTGTGAAGCCATTCATCCACTGTTGGTGGTCTGCGCAGAGTCCAACCCAATAATATACGTCTTCTGGCTAGCAGTAGTCCAAGATTTATAATTCTCTGTTTGTCTTCTGCCATTTTGCCAGTTTAGCCTAGTACACATACTTCAGGAGAAAGAATAACGTATTGACCAAAAACTACAACTGCTTTCCTCAGCAGTCTAATATTCACTGTACCATGTTAAACACCCTGCGCTACATTCGTGCCAGGAGCTGAAGGTGCTTGGGATTGCATTAGTGTTACGCTCTCTTCCACGTAATCAGCGTGAGTCTGCCCATCGGGGTTCCCTCCCCCCCTTGGCTTCTACACAGTGGTGGGCGCCTCTTTGGGGCTCAATTACACAGGCATATTTTCTATGGTGCACCCTCCACTGCCTCACATAGTCACAGGACCACAAATGCCATCTCCAGCACATACGTTATTAGTATCTCTGACTGGTCCCCGCAGGGGGTGCTCGAGGGACAGCCCACATTGCGGGCTGTCCCCTCTTGCCACCCCCTTCCGGGGGTTGGGCCAGCCTCTACTCTTCCTCCTCTGTCTAGGCGGAAGAGGCGTCCCCCTGGGCCTGACTTCCAGTCGGGTTCCCGGGGGAGGCTTATAAGGCGGGAGCTGCGGACAATCAGCCTCTTTTTCCAGCAGCTCCCGCCCTGTCGTTTGATCCTGTTGAGCACGCATCCAATTCGACGCGTTCGTCTGTTGCAGTGAAGGAGGTTTGGTAAGTATTAGGGGCGCTTCGCCGCCCGGAGGGTGGTGGGCTATGGGGGGATCTGCTTGCTAGGCCGCCGTGCGTGCTCGAGCGGACCCAATTTATGGTTTCCAGGATGGCGTCCATCGACACGCGGTTATTTGTAGCACGGTGGCTCATTTCTTTTATTTGTTTATATCTGCAATTTTGCTCCAGAACGTAGACAATGTTGGGAGGCCGCCGCGCCATGTTTTCAAATTGCTCCGGGTACTGTCTTATGGGGGTTTAACTGATTGCCTCATTTAACTGTTTATGTGGCCTCCCGTGCCTCATGCAAATCCACACTCTTGTAAATGAATCCCGCACAGCATGTTTTGGTATGTTTCCGTGTGAATTGAAACATGTTTTTACACTGTTTAAGGTTGGCAGTCGCGTGGAATTGCATTGTTCACTGTTTAAGGTTGGCAGCCGCGTTTAATGGCTACATGTTTTTCACTGCTTAGGTGGGCCGCCGCGCCACGTGTAATTGCGACTTGTCTTTCACTGTTGGGGTGGCCGCCGCACCACGTGTAATTAAATGCTCAGCATTGTGCGGCCGCCGGATAGTAGCATAAGCAATGTCTAAGCCATGTGGTTGCTACATGTATAGATTGTACATAGTAGTAGAGTATAGATTTGGCGTGTAATCTGCGCCATTGTGGAAAAAATGCTGTTTTGGTGGCCGCTGCGCCACGTGTAATTGCTACTTGTGTGTGACTGTTGGGGTGGCCGCCGCGCCACGTGTTAATTGGGTGCGCAGTGTTGTGCGGCAGCCGCGCTGTAGCATTTTCAATGTCTGCCCATACGATTTCACCTTGTAGAGTAGCCTTTGTGTAGGAAGATACCTAACTGTGTGGGCATAGCCTACTGTTGCAGGGTAAAACCAGGGGGGTTTTGTTTTATGATGGTCGGGTCGCGGGACTAACACAGGGTTAATTCTTGTCAGGCCGTGGTCAAATGTGATATGGTTTTTGCGGCCCGTTGGGGCCTCAGCGCCAATTGTCAGGGAGAGTGGAGATGTATTTTTGTAATTATAGTGTGTTGTACCTTTTTCTGCGGTGGCAAGCCATGGACCACGAGGCAACGTGCACATATGTGCTATTCAATCACCTGGGGTCTAAGGTTCACGGGAGTAAGAACGCTTGGACTAATGGCGGGCTGCCAGAGGAATTTGGGTAAGAATGCCTTGTGTGTAGCTAATGTAACGCAGGAAACTGATTTTAAGGTTCCTTCTTTTGTTACATTTAGTTGCACAGTCAGTAAAAGCTGGGTCCGGCACCAGAAGGTGGGGAGCGATAGTCAATCTCCCTCCTTTGTTAACTGTGCATGCGGTTGATGCCTGGACACTAAAGGTGGTACCAACTACAGAATATTTAAGCAATAGTGAGGCAGCACTCAAGGCTGTACTACGAGCTTAAAGGTGGTCCATTTTAGGCACTGTTAATGGACAACGCAAGTCAGAGAATGAAATTTGTTTTAATGACATACATTTCTGTCTGAATACAGGTCTGGCAAAGGACCAAGCTTTAGGAAAGGATTGTAAGCTTTCTGCGCAGAAAAGAAGAGATTTGGTAAGGTACAGGCCAATGTTTGCCCGTTAAGGTTAGGTCGTTTACGTAAACGGGCATTAGGCAGGCGGGTTTCCTAGCCCAGCACTGCACTGTAAAACATTTTGGGTGTTAATTTGCAATCTTTCCATCTTTAGTCTAGGATGTCTGTGGAAGACTCGCAGGACCTTTTTCACACCATTGACGAGATGCCCAACACCTTGGGTTCAAGCGAGGAAGAGGATGAAGGAGCGATCAGGGCCTTATTTCAGGAAAAAATGCGCAATGAGGGGAAGGACTGGGCTAAGAAAGTTCAGAAAGGCGACCAGCTACCACCCCCCCCAGCCCTTGGTTGTAGGTGCCCAGATTTGCCCACCCCCTCTGGTGGACACCCCGCCCCCGACTGTGATTACCCTGAAGCCGTTACCCACTAAAAGGAAACGCCAGCAGAAGGGTAAGAAAACGATAGAGGATGTTCAGGTGGTGGGACCACCACAAGTTGCCAGCGTGCTAGCACAAGTTGGCCCGGTGTCCACAGCCCCACAGCTTATTACAATACCTGGTTCAACAGCAGGTGACTACATGCAAGCGGTGGCCATAGCACCAGCCCTGGTACAAGTTCCAATTGCTAATCCAGCCGTGGTGTCCCCAGGAGGGGGCATAATGGGTAATGAAAGGTTTGGTATGATTTTGGAGGAAATGTTGTTGATGGTCAGGGGAGGTGGGGCTCTACCCTCGGGGGTGGACATCCAGCCGGTGGCAAGCAGTGTTTGGGAGGGTCCTAGTGTAAACAATCTAAGCAATGGTCCACCACTAACTTCTGCTCCCTTCGCCCCTGCACCACCCCTGGTTCCAAGCAGCAGTACCACGGAAGTGGTCCTTACCTTGCCATCAACGGCTTCAGGAACAAATCAGCCGATGACGGTTGCTCCCTTGTTATCTTGCAGGTCCTCTTTAGCCTGGCACATCCCCTGGGACATGAAAGAACAGGTATGGGCCAGAAAATATTTCGACATATTTAGCCTGTTGGCTGTAGAGGATGCTGGCCCCAACTTAACTTTAAGTGCAGAGGAAAACAATAAGAGGCACAAAAAGTACCATCCAGAGGAGAACATCGCTAACTGGGATAAAGCTTTCGATATAATGTCAGTGATAGTGATGGAAAAGAATCCGGAGCACGGGCCGGGTTTGGTAAAATATAGGGAATCAATTGTGGGGGAAGTCAAGCAGTATGGGTCTAGAGGGTGGCTTGATTATGATAGGAAGTTTAGGCAGATGATGGAGAATTGCCCGGGAATGACATGGACCAGAAAGAGATGGATGGTTGGGTCACTTACATGAGAGGTAAGCAAAGGACCAGTATTGTCTCGGCTGATTTGTATAAGGGTGGTAAGAAAAATTGGTATGGTAAGAAAGACCAGGGGGGAAGGGGTCATCCCTTTCCTAATGGCCCCCAAGGACAGTGGGGCCAATATTCCAGAGCGACAATCTCAAATACAAGTGGAACTCAAGAAGGCCAGAAGACAGGCAACAACACATGCCGGTTCTTCAACAAAGGTAACAACTGCATCTGGGGACCCAAGTGCAGGTACAACCACGAGTGTGAGAAGTGTGGGGGGAGCCATCCTCTGGTCAAGTGCTTTAAGCGGGAAGGTGCCTCTTAGGGCAGGGGACAGCGTAAAGGACAGTAAGTGCCCAGTGCCCTTTTTGCCTCCCCCGGTAACCTTTGCAGTGAAACAGAGCATGGATTTAAAGAACAAAGGACCCTTCCCAGTCTATTTGCCCATTTTATTGGAACACCTGAATCATTACCCCAAACGGCGAGAGAGGGAGTTGCTTTTTCAGGGTTTCACGGAAGGATTTGCAATTCCTTACGAGTGACCTCTGACCTGCCGGTTAGCAAGGAACTTACCTTCGGCTATGGATCTGCCAGGTGAGGTGGATAAAAAGATTAGCAAGGAACTAGAATTGGGCAGAATTTCTGGACCTTTTGAGGGCCCCCCCTCCCCAACTTCATTGTGGGCACACAAGGAAGGAAAGTCAAAAAGCTGGGCAGCATCACATCTAGCAGCGGTAGCCTTCCATTTTAAACTGGAGGGTGAAAGTGATCCCACAAAAGGTTTTTTGGTGCGCACCGCTCTGAAAGGCTGGGCCCGATCGGAGCTCACAAAAAAGGATGTGCACAAGCCCATTGACTTTGGGTTACTAGTGAAGTTGTTATCCGCATTGTCAAGCGTGTGCTTCAGCAAGTATGAAATATACCTATTCAGGCTAGCATTTGCATGGGCTTTTTTCAGGGCGTTTAGGATTAGTGAGTTGGTTTCTGCATCCAAGAATGACCTATCGGGGAGGGCCATTGTCTTGGGAGATGTCTCTTTGTTCTGCAAGGGCATGGGAGAAGGGGTCACAATCCAGTTAAGGAGAAGCAAAACAGACCAGCAGGGTAAAGGTTTTAGCATTGAATTGCATGAGGCTCCTCTCAAGGAATGTTGCCCGGCTCACCTCCTCAAACTCTTCCTGGGGATCAGATCATCGAGTCCTGGCCCCCTGTTAATCCACGCCAACGCATCCCCACTTTCTGTTTTTCAATTCTGCAAGGTTCTGGCTATGTCCCTGGGGGTCTTGGGCATCCAGGGGGAGGGCTGGTCCACTCGCAGCTTTAGAATAGGTGCAGCTACCACGGCTTTCCAGCAAGGCATGTCTCCATGGGCTATCATGAAGTTAGGTAGGTGGGAGTCTGGCCGGTATCGGCTCTATGTACGCCCGCAGCCCGGTGCATTCCCGGAAAAAGATTAGACAACACCCCTCTCCCGCAGGTCCCGGTGCAAGGCGGTTGGTCAAGGGAATCTTGGGGTGTATTGTGGCCGACTTATGACATTTATTTTTTCCCACAGGTGAAGCAGTGTGTCTGATCGGCCACTCATTTGTGATGCAGGCTGAAAGGAGGGCCAAGCAATGGACGGTTGGCCCCAACCTAGGATTTAAGGGGACTGAGTGTGTATGGTTGGGCACACCTGGAATGAGGTGGCACTCTTTGCTGCCCGCCATTCACTGGAAACTCCAGTGGGGGCGGGCACCAAGGATAATGTTAATTCATTGGGGGGCAATGATTTGGCCAAGTTGGGTCGGGGACGCTTGCTGGCCCAGGTACAAGTGGCTTTGCGCATAGCGGCACAGGAGTTACGGGCACTGACATTTTTTGGTCTTAGGTGGTGCAACGACAGGTCTGGAAGGATGCCATTTGCTTGGCAGGCCTGGAAAAATCCAGGAAGCATCTCAATAGGAGCGTGGAAAGATTCACAAGGGCAGAAGGCCTGGATTACGTAGGGCATTGCTGCTTGAAATCCCTGCCTTCCCATTTCCATGCTGACAAAGGCAATGACATGTTCTTGACAGCTATACAGGTTGCACGAAGAAGGGCTGGCTGCAGATAATTGTAATGGTGAGTATGGTCTTAATGTTTATGTTTGTTATGGAGTGTATTGTCCTAAGGTATGGGGGCATTGGTAGCAGCGTAAGCCACCACCAAAGCGTGGCGGAGTATCGGGGCGGTCCTAGCCAATGAGGGACTTTCGCGCTTCAGCTTCAGCGGCAGGGGCTCAGGATTGGCCGGGCTCGAGCCGATCCATCGACGGACACTGACTTCCCTTCTTTAGGGCTCTAGGCCAACAACCTCCTTGTCAGTACCCCTGAGTGTCCTGCTGGTAGTAACCAGAAGTTCGTCAGCTTTTGCCGGTGGCAAATAGGGTGACACGGTTCACCCTTACCTGACTGTAATGATATATGTGGCTGGGACCGTTCCAAGTTTATTGTCTTGCTCCAAATAAACTGTGACCTTGTACATTCCAAAGAACCTTAAAAAAGTTGTCTGTGGTTATTTCATCTTATGTGTGTTGGACTGGCCAAGGGAGGTGGGGGTGTCCAATGGGGATCTCCCCGCTAAGTATTTTGTTCTTGCAGTGTGCACCTAAGGACTGCACAGCACGGGACTCACCATGACCCGACAGCCCCCGCCCCCTGCAGCGGGCTGCTCAACGCTGTGCCGGGGTGCTCTATTTTATTTATTTATTTATTTATTTTTACATTTATTTCACCATTTGCTGTGTTGCCCTCCTTTTGGTGCCGCCTGCTGTTTCTCGGCTTTTCTAGTTTTCGGCGCCCTTCAGCCAGGCCCGGTGCGGGTGATCGTTCTCCTCTGGCGCCTCCGAGCCCAGACGCTACACACCAACGTGACCCTTCCAGGCCACGCTGCCTGCTGATGCTGATCTCCGCTCTTCGACTATACAAATGAGCCGAAATGGCTGTACGGGTCACTGCTTCCTTTAGTGTGCCCTAAGTCACAGAACAAAACAGACTCTGCCGGATACAGCACCACTTCTCTGAGACTCAAGGTTGAGCAGCCATTTTGCTTGGCTGCTCTACAGCGCTCCTCAGCCGACGCACTGTGACAGCAGTCTTACTTCCTTTGCAATGTTTGGCCTGCAGGCTGGATACAGTTTTTTGGTGCAACCACATTAACCTATGAGTTATTTTACTGGGTTTGGAGCTTGCATGGATTTCTGCAGCAAGCATAGTAAAACCATTAATTATTTTACTTTAAAAAAAATGTTTATAGTGAATTGGCTTATTTAAATAAAACCTTACACAAGTACAAGAATAAGAAGAGAAACATATTTATAGACAAACGACACATTCTAATATTATAAAAACATTTTTGAATTAGTGACAAATTCATCTAGCCATACCACCTTTATCTGAGAGTTAATCGTTTAAAATGGTATACAATGTAAGAAAATGAATAAACAGGGAAAATTAGATTAAAATAGACCAACTTATTCACTTTTGATCAAATAATCGTATTTTGATTGGGATCTGGCAGAAATCGAACATGTAATCGGCAGAGTGTTCGCGCAGAATACTTCTCCAGCAAGTGAATAAAATAAAATACAATAACAATTTTCCTGTTCTGATTTGCAAAACGATTGCTCTAGATTTATTGTTTTCCATTGCAAAGTACTTGCAACACCAGAGACCACTCTTTGCCCATTTACAATGTGCTCTGTCTGCATTCGAAATGACAGCATTCTATTTGAACAGAAAGCAATCTTAAAACGTGTCCACGTGTGAATGGTTGCCGGCACCCAGTCAAAGCAACACTTTACATCTGTGGAAAGGTAGAGTCTTTGGCTTCACGTGACATCAACATTAGTATTTGGCCAAGCCAAATGTATCTCTTTTTATCTGAAAGGTGGCTGAATACTTACGCAAATCCAGCTGTTGGTAAATTTTAGAACACATTTTCAAGATGCCTGAGCCCACAATTTATGCTAGCTTTTGGAGTGCAGTGGTGTGAGCAAAGCCCCACCTCTGCCTGCCAATCAATGCTAATCTTTGGGTGCCTTCTTGTTTTGCAGCTCTTTTTCACTTCTTAAGCAGCCTCCCAGTCTCTTTTCTTTTGCAGTTGGTGAGCAGGTGCACATGGTCATGTCTCCTAAGCCCCACGTATCGGTCAATCAATGTTAATTGTTTGGTGCTTTTTTGTTTTGCCGCACATTTCCCTACTTAAGCACCAGCTTCTTTTCGTTTGCGGTTGAAGAACAGGAGCAAGTGGATCTTGGTCACATCACCTAAGCCCCACCAACTGCTTCGCCCTACCCATTCCTTTCCTTTCTTAACTTTTATAGCAATGGCATCTCTCGCTTGGGTGTCCAAAGTGAAGGGCTTTCAGATCCCGGTATCTCGCGGAGGTAGCACGCACTCCTGCCTCCTCTCCAAAGTTTCTTGCACCTGTACTTGTAATAACACAGGTGGGCAGCAACCCCCGTTGTAGTAAGAGGGTTAGGGTCCACGGATTGGATAGGTAAGGGGGATTAGGGAAACCCAGAAGGAGGGTAAGGGAGAAGTTGTGGATAGGTAGGGCGAAAACAGGGTAAAGTATGCTCCTTGGCTCTTTAGCACATGCAGTGCTCACTGCTTGGTTTCATGTGTAACTTCCATGCACACTGCGCCACACACACACACACCTCAAAACAGAACACGTGCCTATGATTAGACACTAATGCCCCTTAAGGCTCCTATGCAATTTTCCCCATTCTGTGCGCAGTAGCTAATGGTCATCTGCACATGTTGCCCAGTTGCCTCACTAGGTAATGATATGTACAGATGCATTCCTATACACAGGGTTCCCCTGCCATTCAGTTATCGGCATAACATAAAAAGAACATAGCAATTATTACCACCAACAAGGAAAAGCACTTAACTCTCCGTTTTCTCCTGCAGTCCAAGCGGCGTGAGGTGCTCTGTGCGGTCCCTGAAGGCTGCGCGGTCAGGTGCCATAAGCGCTGCCGTAAGCGAAGTAGTTTGCTGCGATTCTAGGGAAGCGGTTCAATTAGAAGTTGCTGATACGCAGGTAATGGTTCTATTTCCGCGATCGTAGCGATCATTTCATATCGAGCAACCCGATATGTCGGTTAACGAGTTATAAGCATAATGCAGTTAGTAAAATCCCAAGTCTCCTGATTAGTGTTTCCCAAGCGTGCAGAGTTAGTTCTCCCAAGTGATGTTAGTTGTTGGAAGCGAGCGGCAGAGCCGCGACACTTATCTTTAGCAAAAGTGGGGCCTGAAGTGAGGATCAGAAAGGGTGCGCCCCCTCAATGGTGTTTGCCGTGATCAAGCTCTGGAGAGGCTCTGAGACACGTTCCTTCAGCTCAGAGTCTTCAGCACGTAACAAAATCACTTGCAGACACGTTGTACCGGGTGCAACTGAAGAGTCTCTGAGCGCATGTTTGCTCCAGAAGGAGGCTGGGGGTTGTGGTTTACTGCTCTAGCTTCTCCATACATGGGAATCTTCTGTGCTGGCGTTGTTTTACTTTGTGCTTGCTGGTTCTCCCTGTTGGGCTCTGCCTGTGTGTAGTAGACTATGCATGCGCATGGGGGAAATGTAGCACCTGCTATGGGTGGCATGTGATTATGCCAATGATGCCTTTACCAACAGTGGTGCCCCAGTCTCCTGCCCTTGACAAGGGCAGATGAGAAAAAGGGCGATTCACGTTTAGACCTGTTCGGACCGGAAGGTCCCAGAACCAGAACTCCTTCTACTCTGGTAAGCTCCCTCAAATATGTGTTTCGCCCCTCTGTCACAACAGCCAAACCCTACCGTCACCAAGCATCGCCAACCAGACAGATCACCAGCAACAACATGGACACCAGATCGCATAGAACTCAGCCGCATTACCCCAGACCCCATAAACACTCCATCATTCACCTCTACAAAATAACTGGTGCTCACCAAGGTCGGCTTAGTCCTTGGTACATGCCCTATGAAAAGATTGCACACTGCATGGCAATATGAGAACATTAGGGATGCCTCCTGTGCTTGGCCACCATCATTGTGGGGGATGCACTGTTTGTACATTTACAGAGAATATGGTTGACTTTGTTCACAATAAAAAAACCTGGAAACACACCAACTGTAAATGATCTAATGTCATTTATGTTTTTACCTGTCCATTCCAACTACATTATGTGGGTAAGACTCAGAGACCGGTCCACATCAGAATTAAGGAACATTGTTTGCACATTAGGACAGGGCTGGTATCAGCCCCCTTGGTAAACCATTTGTTGGAGGCTAGACATAGTGAGAATAACCTCAAATGGTTCATTATAGAGAAAGTTTCAATCAGTGACAATCGGGGCTCCCTCACACAAGTGCTTTCTAACCTGTGAAGCTTTTTGGATCTATAATTTATAGACCCATGTAGTGGGGCTGAATGAGGCCATGGAGTGGAGTACCGTGCATGGGTCCAAAGAGAGAGAAGGGAACTAGGAACTGGTGGTGGCCGCGCCTTACTCAAAAGTATTCCGTCTGGTCTTCTTGCACTTGCATCCGGTCAGTAGAAACCATAGGGCCCGCGCTCTTGGTGCCCAAAGTGCAATTCTGTATGGTTTGGTTGGTGTTTCTACTCATATGGTGCTCATATTTGCAATCCCCAACAACATGTATTGGAAAATATATTTGATTGTCAATACAATTCATTTAATGCACTAAAAGCACTAATTCACTGATGATACTGCACATGTCACAACAATGGTGTACACTCCAAAAAGGACAATTTATAAATATGTAGGTAGCCTTGATAAAGACCTTCTCATAATTAAGGAAAACCTTAATAAATCACCAATAAGATACAAAAGAGAATTGTGTGGACCATACTACGCTCAAAAAGTATATGGAGCAAACACATATGATTAAATGCACCAGCGCCATATGTGTAGAAACACCAACCAAACCATGGAGAACTGTGCATGGGTGTAAGTCACCTGGTAGATGAGCAGACATATTGGAACCTATGGATTTTAAGGGTCCACATATATAAATCTCTTCCACTGCTATATCAAAGGCACTCAAACCCTCTCTCTCTCTCTCTCTCTCTCTCTCTCTCTCTCTCTCTCTCTCTCCCTCTGTCTTTCTCCCTCTGTCCCTCTCTCCCTCTCTCCCTCCCTCTCGCTCTCTCTCTGTATCACTCTCTCTCTCCCTCTCTCTCTCTCTGTCTCTGTATCACTCTCTCTCTCTCCCTCCCTCTCTCTCTCTCTCTCTCTCTCTGTATCACTCTCTCTCTCTCTTTCTCTCTCCCTCTCTCTCTCTCTCCCTCCCTCTCTCTTTCTCTCTCTCTCTGTATCACTCTCTCTCTCTTCCTCTCTCTCTCTCTCTCTTTCTCTCTCTCTCTCTGTATCACTCTCTCTCTCTCTCTTTCTCTCTCCCTCTCTCTCTCTCTCTCTCTCTCTCTCTGTATCTCTCTCTCTATCTCTCTCTCTCTCTCTCTCTCTGTTTCTAGCAATATAGTAGTGCTTGTAGCACCCTTTGCGTGACTGGTACTGAGGTACAGTTTTCAAATTCGTTTGAGTATTTGTGTTCCTTCTGCATGAATCACACATTGACCTTAATTATGTGCAGTTATGACAATTTTTACTGTGCTCCACTGAGTGCTTGTTCAAAATGTTTCACTTATAGTTTTCTCTGGTTCCCCTGCCTTCATTTCACGACTATGGAATCAGTGTTTATTGAGGCTGCAGTTGATGGGGCCATTTAGTAAAGGTTACTGACATTGAACAAAGATGGCCACCAGGGTGTTATCGACATGAGGCATTTAGTCCTTCGTACATTTCGAAGACGCAAGACCCTGGGTCGCTCACTGGGAGTATAGGTGTATCGACGGCTCAGACACACAGTGTCATTCAGTGCTCAGCGTTTCTCTACATTAGAAGATGATGATGTTTAAGCCACAGTGTGCCAGACTGTGCCTCATGCAAGTGTATGGAGTATGATATGCAAGCTTCTCGATTTGAGCTTGTGACGGCATGTGGATCTTTGCAGTATATGCTTTGAATATTGCTTGCGACGCTATATTAGTGTGCATGTTTATTTTGTCTTGCGGTGAGTGAGAAAGACACATTTACAAGAGTGGGATGAGACGCTGTGCTCGCCAGCCATTATTTAGTGCTGCAAAGTTCCCCGTGGTTTCAATGGAGGCCGTTGTGTTCATCCTCTCCATACATGTGAGTATGGACTCTTATTTGGCAAATTTAGAGAACATTTTTTTTGTTCTTCAGTAACTATTATGAACCATGGTTTTGTGGCACTGCATTTTGAGTTTGAATTTTTCTGAATTTTCTGTTTGATGTCTGTTTTTCTTATGAATAGGTTTTGAACATCCTGTACTGGTGATTGGGAAAGAATGAACCTCCAGCCATTAGAAAGGAAATGTTGGTCATCTGTTGCTGATAGGTATTCATTACCCTCCAGGTAGCCATTAGTTGGCCAGGACCATGGTAGGTCCAGAATTATTGCTTTACTATTGGGTTTTTTGAGAATGGGTTTTGTGATTATGCTGCAAGCAACACTGTAGACTTCTCACTGGGTGCTGACTTTGTTTGTATTTCTCATAGTAGCATGGTGATAGCCACATTGATGGGTGTTACGTGTGTGTGGGTATTTGTAGTTCGTTTTTACTTTTGTTTTGGTTTTGTTGCAGCTATTGTACCTGGCACACTACAAAGTGCAAGGTTGGAGGATGTCTTGTTACTGATTGAAGACCCCATCCTACATGTCTGGCCCCGAGGAAGACTGTTTCGGTGGTAGTCAAAACTAGGAGAACATTTTGGCTACTTTGGCCTGGTGGACCATATAGTATAATAGGCCTATTTCAAGTTGGACACACTGTTCTGCACTTTCGAGGCATCTAGTTGGCCACAGTATTTATGTCCACACTATGGCAGTGGAACACAGGTTATAGGCAAGCCTAGTATTTGGTCACCTAATTGCATTCACAGTACTGTTGATGTGGACCAATGGTCTCAGGTGACTTTCACTAAGATTGTTACCCGTTCTCATTATTTGTCTATATGTGTTTTTTGTTTTTTATACACCATTCTGGAATGTTCTTATTATTGTATGCAATTCCATATGTTTGTTGTTTCTAGTCTTTGTAATTACGGTCATTTAAAATGTATTTGTATATTGTAATCTTCATTCTTTGCATTTCTAAATTATTTTGATTTATTAGGTTATGTGGGTTACACTACGGGTTGTTGTCCCTCTGCGTGGGTGTTTGGGTGTGTCCCTCCCTCGTGTGTTTAGCACCATACATGCTGATACACACATATTGATAGGTGTACTTAGAAATGATATGTATTAATCACATACATAGTATTATGTTCAGGAGAATCTTGTGTTTTGTAGACACCAAGATTCGCTCAGCAATCAGCCATGCTGCACACATCTCCCAGCTCATCATTACACATGAGATTAATGCCATCTTCCTTACTGAGACCTGGATTACCGCCACCCACATCCTCACCTGCAATGGCTACAGAATACTACTTCGAGACTGTCCAAACAAGATCAGTGGAAGACTTTCCATTATTCACAAGGCATCATGGCCATGCACCCAACTGGATGTTGCCACCATTGGTTCTTTTGAAAATATTTCCTGCCAACAAAAACAGTCACTTTTCACCTCATCTACAGAACAACGAATCCCAACACCTCTTTCATCAAAGACTTCACAGACTTGGTCACGGTGATGCCTCTCACACATGCCAACAACATCTTCCTCTGCAATTTCAACATCCTTAGCAACTGAGCAACCAAGTCAATGAAGGATGATGTCCACTGCCTACTCGACACACTGAACCTCACATAGCACATGAAATACCCAACTCACATGAAAGGTAATAACCTCAAACTCATCATCACCACCCTGCTCACCCTTTATCACAGCTCCTCAATTCTGCTTGATTGGTCAGACAATCTGGCAATCCTTTTTGACATTATTGACACAACACTAGTCAAGCAAACCCATCGGAAACCCAGCAAACAAGCCTTCAGATCATTCACAAGTGGAGGCTATCATGGAAGATGTCAGCAAACTCCACCTCACATGGGCTGCTCAAGCTCTAATGAAACAGGACTGTGACTCACTTCTCCAAGAGCTCAACACTCAACCAACATCGCAGCTCCATGCCCCAGTGATAGAACACACCCTCAAGCCTAAACCTTCCGCACCCTGGTACACTCAAGAACTCAACTTCAACAAACAAACTAAAAGAAAACAAGAATAGACTTGGCAAAATGCTGCAGCGCATCTGACCTTACCCTTCTCAAGGAACTCCATGCTCCACGCAGCTGACTGGTTATAATTGTCAAGGCCAACAATTACCAAAACACCAAAGACTAGGCCAATATTTGAAGCAGAACACTCTTGAAAGCCATCAAGCGCTGCATCAACCCTCTGCTGAACCACCCCTACTGCACTCCATCAAAGAATCCACTGCCATTAACTCTTTCTTCATCAACAACATCAGCATATATATAGCGCCACCATGACTAACAGCACACTATGCACCTCATCTCGAATAACAACTACTTGGACAACTTTCAAGTCACTCCCAATGGAAGACCTCTCCTCCACCCTAGCATCCATCACCCACATCGTATGTGGACAGCATCCTCCCTTACCTGAAAATCATCAACAGCTTCATAAATCAAGGCACCTTCCCCTCTGCTCTCAAGACCAGGAAACTCATCCCACTTCTTAAGACACTGGAGCCTGACGACCTCTGCAACTACCACCCCATCACCCATGTTCCCTTCCTAGGCAAGTTCCTTGAGAAAGCAGTAGCCACACAACTCCTTTAACACATCGAAGCCTGCAACCTCCTCGAGTTCTACCAATCTCGCTTGAGACACAGATGCAGCACAGAAATGGCTAAAATCCAGGTGATCGACGATGTGCTTAAAATCCTTGATGGTGGCCAACCATGCCTCTTGGTTCTCCTTAACCACTCAGAAGCATTTGATACAGTAGACTACCAGACACTGACCATACAAATGGATTCTTCCGGAACACCAAACCTGCCTGTCACCTGTGGAGTCCAACAAGGATCCATCCCCTCACCCGTGATCTTCAACCTTTACATGGAACTACTCGGTACGCTCCAGGCTCCACACATCAACACCCACCAATACACAGATGACACGCAGCTCTTCCTCAAGATATCCTCCATCAAAGACATCCACACGCTTAAGGACTGCCTCTCATTGATTCAGTCCTGGATGTCTAATGCGCACCTGAAGTTCAACCCCTCCAAGACTGAATTTGAACTGCTGATCAATAACACAGAACACCCTCACATCCAGACCTGGCTCTCGCTATGAATCTGGGGGCTGCACACTCCAGCTGGTCATCTGCTCCAAATCCCTTCAGTTCAACACCAACAGACACCTCTCCTTTAAACAACACATAGCAATGAAGACACGAACGGCTTGGTGCCAATTTTTCCTAACGTGCAAAATCAAGCCGTTCATGCCAGAAAACAACTTCAGATCTGCTGTCCAAGCCTTGACACTGTCCCACCTGCATAATGGCAATGCCCTTTGTAAGGGCTTCAAGTGACTTCGCTGACACTCGGGTTCAATCATATGAACCCAATTATCATCAAACTGCTCTGGCTCCGGTTGCAAGCCTGTATCAGCTTCAAATCTTGTTGCATCATCTACAAGGCTGTCACCCCGAAGTCCCCAAGCTACTTCACTGAGAAACTTAGTATCTAGCGAGGTCTACGATCCACCAGAAGTAAGAACATGTGCAGACTTGAACTCTGCAGTGCGGGAAGGAAAGAAACAGCCGACCAGTCTTATCCATCTATACCCCAACACTCTGAAATGTCCTGCATGTCAACAACAGACTCTCCCCGCTCACTTCTACAGTTCAGTAAGGAGCGTAAGCCCTTATTCTTCAAGGAATGGAACCTCCATAACACGCAGGTTCAAACACCTTCTGCTCCCCACTGGCTGTTTGTATATCGCTTGCTGCTAAATTGACTGCCCTCCCCATTCCCTGTTCTTTGATCCTCTCTGGCTCGTTTCTCAATTTCTTCTTCTCTCAGCGTGTTCTTCCCCCTATGATTGTAAAGTGCTCAGTTGCTTCCCAATGCTAGGTCAGTGCTCAATAAATACCCCAATAATAATAATTGCATTACATCGATCAAACAGTATACTGATGGTGTGCCCACAATATATTCCAGCATTGCCACTATCAGAAGCACTTGCTTGCTGGTTGTGACCAATATGTCAGTATTGCCACTGTAAACTATTTTAACACTGATTGTGTCTAATATATTCCAGTCCCTTTACTGAAAAACATTTTCACGCTAATAGTGCCCAATAAATCCTGCATCTCCACTTTAAGACTATGCTCTTATGGTGATCGTGCCCAATAAAGTCCAGTATTAGAACCCACGTTCATTCTGATTGCACCCCATATATGCTGTATGCCCCGTATGCTGGCCATGCCCAATTAGTGCAAGCATTTCCATGAGAAAACATGTTTGATGTTGCCTATTAATTGTCTCTAACCTATGCAAGAACACCACATTCATGCAACCAGTACACCTTTGCCAAACACACACATGCACATGTTGCATACATACACACACACTCACTTAGATCCGCAATCGCACACACATAACACACACGCACACAACACATACATTGCCTTCATAAAACACAGCCAAGCACACAATCCCTTTTTCCACACTTACCTGTGGAATGTGATGGTGTCCTCTCCCTCTTGTCTGAGGCTCCTGCATCAGCCTGTATGCACCATCCTCGATTTATCTGCTGCCTACCAGCTCACTCTCAAGAAGTATGCTCACATTGCTCCTGCCTTCATTTGTGCACCCTGGTCTCCTTATCATTAGTGTTCATGAATGGGACATAATTTTAAATAAAGGGGTAGAGAGATTTACAGCCTGTATTGTGATGCAGTAGGTACAAACAACAACTAATTAACAAAAAATAAACTTTATTAAGAGAATTAAATATTGGATAAAATATCAATAAACCAAAGAGACAGTTTATATATAACAAATGGTAGACAAGACACAACCATATATTGTACAGTTTATATGCTAGAGAAGTGACTCTAGACCTTTCAAGGTTCTGTAACTCTTCTGAGTAGAGGTTGTTGTGGTTATAGGGACATATATTATGTATAGCCTCCAGTAAAGTGTTGATAACTTTGTGTAATTGGATATTATACACACATCACCTTTGCTATTGAGCTTAGGCACATTCTCAACATATTTCTGTTAAGATTCCTACAATTGGTGAACATTTATCAGGCAATTGTTAGTGGGGTCACTAGTGATAACAGGACTATGGATTTCGGAGTCCTATTGGTTTCTAATAGATCAATATCCAAATTCAGTGGTACTTGTGGCTGCTGCCACATTACAGGCTGTTGATAAAAACAAAAACAACAAGAGCTATTTGTGCTGTGTCTAAAGTCGGAGATTAAGAACAATCTCTGAGCCGATTTGTGGTATATTATTTACCTCAATTGGTAAATGGGGTAGTCAGGTAGTGCAGAGTCTTGTAGAGTCTTGTAGATAGACCCTGTTCTAGGTACACTCTGAAAATCACACACATATATTGGTTATTGGGATGCTATCTATTATACATACTTGCTCATCTTCTCCTTTTTTAGTCTTGAATAGTGAAGATGGTTATGAAATCCTTCTGGCCAAATTTGAATCCTCCCCCCAAACCACCATCAACCTACTCCTCCTGTATCGCCCACCCTCCCACACTGTCACCACAGAATCCGACATCCCCCCCCTCATTTCTCCCCTCCTCAAGCCCAACACCAAATTGATTATCCTAGGAGATTTCAATATAGGCTTGAACAACCCCTCCGACCACAAGGCATCCACCCTCAAAGCCACCCTTAAAGAGATGAACTTCACCCAACTTGTCCTCTCCCCTACCCAAGGAAAAGGAAGAACTCTTGGCTGGATATTCCCACGCAACACTCCCCTCCAGGTATCCTCCCCTCTCCCTCTCCACTGGTCAGATCACTTACTTATCTCTTTCACCTTCACCACCACCAACACAAACACCCTTAATATCAGTGAATCCCTTTGCATCACCGCCAGACACATCCACAAGGTCACAGTAGAGCTGTTAGACCGCTCCCTTCTAGCCTCCCTCAAACCTACCCCTGACAACTCCCCGCCAGAAGTCATTCTTGCATCCTACAACTTGGCACTGCTCAAAAATTTGGACAAACATGCTCCCCTCAAAATCACCTCCCGTAAAAAAACTATTCCCAAAATTGGTTCGCCGATGACCTAGCCTCCCTTCAGAAAAAGAAACAAGCCCTCGAACAGCTCTGGAGAAAAACAACCTCTGTTGCAAACAAAGCAGCCTTCCAATGCTCCTCCAACTCTTACAAAACAACCATCATTAAAGGGATGGTCTAGTAAAAATTTTTATTTTAAAAATAGATAGGCAAGATAAAAAAAAATACTAGCATTCTCCGTTTTAAAACTTCCTATGTAAAATTTTGAGCTATTCAAGCTCATATTTCACAAAAGCAAGCACATGGGCGCATCCATTTTGTGAAATGGAGGCCCTCCTGTGCTGGCTTTTGCTTTTGCAGCACTAATGAAGGAAAAGCCAGCCAGCTGTAGTAAGCAAAAGCTACCGCTGGGTGGCTTTCCCTTCATTAGTGCTGTAGGCGGAGGACGGGGACCGGAGACCAGAGCAGGAAAGCTGCAGCTGAATCTCTGTAAGTGCTATTTATTTATTTTTTTAAAATAAGTACTAACTGCGTTTTTTTTTCTAAGTTTTCCGGGCTGGAGGAGCCCGCAGCTTTAAAAACGTTGTATTTATGTTTGCGGTCGCTTTTGAAGCGACCGCAAACATAAATACAACGTTATTGTGTTGGAAAACGCTGCAGTTTTTCTTTCCAAGTTTCTCAGGCTCCTCTGGCTCGGAGGAGCCTGAGAAACTTGGAAACCGCAGCGTTTTCCAACACAACCGCGTGTGTTTCTGCCTGCTGTGGCTATCACTTTGGGTCTCCGGTGCTCCCAGGGAAACAACGTGGTTGTGTTGGAAAACGCTGCGGTTTTTCTTTCCGAGTTTCTCAGGAAAAACCGCAGCGTTTTCCAACACAATAACGTTGTATTTATGTTTGCGGTCGCTTCAAAAGCGACCGCAAACATAAATACAACGTTTTTAAAGCTGCGGTTTTATTTCTAAGTTTTCCGGGCTCCTCCAGCCCGGAAAACTTAGAAAAAAAACGCAGCTAGTGCTTATTTAAAAAAATAAATAAATAGCACTTACCGAGATTCAGCTGCAGCTTTCCTGCTCTGGTCTCCGGTCCCCGTCCTCCGCCTACAGCACTAATGAAGGGAAAGCCACCCAGCGGTAGCCCTTGTTTACTACAGCTGACTGGCTTTTCCTTCATTAGTGCCGCAAAAGCAAAAGCCAGCACAGGAGGGCCTCCATTTCACAAAATGGAGGCGCCCATGTGCTTGCTTTTGCGGATTTTGAGCTTGAATAGCTCAAAATTTTACATAGGAAGTTTTAAAACAGAGAATGCTAGTATTTTTTTTTATCTTGCCTTTCTATTTTTTAAATAAAAATTTTTACTAGACCATCCCTTTAATACTAAAGCCAACATCTTTAACACCAGAATCTCCAATGCTAGCTCCAACACCAAATAACTCTTCAGAATCCTTAGAGAGCACAAATCCCGAGCACCACCTTCGGACAACTTCCCTAAATATAAAGCATGGTGCACACTCATCCAATCCTCCCTTGACACCAAAACACATTCACTAAGGGACAAAGCCATACAGAACAAATCCCTCCTACCATCGCTGTCTCCCCTTCCCCTGGCCAGCACCTCCACCACTGCAAACTCCCTGCCCAAATTTCAATTCTCCGCCATTTCCCTTTCAGAAGTCTGCCCAGCATCCATCACCTGAAACCCTCTACCTGTGTTGGCAACACCTGCCCAGCCCACATTGTCAAAATGTGCACAGAACCCTGAGCCCCCATCATAGCAAGCTTGATCAATGACTTTTTTAAGTCCAACTCCATTCCATCTGCCATCAAAGAAGCTTGGGTGACCCCCTCCTGAAAAATACCCTCACTATACCCCACCATCTCTACCAACTACCACCCCATCACCACTCTTCCCTACCTCCTCAAAATCCAGGATTGCACTGCACACTCACAACTGCTATTACACCTTGAAAACCATAACCTACTAGGCACCCGCCAATCGGGTTTCAGATCAAGACACAGCACTGAAACTGCCCTCCTTGACCTCAAGATACAGCTTGACCAAATCAGGAACAAATGTGAGCTCGCTATCCTTCTAATGTTAGACCTCTCTGCAGCCTTTGATCTAGTAGATCATGAGATCCTCTACAAACATGGAAAAAAGGGGTTTGAGGGGCACTACTTGTTCATTAGGGAATAAAAAGATTTATTATGCTTTTATTCTTAGATTTAAAAGTGTTTCAGGTGCTGGAAAGTATAAAGCCTCTAGGCCAAGCGGGGCTCAAGACAGAAAATTAAAAGAATAGACCCTTTGTTGCCAAAGGGTGAGTCTTTCCTGTAGTCCTGTGGGGTCTAGGCCCTCTTGTATCGTTCAAAGGTAAATTCTAACGGTCAATAGTTATTACATTCAGAGTAATTTTTCTAAAAAGAATATACCACATGCTTTCAAAGTGTGTTATTCTTGCTTTAAATATGTCTCACGCTGTTTAGATCATAATGAGCCTCAACGCATCACAGGCATGAGTTTCATAAATTCAGTGATATTCAATTTTAATTTACAACAGCGTAATTAGACATTAATTGCATGTCCTTATTGATTCCTCAGAAGAATATTTACATTTCAAAAATACAAACCATTAGTGGTTCAAAATAGTGATAGTTTGGCAACATAAACAAAAACAAAAACAAAAAGTTCAAGTTCAATTCGTCTTGTGCTTGCTTAATAAACAATTCAAGGACTGACATAAAATAAATCATGAGCTTATATCTACCAAGGGCACAGTATATAGGTTCTCCGTTAATTCCAGGGGGATTTTTTGATAGGGTAATGCCTAGTTTGATTGTTATACAGGGTTGTCCTTAGATTTGATTTCTTTAAAAACCAGAAAAAACTTGGAACGATGTCCTGTAGCTAATGCCAACGTATTTTGAACTTTAGAAGTTCATCTTCAGGGCCTTCAAGTTATCTGTTCAAGATATCTGATTCAAAGGGTGTTGTCCATTCTGTGGGAGAAACAGTAAGGGGCCTCAGTCAGATACATTTCGCATTGTGTCCATTATTGCAACTATATCAGTTTACATTGCTTGTTTCTACATTACTGCTATTAAGTCTATGGGTGTATAATTGCTGTCTTCAAGGTTTAATAGCACAGCTTTCATTCTAATTCTTTGATTTCACTGAGTTTGGTCAATGGGTTAAAAGCGGGATACTCACCAATAAGGCGAGCATTGTGTCTCCAAGACGGGTGTTGTGTTGGAGAAGATCCTGTCTATCGCCCACAGGGAATTCTTTGAGATTCTGTGAATATAAGATGGATTTCAGCTCATCTGCAATTGCAGTTTGCTAAGTTCAGGTATGATGGCCTTAAAAAATTGCTTTAGTGGAAAAACGGGAATGTGCCGCTAGTGGTTACGCGTGCGCTATAATTATGTATATGCAGGAAATAATCACTATGATACCCTACATCCCCTGTAGTGGCCTTTATGTGTCAAGGAATCTCCTATCTGGGTGTCTAAATCATGGGGATGAACAGTAACCAAATGTGGCTGCTGTTCCCCTTACCTTGCTGTTTTCCGTTATTCTTCACAGGAGTCTGTGGCCGCCGCCATCAGCAGTGTATCCTTGTCGCTATGGTAATCCTGCGCATGCGCATTTGTTTATATATTGACGCCCGCCATGTTGGTGTGGGCCTATATTCTCTCTGTTCGTTGCCATAGTAACTCAACTGAGTTCTATGTCACAGTTTTGTGAGGATTTTATCTATATAAGGATCGCCGCCGATCCCTCTCCATTGATGGCACCATGGGATCGCACTCTGATTAGGGGACAATATAACTCCATGGGTGAAGTTCAGGATTGCGTGTTTGGGTGTCTGTATCATAAAAATGTACAGTAACCAAGTATGTCAGTTATACCCTTTATCTTGCTGTTTTTACTGATGTTCACGGGGAATGTGTGGCCGCCGCCATCAACACTGCACTCATCACTACGGTGATCCTGCGCATGCGCATTTCATTCTATTCGCACCCACCATCTTGGTGTGGGTCTATGTGTTCTATGTTTGTTACCATAGTAACTCGACTGAGTTCTATGTCACTACTTTGACTGTCTCAAAAATCACTGCCGATCCCTCTCTATTAAAGGCAACGTGGGATCGTGCTATGATCAGGGGGCAGTGTTTACTCTGTGAATTGACATATTGAAATTCAGAACTACACGGCCTCGAGTGCAGTAAGGTCAGAACGTGGGGAGGTGTCCCCTCGTTCCTCCGGTGCACCCGAGCCGTCTATACCAAATTGTGTATCTCTTTGCAGTATTCAGTCTCTATTCATCTACGATGGTGGGATGAAAGGTAACCATAATGTATTATTTCACCATAAATCTGTTGTAAAAGATGTAACAAATGATTGTGGGAAACATACCCCTAGTCGAAATAGATTGTTTGTCAATATACAATTGACCTAGGTCACCTGTTTGTTCTTCCACTCACAATCTGTTTGTTCAAAGGCATTTAGGTGATGGCAAGTCAAACAAAACACATTAAATCAAAGTCAGAGTTCAGTCCTCTGGGGCTCAAAGCATCCAATTTATCAACCCAAAATATTTCTCGTTGCAATAATCTTTTTCGGAGATTGCCCCCCCTCGAGGCCACCTTAACTTGTTCTAGGATTACACATTGTAACTGTGCAATAGTGTGTTTGTGTTCTTTGAAGTGTACTGCCACTGGGGATTTGGTGTTATGAGTTCTAATATTGGACTTGTGTTCAGTCCATCTGGTTTTAACTTTACGAGTTGTAATGCCCACGTAGTAAAGACCACACGGGCATTTTAAGGCATATACCACATTTGTGGCATCAGATGTACATGAATGTTGTAATTCAATGCTCTTCCCTGAATATGGGTGAGAAATCTTTGTACCTGTCATGACATTGCCACAGTGCTGGCAGTTGTGACAAGGTAGGGTGCTGCGGTGTTGTTTCTTTATTTTTTGGACCTCTGTCATCTCCGCTTTTATCAAGCTGTTTCGTAGAGGTTTATTGTTTCTGTAGGCAAAAATTGGATTTTGTGGAAAAAGATCTTGTAGCTGTGGGTCTAGTTGAAGCATGGGCCAGTTCTTCTTGATGATGCTTTTGATTTATTTACTTTGTGGCGAGTACGTAGTCACATAGACTAACTGTCCTTCAGTTTTTTAAAGTTTTCGTTTAAACAGGGTCTCCCTTTGTATCATCTCAACTTTGGATGCTAACTCACTGATCGTACTTTGTTTGTACCCTCTCTCTGTGAATTTGGCTTCTAGTATTTTAGATTGTCATTTAAATTCCTCTGTGTCTGAGATATTCCTCCTATACCTTAGGAATTGACTATATGGTACACTCTCCAATGTCCTTTGAGGGTGAAAACTTGTTGCAAGTGAAAGGCTATTTCTGTCGGTTATTTTGGTGTAAATTCTGTTGTTTAGCTGGTCCATTGCCCAATAGATCTGTACATCCAAAAAGTTGATTGTTGTTTCACTAGTTTGGGTGGTAAATTTGATTTGTCTGTTCATGCTGTTCATCATCAAAAAGAATTCTTCTAATTCTTCTGATGGACCCGTCCAGATCCCAAATACATCGTCAATGTAACGAACAAACATTGACAGATATTTAAGCCAATAGGGGGAATTCAGGACATGAGAGCATAAACGCATTTGCATAGCACGGGGCCATTGCCGCTCCCATGCTCGTACCTGATGTTTGTAGATAGTATTTATCCTTGAATTTAAAGAAATTATTGGTTAGTACCAGTTTCAATAATGTGAGTGTGAACAATCTGTCTCCTAAGCATGTCTCTGATTGTAACAGTAGCCATTCAACTGCCTCAAGACCGTCCTCATGTATGATGTTGGTATACAATTAGGTGAATAAATAATATGTCTCGGCCCTTTATGAACCTGGTATCTTTCAATGATGTAAGGAAGTGGTTAGTATCTTTCACATAGGTGGGACTGTTCTGTATCAAAGGTTGTAGAACTCGGTCAAGGTATTTTGCTAATGGTTCCAGAATGCTTTCTGTTGCTGCAATAATTGGTCTACCTGGAGGTTTCCTCTACAAACATCTCACCACCACTTTCCACCTCGCCCCAGAAGCCACCCTCTGGAATCAATCCATTCTTTCCAGCCAAACTACCAGGGTCTTTGCAGGCCCAGAGTCAGCTGACCCTATTCCTGTATCCTATGGTGTCCCACACGGCTCATGCCTCTCCCGACCCTCTACAATCTGTACACCAAACCGCTCTTTGATCATCTCGACGCCTCAACATTCCTTACACAAACTTTGCTGATGACACACAGGTCCTCCTCAAACTCTCTGGTAATCATGACATTGACTCCACACTCATCAACCATGTTTTCAGCATCATACAAGCTTGAATGGCCACACATCATGTCTGGCTGAATGACGGAAAAACAGAACTCCTTATAATAGGTTCCCCACATCGACTCAAGCATCTCAGCCCTGCCTTTTCCTCCTTTTAGATAGATGGTAATACCATCCCTATCTCCAACCGTGTAAAAACACGAGGAGTTTACCTGGACGCAGAATTAAACATGAAAAAACACGTCAAAGCCATCGCCTCCTACACTGCCTATTCTACCAAACTCATAAACCTCTCTAGAAAATTCCTCACCTCTGACAATTGTCTCACCCTAGCCAGAGCCATCATAGGCAGCACATTAGACTATTGCAATGCTATTTTAGCAGGGACCTCCTCCAAAAACCTTAATAAATTTCAACTGCTCCAGAACAATGCCCTCAGAGCAGTTTGGGGCTTGAAGCGCTCCGACCACATCTCCCGCATCTGACGGGAGGCACACTGGCTTCCCATCAAAGCCCGCATTTAGTTTAAACTCCTAACCATTATCCACCACTGTTTACACAACACTGCCCCCCTGTCTCACCAAACATATCACCAAGAAACACAACACACGCAATCTCCGCTCTTCCACCACCTCTGCCTTGAGCATACCCAGATTTGCCAGACAAAGAGCTGGGGGCTCCTGCTTCACTACCATCGCTCCCAGACTCTGGCATGCCCCCCCCAGCACATCCAAGATGAACCCGCCTACGTTCTCTTCCATAAGAAAGCAAAAACCATACAGTTTAACAAATACCTGTAATGTGTTGATATCTGTCCTACCTATTCTGTACCTGACTCTTGTCCTATGACGTAATGTAACCACCATTTTGCTATGATACCATGTAACATTATAATGTTTCACAACCATGTACTTTTAGCGCCATGATACCTCCGGGTCGAGGCACTCCCAACAAATGCAATACATAAATAAATAAATAAATAAATGGTGTAATCACCTGAAAACTCCGCCGCCAGTGGATCTCTGGGCGGGCCTTGGCTGGTAGGGATTGAAGCGTCTAGTGGCTTAAATAGCCTAAATGATATGCAATAGGCTGCAAAAAAGCTAGTTACAGGCTAGTGAATCTCTATGTGTCTCAATTTCTGACTTTAGAGATAGCACTGCGGCATGACTGCAACCCCACCTGCCACAAAGATATTCCCCCCTGATGCCTCCTGCTCAAGAACCTAAGGATCAGGATCATGATTCCACTAACTCAAACCACCTGGTCAACCCTGGCCTCTTTCAGAGCCCCAACATACCCAGCGGCTCAACACTGGTAACCCCCTCCACAATAGCCGGATTCCTGGAGCTCCAGCCATTAAGTTGCATCTTGGCTCTTTATGGTAAATGCTTTTCAAAGCCCTACTAGTAGCATACCACCAGACGCCTCAGTGACCACATGCAACGATGGAAGAGGCACTTTTCGTAAGGACGCGGTTAACTTCAGTGAATGCTAGAATCTCTTGGATGCCTTATATCAGGCTTGCAAGCTCCCGGACCCTCCAAAAACAATGCATTCCCTGAGGGTTTGCTGGTCCCTGGTGCATGAAACCCACACTGGGCATGCTAACATTTAATTCCACTGCGCAGCATTCCCTTAGACAGAAATGCCTGTTCCCTGCACTAATAACCACCTAGCAAAGGCACTTTGTTACCAATCCTACCTGCAATAAAGGAGGAGAATTCCTTGTAGTTCTGGGACACGTTTTCAGCCAGTGAACAATCAGCAAACTTGAACTCAGCCCAGGCAGCGATGGAGCGGAATAGAGGAACGAAATAAAAGAAATCTAAAATGGTAACTGAACCTCATATAATGTTGCATCACCCCACTGTAACTTAACTTGACTCAGGTGTAAGCAAAATGCAAGACCTAATCGCAGCCCTTACTCATGCCTACCTCAGAGGTGCAGACTCTCGTCGGAAGGCCCTTCCAGGAGAAGAGGGAGAAGAGTATAAATGCCAGCAGTGTGGGTTGTAGGAGCAGGTGTCTCGCTTTTGGAGCATGTTGGAAGTAAGTGGAAGAAGATGCAGATGGAGACATAGGAAGTTAGAGAGTGCAATGGGGAGTGAGATGTATCATACAAAGTGTACAGAAATATGCACCATTTTAACCCATTAGTTAAAAATAATTCTTGGGGTGGGAAACACTCTGAGCCCTCCTTGATTTGTTCACGCCCTGTCCTTACGGTCAGTTGCTCCTGCGCATTCAACAATGGGGGCAAACAAGACCCTCTTCCCTGTGCAAGCTCCCCTTAGGTTGAGCCCTACTACATTAGCTCCCGGTACATAATCCTGACAGTTCATCTGCTACCAAAGCCTGTGCCGTAACCCCGTTGCTGAATTAGACCGCCTGTAACTGGGAGAAGCTCAATAGTTATAATTTATGAAATTCAGCTGGATCCACCTTGTTCCCCACCGGGAGGAAGGATTGCCATATCTTCGTGCATACAGCACCTTTCCTGAGCGATTCACCATCTTAGTCCAGTGTTGGTTTACCTGTAGCGCCTGCTCAGATAAGCTGTCCTAGGCTGCCTTTAACCCCACCGACCGCAAGCCTTCCTTGATTGGTTCATGCTCCCTCCAGTGGTGGCTGGTGAATTCTTTAACTGGAGAGGTGTAAATATTTGTCCAAGAAATGCCAGAGCGACCGAGAGTAGTGAGGGAACCCGTACCACTCAATTGGGCATTCAGGGAGGTCCTACCCCCGAGAAACCTTTTTAAATAATGGGTGAAGACTGGTGCATTTTAGGGCACACTTTTTTAGAAACATTGGGTAAAAAGTCAAACAGTTTATAATTGAGTTTTGTAAGGTAACTCGTGAAAAAAAGATTCAAGTCACCAACAGTGCAAAGGACCATTTTTCCAACACATAATCACGATGCTTTTCCCACAATATGTGCCAATATAAAATATTTTCACACTGGCTGTGCCCAAACATTTCCATGCAGACTGCACCATTATACCCTATTATTCACATAGAAGAACATACTCATGTTTGCTTTGTGCATAATGCCAGGAATGATGTTCACCATATAAATACATTTATTTATTTATTTATTTATTTGCTTTGTAAGGTGCTTATACATCAAGTAAATTGTGTTTCAAAGCACCCACAGGGCAATGGGGAGGGTACATGGGAACGAAAGACAAATATAATAGCAAAAAAAGAGAAAGAAAGAGGCAGTCCTACTAGACATTCTGAGCATTCAGAACATACAAGTGCAGAGAGGGAGAAGGGACGAGCGAAGGGGGTAAATTCTAGGAGTTCCACTTAGTACGTTACAAGCCGCTGTTAAGTGCCTGGCAGAGATCACTTGGTGAGAATGGTCAACTGCCATTACAATAAGTGCAGGCCTGTGAGACAGCACAGGCCAGTGGGCGCCCAAAGGAAAGTGCTGTGAGTGGGCGGAGGCTGAAGGCAATTCGGAGGAAGGAGGCCTGGATCCTGAAGGACACATAAGGGCCCTGGTCCACAATCATATCGACCGTGGGGTTTAGCATGGGTGGGAGAGAAGGGAGGAGGAGGTGAAAAGGAAAATCTAGAGGGTCTCTGGAAATTTGAAGAGATCCGGCTCAAGATGTAGAGGAAGGGGGAGGCTGTTCCAGAGTAGGGAGCCAGCTGGGGAAAGAGACCGGCCACCAGCTCACTGTTTAGAGAAGCGCTTCACACACAGTTGACGACTGAGGAGAGTAGAGATCTGGAGGGAGAGTATTTGGTGAGAGTCAGTTGTAGATAGCGTGGTCCCTGGCCTAAGAGAGCCTTATGAATGATGCAGAGGGATTTGAATTTGATCCTTGCAGCAATCGGGAGACAAAATGTCATACCAAAATTGGAAATGACTGGACTGGCTGCATTGAAATGACAGTCTAGCTACAACATAACACTTATGCTTGTTTTACCAAAGATGCCTAGTACAAAATGTCATGCCACAGTAAGAATAATACCACTGATCCTGTTTGCCTTATCAAAGATGCCCAATACAGAATGTTGTGCCTCAGCAAGAAATGACTAGACTGGTTGCATAATAAATGCCAATCTTGCGTCGTAATAACACTTATCATGCTTGCTTTACCAAAGATGCCCAATACAAAATGTCATACCACAATAGGAAATGGTAGACTGGTTGCATTGAAATGCCAGTCTAGTTACATATTAACACTTATCAGGCTTGCTTAATCAACCATGCACAGTATAAACTGCCATGCCAGTTCCATGGTGTGCCAGTGCCTTACAGTCAGACATAATCACATTAATGATGAATGTGATTGTGTGATTGGGAGGCACTGGGGAGCCCAGGTGGCAGATCCATGGCAGGAGCTGAGGTCCCAAGATACAGTTATTCAATTTTTAATTGGGCATCGGTGCCAAGATAAAACTGCCATGCCCACCCCCTGAGGCCCCGAGCGCCTCACAGGCACACCTTAATTCTGTCATGCAAGATGCTGGGGGGCCCAGCCATGGTATTTTTTACTGGGTATCTATCAGATGCCCATTAATAAATGGCATTTTTCCCTCATTGCCCTCCAGTGCCTCACATGCACAGATAATCAATTGTGTGTACATGTGAGGCGCTGTGGGGGTTAGGGATCAGGCTTGACATTGCAATTGAGGCACTAGGAATCCCAGCGGACTGGGCGGGCATTCTTTACTGGGCATACACAGTAACAAATGCATGCCGTCCCCCTGTGCCCCATTGTCTCACACACACCCGATGAATGTGATTGTGTGTATGTGAGAACCTGGGGGGCACTGGGGTAATTGACATGCCTGTCCCCTGGGTCCCGGGCTCCTTACATGCACACACAATCAATGTAGTTATGCGTGTATCTCAAGCAATTGGGATCCAGGGGGCGGGGATGGTATGTTTCACTGGACATATACCATAGATGTCCAGTAAAAAAATACCATTCCTGTCCCTGGGCTCCACAGCACCTCAGACGGAGAGCTGATTTTGGCCGGGGGCAGTGGGTTGTGCAACAAAGGCATTTTTTTAAATGCCTTTGTTGTACAAACCTCCTACCCCTGTCAATCTGAAAAAGTAAATACCCTTCATTTGAATGACAGACGTAACTTGATGGCCGTAGGCCAACCGTATTCTGCACCGAATTATAGAGTATAGACTGCTATGCTTGACCAGCAAGCGGTCATTTTAAATGTAGCAAGAATCGCAATTTTGCTTGTTAACCATTGCTCATTGCTTTCTGTCTAAACTGCTTTGCAGCTTGCAATTCTTGCGAATTCTGCTTACTCTGCTCAACTGTTAACATTGTTGTCTGAATATGAAAGGACAAGGTCGCGGGATGGAGGAGTTCGTTGAAACTCCTCATGAGTAGCCCAGAAAGGAATGCCCACGCTCCCTCTCCGTAGCCTTGAGAGAGAGAGCTGCAGGGCATTTAATCACTTCACAGCTGCCAGCCAGTCTCGTACGATGGTAGAATATGTTAGAATAAAACAGCTAAAGGCTTGAATTATGCTCTTCCTACGGCCCCCCTTCGCAAAACCCTTCAGAGAGTGTCGGCTCCCAGGACACGAAGAGTACCTCATAGATAGCAAAGTATGGATTGTGGCTCTTCCCCCGTGTGCAGCTTGCTTCCAAGAACAAAACCACTGTGTTCTGTTTAACAACTAAAAGATGCCTCCGCACTTTCTAATTGCACATTGTTACTAGAATAGACATCGAAAGTGTCATAATTGTCATACTCGTCGGATATGTCCATCGTCATCCCAAGTTCAAAGAAACTTAATAAAGAGGGGTGTTAAACATGACATTGCTGATTGTATGATATGCATTTTGTATATATGTAACTGATGTACGTAATTCGCTCTCTTGCGTCCCTCGAGGTCTAGGAAACTCACGTCGCGGGGCGTGAGACCAGAATTGGCCAGTTGAGACTATTTTTGCTTGCAATAAAACCCTAGCATTGGGAATTTGAACCTCGTGTCTGGTGCATCGTTTTGTGTATGGTTATTGCCTTGTTTCCATAGCGCGAGGGACCCCTAGAGGCCCCTTTCACCCCCACTCGCCAAAATCATCTCGGACCAGCACAAACACACACACAGTTACACAACATACATACAGCAAGCTCTTGCTATCTCATTCGCAGTCACGAGCACTCATCATGCACTCACTCATAACACAAGCATACATGCATCCATACACATATTTAAATATGAAATGAATGAACATACAAACACTTTACACACCCTACACACAGCAAGCGCTCTGTCTCATTCACATGAGCACCCATCATGCACTCACTCAAAACACAAGTATACACGCATCCATACACATATTTAAATAATAAATGAACCTACACAAACACACATTGACGCCACATGCACACAGCAGTCATGCTCTCATGCACACCAGCATCCATCATCATACATTCATTCACCTAACAGCACAACCATGAACGCATCCATACGCATAATTTAAATTAAAAAAACAGAACATAAGCAAACTTACCTAATGCCACGGGTCTTTTCTCACCAGCACTTAGACCTGTGAGACAGCTTCCTGGTTTCTGCTCATGCGTAGAGAGGCCTGTGCGTGCGTGACGAGATGCACCACTCCAGCCTGCTCTGTCCATATATGCGAGGAGGCACAGGAGCACCCCCTTACACACACAGACATGCAGTTCTGCAGCCAGCATTTCCAATGAGTCATGCAGGGCTGGGGATACAAACGCCCCCAGCCTTGCATGGCGCATTGAGCTTGCATGGCTAGGGAACTTTAACTTTTAAAGAGATGCAGTGTTTTCCTTTGACTGTGTTGGCAAAGGTGCACCAAGTTTTCCAGATCTAGTGTCTGAGGTCTGCCGGGAAAAAGTATCAGAGGTGATAAAGCCAAGATATGGACGTCAGAAAGGTGAATGCGGGTATATAGAGGGGAAGCTGGCAGAGGGGAGGCCGGGTTAGCAGAGTGCCTGCCACACTCTTTCTGACTGCATTTACCAGTGGAAGATGAGGTGAGCTGCGTACATGCCAACCGTGGGGAGGAGTTGCGAATGTAGCCCGAGGCTTCAGGGGATCCCTCCTCCCTGGCACTTTCCCCCACCGGGTAAGGATGTAGAGGGCAATTGACAATGCGTAGAATGAGGCCCCATTGCCGTAAGAGCGTAATTACCACAGCCTCAGCAACTTTATTACTTGGCACTTGATTTTTGCACGGCTCTCACAGGGCCAGGATTTGCGTGGCCCTGGGTGGCAAAGGATGCGTGCAGCCCCTTTATTTACATCGCAGAAAATGATGTCACAAAATGAGTCATTAATATTCGTGTGGATCAAATAACCTGATGGTCAATATCTGAATTTTAACTGTTAATATTATGGTTGTAGCAATATCAGGAGTGAGGATTATTTTGGAGTAGTCGGCTGAATGAGCTGAATCATTTGTAAAGATGGGTACCTTTAAAGAAAGTATTGTGACGAGGAAGAGCAGGACACAGAGTAATGAAGATCACTGGTATGTATTCCAAACATAACTAATGTGACTGCTGGCTCCAAGCATGTAAGGGCAGGGATTGGCCCTGATCCAGTCAGGGCAAAGTGCTTTTGCTGCAGGATAGTGCAATCGTAAAAAAGCCTTTTTACCAGAGTGGTACTAAGGCAGTCAGAGTAAGTACTTCCGCAGGTCTTCAAATGTCATCAATAGGTCCAGAAAAAAGTGTGGTGGATCATTAACATACGCACAAAGACTGAACGTATCCCAAAGTGAAATGTGTGTATTGAATTCCACTGGCCTTTCCTAATGGAAGAAAATTCAAAATAGAAATGAGAGTTGTCTTTCACAAAATGAATCATCAATACCTGAAAAAAACAGCTAGAGGAGGTTTTCCTAGAACACTGCTGCCAAAGTATAAAAGGTGTGCACCCTTTAACCCACAAATCTATATGGAAATATTCTATGGAAAGCAAAATGCCAATATATGGTGTGCGCTTTGTAGACACGTTAATGTGGTGTTGTGGTTTATTGGGTTCAAATCTTCGTCGGCGAAAACTTGAGTAAACAAGCATTTTTACATGCTGACCTCAAAAACACCCAAGGGTGATGTAGTCGGAACTGTGAAAAAGTGGGCAGACGCTGTCATCCCACATGTTATCTCAACTTGTACCCTGAAAATCAGCACAGGGCCAAGTAGAACATCTTCAGATCAGCAATCAGAGCCGGTCAGATAGCACACTGAGCTAAAAACTCTCCCCTGTTATCTGTGTGCAGCCTGCTGTGGCAGGTTCGAATCCCGTCAGGGTTGCCTCAGCCTTTCATCCTCCTGAGGTCGATAAAATGAATACCACTTTGTTGGATAATAATGTCTTATGTTATTTGAGTGGTCTGTGACCTGTGGGAGTGTAGCGCTATATAAGAAATACATAATTATTAAATTCACTACCCACATTCATAGACCTGGTAAATCATCTCAACAAATTTGCCCTCTTCAACAAAACTCTGTTTTCTAAATCGAACTTGAAAATTAAGTACACACATCATAATTATGCAATTTTACAAAATTCCAAAACATGGCTTGTTGGTTGTCTTTCAAGACTTAATCATAACAAAAAATAATGTCAATTGGTAACCTTTTGCATCGTTTGACAAAGGCACCCAAAAATAGATATATTTAAAACACCAAATGCGAACATATGAATACTATCGAGTGCACAACTCTAATTTGTCAACATATTTTAACGGATTTGGGCAGCAATTAGTTTTTCTGTATGTGCTTTCAGAATAAAATGGCCCTTTTAAACCCCTTGTCTAAAACAAAGCTTTTTAAAGGACCATTACTTCAAACAGAGAGCGTGATAAGCCATAACTGTGAGGCCCCACAGGTCTGATGGGGAAGTGGGCGGGAGGTATTGGTCTCTAGAAGCGTGTAACAGCGGGGTTGGGAGTTGACACCACGGCCTCGCTAAAACAGGCACAACCAAAAGCCCTTTGGCTCGAAGCAGCCTAGCCCTTGTTACTTCTTATACTCACGGCAGCAGGTTGCTGCTGGGCCCCAAAGACTGCGGGGCCCGGGGCGACAGCACAGACTGCCCATGCCTCCGGCCATCTCTAGGCTTTCACTATGGAAACTGCATTTTGTGGGACGGTGTTTTGTTTAATCTGACAGAGTGTAATTTGAAAGATCAATATGCGCCCATTTTGCGCAGCGGGCATTTACAAAGCGGCATTTAAACCTAGATCCCCATGAAGGATTGTTTGTGCCTAGGTTCAGCAAGAGTAGAGCACTAGGGTGCACTTAATGGTTATTACTTTTTAATCTGTGATCGCTCCCACACAAAGCAGGGTGTGAAACGGAGAAGGGACACAGGAGGAAAGCAGAGGGCATACAACTGAAATGCAATGAACATTTTGCTGCATTCCAAGCACTAGATGGTTGTCCAATCATCAGTAGCCAGTGTCATGTAACCTAGTGCTCGCAAATACATCATAGGTTTCTATGAATTACAGTGATAGTGTAGGAGGATTTAATTTGAATGATCAGTCCTGTAAACCTTCTCTTTAAAGTGGTGTTTAGGGGAGACCACCAGGGGCGCGCTGATGGCTGCAGCACGAGCGTAGCTCTCCCGCTCCAGGGTACGGCAAAAGTGGATTGAGCCTCCCACTTTGAGACACCCCCCCCCATCCAGCAAAGTTCACCCCCAGGAGGTAAACCATGGGAGGCATTTAGGGGCGAAAAAGCAGAAGAAACGAGATAATTAATGAATGCATGCACTCTAGAATTTCCCATATAGGGAACTTGTCATGTTACTTCTGCCGGGAAAATGCTCATGTAATTGTAAATACAAACACAGTCTGCAGAATTGGATAAGTCTATTGTGACTGTGCATGTACACTCTCTGTGAATTCTCCCCCGCATACAGTACCTGTAAGTTATTTTACAGGCTCCTATCACCCCCACTTCCCCGGGAATATTCATCCTTGCCCACCCCCTGCTTAAGCATTCAAGCATGCATCATTGGCTCCTGAAGAATGAGCTCACTGAGGCTGCCTGCAGAGTCAAAGGTGGGCACTGTTTCCCTCTAATCCAGCTTTCTATGAGGTCATGGCAAATGTACATAGAGAACTGGCACAAGTAGGAGCCAGGGGGATAAAGAGACTAATATGTAGCCAGTTTACAATGTGTTGGCACCTGAAGTATGAGCTCACTGAGGCTTCCTGCAGAGTCAAAGGTGGGCACTGTTTCCATATAATCCAGCTTTCTATGAGGTCATGGCAAATGTACATAGAGAACTGGCACAAGTAGGAGCCAGGGGGATAAAGAGACTAATATGTAGCCAGTTTACAATGTGTTGGCACCTGAAGTATGAGCTCACTGAGGCTTCCTGCAGAGTCAAAGGTGGGCACTGTTTCCATATCATCCAGCTTTCTATGAGGTCATGGCAAATGTACATTGAGAACTGGCACAAGTAGGAGCCAGGGGGATAAAGAGACTGATATGTAGCCAGTTTACAATGTGTTGGCACCTGAAGTATGAGCTCACTGAGGCTTCCTGCAGAGTCAAAGGTGGGCACTGTTTCCATATAATCCAGCTTTCTATGAGGTCATGGCAAATGTACATAGAGAACTGGCACAAGTAGGAGCCAGGGGGATAAAGAGACTAATATGTAGCCAGTTTACAATGTGTTGGCACCTGAAGTATGAGCTCACTGAGGCTTCCTGCAGAGTCAAAGGTGGGCACTGTTTCCATATCATCCAGCTTTCTATGAGGTCATGGCAAATGTACATTGAGAACTGGCACAAGTAGGAGCCAGGGGGATAAAGAGACTGATATGTAGCCAGTTTACAATGTGTTGGCACCTGAAGTATGAGCTCACTGAGGCTTCCTGCAGAGTCAAAGGTGGGCACTGTTTCCATATAATCCAGCTTTCTATAAGGTCATGGCAAATGTACATAGAGAACTGGCACAAGCAGAAGCAAGGGGGATAAAGCGACTGAAATGTAGCCGGTTTACAATGTTAAGGGGTCAAGGGGAGTCAAGTGTGAGAGCAAAGCAGGACACCAGCGGGCAGATACTCCAAAGTCCAGAATGCACCTGGCACAGCACGCACATGACGCACCAGGAGCAGCCTGGCACGTTGTGCCCCATTATCAAAAGCAGATGCAGATCCAGAGTGCTGCCAGAGTGCTCGGGAGTGCTGCACCATGCTGGAATGGAGCTGCACTGTCAGTGTTAGCGCAGGCGCTTGGATCACCAATTGGGAGGTGGCCAAGGCCGTACCGCGCTGCCATGATGGGTGCTGCTGACTTTAATCAGACAGGTGAGCCTCAGGGGTGCACATTGGTCTTACCTTTCAAGGGCCCGCAAGGAAGGCGCTCTAGGGAACCCCTACACTTGCATGGAAACCATTTTTGGTGTTAGTCACTTTAAGAACATACAGTGATGATGTAACAGTCACCAGGTGCCTTTCTCCTGTAAGAGCTCTGCCCTGGCGAACAAAGTGTATCACGACAGTCCATTAAATAAACACACTGGGTGGATACATATTCCGTCTCAAAGTCCATGCTATAAAACAGCAACGCAGGCTCACAGAATTCAGAAGCATAGACCCGCCTACGCCTTTCAACCAGAGGTGTGACAGTCTCCTGGAATAACAAGCAGCGCGAATGATTGGTGCACTTCTATCAGAGGACCTTCACAAGCGAACAGAGGAGCTATCACCGCCAACGATTGGCTGCAGACGACATTCGCACGTCTCTTGCTTGTTTTCAGTGGTCTCCAGGCAGCCAACTTCCGGCGGAATGACGTACTGCGACCATCTCTTCCCTGGCAACCCAAGACGAAGGCAACAGGTAGAGCATTTGCATCAGAAGTTGAGAGAGAGCGTGCTGCCCAACGCCCATACCATTCTCAAGCAGATGGGTACGATGAGGGCATACATGCAATCCCAACTCAACTTCGTAGAAGGCACAGGGGAGAGCCAACTCTCACAAGCCTGCGCGACGCTGCTTTCCAACATGGGCAACATGCAGAAGGACATGAGCACGGTAGACATGCTGCTGAAGCAACGGCTGACGTCAACCTCATACGCCATTCTTCAGGGCATCCCCGAGCCCAGGACGGAGGATGCGGTGAAGCTACGGTCGACTATCGTCAATTCGTTCTGGATCCTGGCTGTCGTGCTGATGGCAATAAACCTGATAGTCTTCTGTGTTCATATCACCATCGTCATTGGGAATACCCCACTGGCTATTTTCATCCAGATGAATGCCTCACTCGTGCTTATCCTCGCAACCCTGTGCCTATGTTTTGGCATGGATGTCCTCCTGAGCACTGCGCTTGGAGCTTGGGAAAAAGATCAGCTTAAGAAGAAAATAAAATATTACGAAAATACATTGATTGAACATGCTGCCAGCGCCGAAGAATGACCCTGAGCTGTTTCTCAATTTGGTCAGGCAATAAAAACCATACAATCTGTGTAAACTCCACTCAAATATCTTATTTTGCCTACAAATTTAGAAACCCATCTTGGTGTGTTGATGTTCTGAAGTCGAACATTGGGTTTTTAATTGGCTATTGCAACCTCAAATCTATCAGACTTATTGATGATTTTTCTTCTTGGGGCTCGAGGACATCAGGAGTGTCTAAGTTCTTCCTCGCTTACGTTGAAATGGATTTATTGGACTTGACAAAATCCAATCGAGGGACCTGTAGGCTCTCCAATGATGGCTGTAGTTGGTGCATTAATTAGTCATTAGTAAACCCTCCCAGTCCATACTTGAATTAAAGCGATTGGACTTTGAACTGCTGGAAGAAATGTGGTTTCATGTTTGTCAGTGCCAGAAGCCACAGCCTGAATTGCTATATCAGTGCACCTTGTACCGTCCTAATGATGGAGTGTCTCAATGAGGGCCTGTGCAGTTTTATTACGCTGGCCATCGACAAAATATTGTTCTTGCAGGACACTGTATGGGAGGACGTATTTCTGCTTCGACTTTTATCATTCCTAGAACTGCCAAGTCACGCCACCTGAATTTGTAAGCTTTCATATCAAGTAGGTTAATTTGAGATATATATAGAGAGATAATCATGCATTTATAGATTCTTACTCATCTAATTTATGCCCCTGCACTTGCGCGATCTGAATGTCACCTGGCTTAGTAGGATCGCTGTCTGTCTTCCCTCTGTTCCCCCTCCCTTGCCTCGTCGCGCCTTGAAACACTTGAGTATAGGCTCGTTATAAATGCCATATCATATCATATCATATCATAAAGAAACAATTATCTTAAAGCAGTTATGACACATGGTCTATATACCACATATTTTAACTATCTAGTGGTTTAAGACCTTCTCAAACAATTCTACAGGGTTGAAACATGTTGGTAGAATGTTTTTTTCTGTGCAGATATTAAGAAAGAACTGATGCTGCAGAACATTTAACTGGTGTGTAAATCCATCACTATGTACTTTTATATTTAATTAAAGCATTTAGCTTTTTTGTTTTTCATGTAAGCTATGGTTGTCAACGTGTTCGTGTCATACTTTTTTCCCTCCATACTGTATTCACACCAATTCGATTATATGATATTCTGTATACTTTTGATATTAGCAAGTGATCTTCTTCAACACTGACTGCATATCATCTATAACATCTCCCTTAGTTACAAATATGCGGAAGAGATCATTGCTAAATGGCATCTTCTCAATAGTCAATAAAAGGTGTACGCCCCCTTTGTAGCATGGTTCTCTCCCCATTGCTCTGCCAGTCCTCTGAGTCTCCCTTCTTTTTGGCGCCAGCAGTAAGCCTGCTGTCACGGATTGTAGCTCCTGATTTTGTTGAATGTAGTTGGAATGTCTTGTCTGAAAGTGGTGGGTCCCACGCCTTCTCCTACTGCGTGCCCTTATTTTCTATGGGGTGTAGAATTCAGCATTGTGCTTTCCGTTTCTACTGCACAAGGAAAGTTTCTCCCACGGCAGCGAGAGCATCATGATATTTGTGTCTGATTTGGTTTTAATCAATCCAGTTTACTGAAAATTTGCAAATTGAGAGATTACTAGGAATGGCAAACTGGGAGGTTACTGGAACTCTCAAACTGGGAGCCTATTGGGAATTTCAAACTAGCAACGAGAAGCTGGGAGCTTACTCAGAATGTCAACCTTACTAGGAAAGTCATTTGGCAGATGTCATGGCCAAGGGTTTAACAAACAACACAAGACTCAAGAAATGGTATTGAAACAACTTTATCTTTTAGCACGAGTGAATTCAAGGTTTAGTGTGAACTTGATGGGATAGGGAATCTTCAAAGGAAACTAAAAAAGGAGCCGTTCTGGCTTGATTTAGCTCATCAGCCCTCCTCTCATAACCCTGCGACCCTTCATCCAGGCAGCCCTAAAAAGGTCACCCACAGACAATGGTGTTTTAAGTGTCCCCTGAATTGCTTTCCTGGTAGATTTTGGTCTTTCTGTGGTCATTGCTGCAGTCAAGATACTGAGCTATTTGTAGGTGGTCCCGGGGCCCGGGCTTGTTTCAGATATCTCCACACTTCAGTCACATTTCTCCACATCCCATTGGGCACAGGGAGCTTTGGGTTGCGTCCCGGAATACTGGTAAATAGCATAGGTTGAACAGGTGCCTACTCTGCAGGGCCTCTACACACTGGTACTATTTTTGCTTTATCTTCTATTTCCGCTTCCTTTGCAATGCCCTGGAACGATTTGCCCCTCATCACCTACCCTCCCAGCTTCCCTTCTTCTGTGTGAATCTGGAACCTCTCCTTTTCTATGCTCAGGTCGTCTTTGAAATCCTTTTACCTCCTGCTCTTTTTACCCTCTCCAGTGCCACTGTTTGCTCCATCCATTCTTTGTCACCTTTTCTATAATCTCTTTCTCTCGGCTAGTGTTATGCTTCCCTTGTCTTCCCTCCATTCCTCTGTGGTATTTATTCCTTTGTTTCCACCACTATTCCACACCAAAACCTTCTAATTCCCCTTTTTGCTCTCTTGTCCTCCCCGGGGCCATGCAAATATTAACTCTCTGTCGCCCCCCACCCCCAGAATACCTGTGCAACTATTTGCACAGCCTATGCTGTACCTTCGCGTTTACCCTGTTGTCCTGCTCTCACTGTCTCCAATATTCTCTCCTGCTCTCCCTGCCTCCACTGTTCTCTCCTGGTCTACCTGCCTCCACTGTTCTCTCCTGCTCTCCCTGCCTCCACTATTCTCTCCTGCTCTCCCTGCCTCCACTATTCTCTACTTCTATCCCTGCCTCCACTATTCTCTACTGCTCTCCCTGTCTCCACTGTTCTCTCCTGGTCTCCCTGCCTCCACTGTTCTCTCCTTCTCTCCCTGCCGCCACTATTCTCTCCTTCTCTCCCTGTCTCCACTATTCTCTCCTGGTCTCCCTGCCTCCACTATTCGCTCCTGCTCTCCCTGTCTCCACTGTTCTCTCCTGGTCTCCCTGCCTCCACTATTCTCTCCTGCTCTCCCTGTCTCCACTGTTCTCTCCTGGTCTCCGTGCCTCCACTATTCTCTCCATCTCTCCCTGCCTCCACTATTCTCTCCTTCTCTCCCTGCCTCAACTATTCTCTCCTTCTCTCCCTGTCTCCACTGTTCTCTCCTGGTCTCCCTGCCTCCACTATTCTCTCCTGCTCACCCTGTCTCCACTGTTCTCTCCTGGTCTCCCTGCCTCCACTATTCTCTCCATCTCTCCCTGCCTCCACTGTTCTCTCCTGGTCTACCTGCCTCCACAATTCTCTCCTGCTCTCCCTGCCTCCACTATTCTCTCCTGCTCTCCCTGCCTCCACTATTCTCTCCTGCTCTCCCTGCCTCCACTATTCTCTCCTGCTCTCCCTGTCTCCACTATTCTCTCCTGGTCTCCCTGCCTCCACTATTCTCTCCTTCTCTCCCTGCCTCCACTATTCTCTCCTTCTCTCCCTGTCTCCACTATTCTCTCCTGCTCTCCCTGTCTCCACTGTTCTCTCCTGGTCTCCCTGACTCCACTATTCTCTCCTTCTCTCCCTGTCTCCACTGTTCTCTCCTGGTCTCCCTGCCTCCACTATTCTCTCCTTCTCTCCCTGCCTCCACTATTCTCTCCTGCTCTCCCTGTCTCCACTGTTCTCTCCTGGTCTCCCTGCCTCCACTATTCTCTCCTTCTCTCCCTGTCTCCACTGTTCTCTCCTGGTCTCCCTGCCTCCACTATTCTCTCCATCTCTCCCTGCCTCCACTATTCTCTCCTTCTCTCCCTGCCTCCACTATTCTCTCCTTCTCTGCCTGTCTCCACTATTCTCTCCTTCTCTCGCTGCCTCCACTATTCTCTCCTGCTCTCCCTGTCTCCACTGTTCTCCCCTGGTCTCCCTGCCTCCACTATTCTCTCCTTCTCTCCCTGCCTCCACTATTCTCTCCTTCTCTCCCTGTCTCCACTATTCTCTCCTGGTCTCCCTGCCTCCACTATTCGCTCCTGCTCTCCCTGTCTCCACTGTTCTCTCCTGGTCTCCCTGCCTCCACTATTCTCTCCTACTCTCCCTGTCTCCACTGTTCTCTCCTGGTCTCCCTGCCTCCACTATTCTCTCCATCTCTCCCTGCCTCCACTATTCTCTCCTTATCTCCCTGCCTCCACTATTCTCTCCTTCTCTCCCTGTCTCCACTATTCTCTCCTGGTCTCCCTGCCTCCACTATTCTCTCCATCTCTCCCTGCCCCTACTGTTCTCTCCTGGTCTACCTGCCTCCACTATTCTCTCCTGCTCTCCCTGCCTCCACTATTCTCTCCTGCTCTCCATGTCCCCACTGTTCTCCCCTGGTCTCCCTGCCTCCACTATTCTCTCCTGCTCTCCCTGCCTCCACTATTTTCTCCTGCTCTCCCTGTCTCCACTGTTCTCTCCTGGTCTCCCTGCCTCCACTATTCTCTCCTTCTCTCCCTGCCTCCACTATTCTCTCCTTCTCTCCCTGTCTCCACTATTCTCTCCTGCTCTCCCTGTCTCCACTGTTCTCTCCTGGTCTCCCTGCCTCCACTATTCTCTCCTTCTCTCCCTGCCTCCACTATTCTCTCCTTCTGTCCCTGTCTCCACTGTTCTCTCCTAGTCTCCCTGCCTCCACTATTCTCTCCTTCTCTCCCTGCCTCCACTATTCTCTCCTGCTCTCCCTGTCTCCACTGTTCTCTCCTGGTCTCCCTGCCTCCACTATTCTCTCCTGCTCTCCCTGTCTCCACTGTTCTCTCCTGGTCTCCCTGCCTCCACTATTCTCTCCATCTCTCCCTGCCTCCACTATTCTCACCTTCTATCCTTGCCTCCACTATTCTCTCCTTCTCTCCCTGTCTCCACTATTCTCTCCTGGTCTCCCTGCCTCACTATTCTCTCCTGCTCTCCCTGCCTCCACTATTCGCTCCTGCTCTCCCTGTCTCCACTATTCTCTCCTTCTCTCCCTGCCTCAACTATTCTCTCCTGCTCTCCCTGCCTCCACTATTCTCTCCTTCTCTCCCTGCCTCCACTGTTCTCTCCTGGTCTCCCTGCCTCCACTATTCTCTCCTTCTCCCTCTGCCTCCACTCTTCTCTCCTGCTCTCCCTGCCTCCACTATTCTCTCCTGTTCTCCCTGTCTCCATTGTTCTCCCCTGCTCTCCCTGCCTCCACTATTCTCTCCTGCTCTCTCCCTGCCTCCACTTTTCTCTCCTGCTCTCTCCCTGCCTCCACTATTCTCTCCTGTTCTCCCTGTTTCCACTGTTCTCTCCTGCTCTCCCAGCCTCCACTATTCTCTCCAGCTCTCTCCCTGTCTCCACTCTTCTCCCCTGCTCTCCCTGCCTCCACTGTTGTCGCCTGCTCACCCTGCCTTGCTGCCATTCTCTTCTGCATGCTTCACTCTTCTTCTCTTCCTCTCTCACTTTCCTCACCTCCGACTCCCACTATGGCCTATGTCCTAACAGCTCTCCCCTTTACTGACAGCCCAAGCACCAACCTCAGGGTCCGCGAATAAGAAACCAGCATAAGCTGTGGTCCACAGTCTGCTTGGTGCCCAGATTGGTTCCTGAAATTCAAATTGTATTTCTCTGCTGTACCTTGTCGGGCTGACATTGAGAATGCAGATCCATTGGGTCAACTATTAAGAAGTAGGTTCACCGCCTTGCCTTGAATAATGCACCAGCAGCTGCTGCAGTGTTTTCATCACAATAAACCAGCTTGAAGAGGCTAAGCTGTTTGAAGGATGGTCGACACGTTGGAGAGCTTTTGTACTTCTTTCTAAGTACATCTTCAGTGCCCCACCGGCATAGCTCCTCTTCACACAAGCCCTGGGTTCTACTCTCCCGCATTCCAGATTCTAAATCTAACACACATTGGAATGCTACACACCTCTCTTCTTTACCATAAACACCCAACAAAAACATGACATTGATAAAGAGCCAAAACAATGGAATATGACAGTATGTCACATAGTCACAATATGGCAATGTACATTAGACTTTGCCAATTTAGATCCTATTTATATTTAACACCCAAAAGCACTTTTATAGGATCCTGAACACCCAACCCTCATTTAACTCACATAATCACTAAACTCACATAATCACTAAAATAACCTGGTTAGTAACATACTCTCCTGTGTCTGTCCCTTGCTCCTTCATCTCCACTCTTTGCTTGAACATTTACTTTCCCAGCTTGAGAATCACTTCTCACGCTGCGATTCCTACTCACCCTATTTATATACCATACTTTGCCATCAAAAGTTTTAACTGCTCCGTCTAATTTCTTTATCACTCTAATAGATTTGGACCAACTTAGTCCCAACTCCTTCTACCCCGGGAGAAGCTTCACACCTACCCAACCTCCCTCCTTCAATCTTCTTTCCTTAATTGCCTTACGCAAATCGAACATTCCTTTGTTGCACTCTTGTTTAACTTTGATTTTCTCATGAATATCATCTAGATCAATCATGCTCATGCCAGCACTTCCTACCCAAGGTGGACACATCCTCATATTAGGCTTCCTCCCCCTAAGCATATCGAAGGGAGACAAGCCTGTAGTTGAATTGGGTGTAAACCTATACGCTACTACAGTGTCATCAACAGCCTTCTTCCAATACTTCCCCTTGATATCGCTCCTTGTATAGTGTCCTTGATGACACGATTAAACCTCTCAACTATCCCATTCGTTTCTGGATGATATATGGAACCGGTTCAATGATATATACCATTTCCTTTTAGGAAACACTCCCTCTTTTCTGACACCAAGTGTACACCATTATCCGTTACTATTATTGAAGGATACCCCTTCCTTTTAAAAAATAGTATCACAGCCCTAATAATATCTCTGGTTCACATTTTCTGTACCCATGATGTTTCTACCCACCTAGATTGCAACCAGACGTGGTCTCCCTCTCGCTGTGCATAGAGAGGCATCAGCTTCACCTCACTGATGATCCCCAACAAGGGTGAAACACGTGTATGGGGTTGCTGGTTGGAATTGCCATTGCATTTCGGTGCTGGACTGCCCCTGGGCAGGACCACAACTGATATGCAAATTGATATTTCCCATCTGTAAAAGGCACAGTGAGAAAAAGCAGTGGGTGCGAACTCTCAAGTGGTTAATAACCACTGAACAGGTTATCAAGCCTTGTTCTATCGAGAGAGGGGCGCCCGCTACCCTTGCAAACCAATTTTCAAGGAACCTGGGATTGGTAACCCTAGGCCTCCTGGGGGCAACCAGACGTGGTCTCCCTCTCGCTGTGCTTAGAGAGGCATCAGCTTCACCTCACTGATGATCCCCAACAAGGGTGAAACACGTGTATGGGGTTGCTGGTGGTACTCTCGTTCAGGTTGGAATTGCCATTGCATTTCGGTGCTGGACTGCCACTGGGCAGGACAAAGACTGATATGCAAATGGATATTTCCCATCTGTGAAAGGCACAGTGAGAAAAAGCAGTGGCTGCAAACTCTCAAGTGGTTAATAACCACTGAACAGGTTATCAAGCCTTGTTCTATCGAGAGAGGGGCGCCCGCTACCCTTGCAAACCAAATTTCAAGGAACCTGGGATTGGTAACCCTAGGTCTCCTGGGGGCAACCAGACGGGGTCTCCCTCTCGCTGTGCTTAGAGAGGCATCAGCTTCACCTCACTGATGATCCCCAACAAGGGTGAAACACGTGTATGGGGTTGCTGGTGGTACTCTCGTTCAGGTTGGAATTGCCATTGCATTTCGGTGCTGGACTGCCCCTGGGCAGGACAAAGACTGATATGCAAATGGATATTTCCAATCTGTGAAAGGCACAGTGAGAAAAAGCAGTGGCTGCGAACTCTCAAATGGTTAATAACCACTGAACAGGTTATCAAGCCTTGTTCTATCGAGAGAGGGGCACCCGCTACCCTTGCAAACCAAATTTCAAGGAACCTGGGATTGGTAACCCTAGGTCTCCTGGGGGCAACCAGACGGGGTCTCCCTCTCGCTGTGCTTAGAGAGGCATCAGCTTCACCTCACTGATGATCCCCAACAAGGGTGAAACACGTGTATGGGGTTGCTGGTGGTACTCTCGTTCAGGTTGGAATTGCCATTGCATTTCGGTGCTGGACTGCCCCTGGGCAGGACAAAGACTGATATGCAAATGGATATTTCCAATCTGTGAAAGGCACAGTGAGAAAAAGCAGTGGCTGCGAACTCTCAAATGGTTAATAACCACTGAACAGGTTATCAAGCCTTGTTCTATCGAGAGAGGGGCACCCGCTACCCTTGCAAACCAAATTTCAAGGAATCTGGGATTGGTAACCCTAGGTCTCCTGGGGGCAACCAGACGTGGTCTCCCTCTCGCTGTGCTTAGAGAGGCATCAGCTTCACCTCACTGATGATCCCCAACAAGGGTGAACATGTGTATGGGGTTGCTGGTGGTACTCTCGTTCAGGTTGGAATTGCCATTGCATTTCGGTGCTGGACTGCCCCTGGGCAGGACAAAGACTGATATGCAAATGGATATTTCCCATCTGTGAAAGGCACAGTGAGAAAAAGCAGTGGCTGTGAACTCTCAAGTGGTTAATAACCACTGAACAGGTTATCAAGCCTTGTTCTATCGAGAGAGGTACGCCCGCTTCCCTTGCAAACCAAATTTCAAGGGACCTGGGATTGGTAACCCTAGGTCTCCTGGGGGCAACCAGACGTGGTCTCCCTCTCGCTGTGCTTAGAGAGGCATCAGCTTCACCTCACTGATGAGCCCCAACAAGGGTGAAACATGTGTATGGGGTTGCTGGTGGTACTCTCGTTCAGGTTGGAATTGCCATTGCATTTCGGTGCTGGACTGCCCCTGGGCAGGACAAAGACTGGTATGCAAATGGGTATTTCCCATCTGTGAAAGGCACAGTGAGAAAAAGCAGTGGCTGTGAACTCTCAAGTGGTTAATAACCACTGAACAGGTTATCAAGCCTTGTTCTATCGAGAGAGGGGTGCCCGCTACCCTTGCAAACCAAATTTCAAGGAACCTGGGATTGGTAACCCTAGGTCTCCTGGTGGGCAACCAGACGTGGTCTCCCTCTCGCTGTGCTTAGAGAGGCATCAGCTTCACCTCACTGATGATCCCCAACAAGGGTGAAACACGTGTATGGGGTTGCTGGTGGTACTCTCGTTCAGGTTGGAATTGCCATTGCATTTCGGTGCTGGACTGCCCTTGAGCAGGACAAAGACTGATATGCAAATGGATATTTCCCATCTGTGAAAGGCACAGTGAGAAAAAGCAGTGGCTGCGAACTCTCAAGTGGTTAATAACCACTGAACAGGTTATCAAGCCTTGTTCTATCGAGAGAGGGGCACCCGCTACCCTTGCAAACCAAATTTCAAGGAACCTGGGATTGGTAACCCTAGGTCTCCTGGGGGCAACCAGACGTGGTCTCCCTCTCGCTGTGCATAGAGAGGCATCAGCTTCACCTCACTGATGATCCTCAACAAGGGTGAAACACGTGTATGGGGTTGCTGGTGGTACTCTCGTTCAGGTTGGAATTGCCATTGCATTTCGGTGCTGGACTGCCCCTGGGCAGGACAAAGACTGATATGCAAATGGATATTTCCCATCTGTGAAAGGCACAGTGAGAAAAAGCAGTGGCGGCGAACTCTCAAGTGGTTAATAACCACTGAACAGGTTATCAACCCTTGTTCTATCGAGAGAGGGACGCCCGCTACCCTTGCAAACCTGGTTAGTAACATACTCTCCTGTGTCTGTCCCTTGCTCCTTCATCTCCACTCTTTGCTTGAACATTTACTTTCCCAGCTTGAGAATCACTTCTCACGCTGCGATTCCTACTCACCCTATTTACATACCATACTTTACCATCAAAAGTTTTAACTGCTCCGTGTAATTTCTTTATCACTCTAATAGATTTGGACCAACTTAGTCCCAACTCCTTCTACCCCGGGAGAAGCTTCACACCTACCCAACCTCCCTATTTCAATCTGCTTTCCTTAATTGCCTTACGCAAATCGAACATTCCTTTGTTGCACTCTTGTTTAACTTTGATTTTCTCATGAATATCATCTAGATCAATCATGCTCATTCCAGCACTTCCTACCCAAGGTGGACACATCCTCATATTAGGCTTCCTCCCCCTAAGGATATCGAAGGGAGACAAGCCTGTAGTTGAATTGGGTGTAAATCTATATGCTACTACATTGTCATCAACAGCCTTCTTCCAATACTTCCCCTTGATATCGCTCCTTGTATAGTGTCCTTGATGACACGATTAAACCTCTCAACTATCCCATTCGTTTCTGGATAATATATGGAACCGGTTCTATGATATATACCATTTCCTTTTAGGAAACACTCCCTCTCTTCTGACACCAAGTGTACACCATTATCCGTTACTATTATTGAAGGATACCCCTTCCTTTTAAAAAATAGTATCACAGCCCTAATAATATCTCTGGTTCACATTTTCGGTACCCAGGATGTTTCTACCCACCTAGATTGCATGTCCACTAGAACAAAGCAGTATTGCAAAGTTCCTTGACTCCTCATAGTGCCTACAATATCTAATCACACCCGCTCCCACGGTATGGTGCGATTGGTCATTAAAGTCATTGGGTTGGTCCTGCTAGTACACCCTTTCGCAGAATTCTCACACACACTGCACTCTCTAATCATCCTCGCCCCTTGCACATCCATCCCTGGCCACCAATAATCTTCCCTAGTCAATTGCTTTGTTTTGGACATGCCTTGGTGACCCTCATGTGCCACCTTTAAAATGTTACTGCTAACACCTGCAGTTCATCGTGAATCATTATCACAGCTTCAGGAACTTGTCCTTTTCGTGTGTACTCACTCTTCAATCTGCCCTCCAATTTCTCCTTCAAATCAATCAACATGGTTTCTGGCACCATAGCTGCACACCTTTCCTCTTCGATCACTACAACTTCACCAATACTTAGTACTTGATCATCATCCTCACCATCCTCGTTTTGTTCATCAACTAGATTAGTCATATGTGAAAGACAATCAGCCACCCTATTTCGCCACATAAGCCCTAGGTTATTAAAACACTGCGATGGTCCAACTGGGCACTGGCTGGGAATATCAATCCAGAAGATTTCTGTGAAGGTCAAGCAGGGAGCTTGGCGAGAAGTTCATCCTTATTGTGAATCTTGATTTGGGAGCTCAGCTGGCATGTCAAGCTTACTGAGAACGTCAAGATTACTGGGCATGTCCATGTGGACGTTTCCGGGGAATGTCAAACTGGGCGCATACTTTGGTAATCTTATTAGCAAGGATGTAATGCTTTACAAGGAAACCTTAGATGTATTAGACCTCAAATAATATTACAGTTCACAACAACTTCAGCTAAATCCCATGAGCCTAAGATCATTGAAATGAGCAAAGCACAGTCCCCATTGTGAACAATAGCAAGAACATCCGCCCCTGATTCATGCCTCTCCCACATTCCATATTCTACATTCAACACACACTGGAATGCTACAGTGTTTTACACTGCGGGACCTCACATCCACTGCCCTCTCCGTGGGCCTTGTCAGTGCAGGTTCATTTTCAACCTTAGAAGTCTGCTGATTGCTATGCTCAAACAAACATTATAGCACAGTACTAGGGGTGTCAGACAATTGCCACCATGATTTTTAAAGCTTTCGTCTCCCGTTGGGAGTTTGTTGGCTTAAAGGTTTTGCTATAAGATGTGGGCTATACATTCTAAGAAGAGTCTCAGGAAAGCCGTCTAGGCAGTATCGCGTAGGTTGCATTGAACAGAAAGCCTGCGCCTTAACTCAGAGACCTGGGATCTTGTTGCCTTTGTAGAAGCAGAGGAACAAGTCAGGGGTGGTCTCAAGTCGCCTGCTCCCCAAATGTTCTTCCCTGGTTCTTGAGATAAAAGGTGGTTTCCTTTTAGATGAGCCTAATTTCCCAGGTCCTTTCTGCATAGATCCATTTGTCTCGGTAGGATAGCTCAGGGGCAACGTGCTCGCCTTGGAAGCAAGACGTGGAGCACCACAGGTTCGATCCCCGGGTCTGTGTTTAGAAACCTCTGGGTATTAAGTGCGTTATAAATAACCTATCATATCATATTACCCTATTTGGGCTCCCTCCTATTGGGTCTCAACACCTCCCCTGCTTTACCATAACCCTGTTACGTTCCTTGCTGCTGATGTGATGGGGTACCTGGATGAACCATCCTGTTCCTTTTCAAGGCTCTACATTACTTAGCGTGTAGAAGCACCCATCTAATGTGGACAAGCTGGCCCCTATCTTACTGGTAATGTCAAACTGAACTTTAGTGCCTATTTGGAATGCGAGGCTCAGTGGCAATGTCAAACTGGGAACTTACTGGGAATGTAAAACTCTGAGCTTATCGGGAATGTCAAACCTACTGAGAGCTTTCTGGGAATGTCAACCTTACTGGCAATGTTAAACTGGAAGCTCACTTGGAATGCCAAGCTTACTGCGCATGTCCAACCACCATTGGGAGCCCAATGGCAATATTAAAATTCTAGCATACTCAAGCTTGCTGGGGGTTCCAAGGAATTCCAACACTGCGATGGTCCAACTGGGCACTGGCTGGGAATATCAATCCAGAAGATTTCTGGGAAGGTCAAGCAGGGAGCTTGGCGAGAAGTTCATCCTTATTGTGAATCTTGATTTGGGAGCTCAGCTGGCATGTCATGCTTACTGAGAACGTCAAGATTACTGGGCATGTCCATGTGGACGTTTCCGGGGAATGTCAAACTGGGCGCATACTTTGGTAATCTTATTAGTAAGGATGTAATGCTTTACAAGGAAACCTTAGATGTATTAGACCTCAAATAATATTACAGTTCACAACAACTTCAGCTAAATCCCATGAGCCTAAGATCATTGAAATGAGCAAAGCACAGTCCCCATTGTGAAGAATAGCAAGAACATCCGCCCCTGATTCATGCCACTCCATGCAGTTATACAGACATTGTGGCTAGAATCAAAACAGTGGGCGGGGGCTGTGGATATAGCTTAAGAAATTGATCTTACTGGCCCCTAACCATACTACATGGCTGAGCGTAAGAAACACGTCTCTACCAGTTTATTTGCTTCCTTGACATGGCGCATGGGAGGCTGTTTCAGAGCACAAAGGTTAAAAGAAAGGAAGGAGGAGGGATGGGGAACAATAGTCAAGACACAGGGCAGTGTGACTATTCCTTCGCTATTAAACATTGATACATGTAATAAACCTTTGCCATAATTGCAGTACTTGACATTTCTGGCTGGAACGTACTGAACTGGAGTGCATTTTTATGAGTGCATTCTACAGTACACGAATGAGCCAATGGTTAAGACTTCCTAGCTTTTAGTTTTGCGGGCATAGTTCTGAAAATGCCTGCGTTAACAAGGGCATCAGTTGTGTGAACAGCAAGGACTTCAGATGTGTGACAGCAAGGACTTCAGTTGTGTGAACAGCAATAAACTGGGGAGCAGAGATGGCAACCATTTGTACTTCCCCCACAAACCCATTCCCCCCTTTGGGTTTGTCCCTCAGATGACTGAGACATTGGATTTAGTTTTGGCAATAAAAAAGCAGTGGATTTTATTGCACCTACAAAAATCCTAAAACATATATGTAATTTATTTATAAATTACACTCATATTAAAAAGTCTCATCTCTCATTGCACTTTTGGGCACCTGGCCAGAGGGTGTCCCCCGGTGGCCCGTTCCACCATCTTCTTCCCACGACTTTGCAAACAACGTTCATTGTCCTTGCTTTTCTCTGTTTCTTCCATTCTCATTCTTCTCCTTCTTTCTGGGTGGGTAGGTTCTGGGAAAAGAAAATGTAGTATCCTGCAATTGCAGGATAACCTGTGGTGCTCCGTTCAGAGCACCAATAAGGTCTGGAGTTTCCCTCCATTTGCCGCTCCTTATATTCGTTTTCCATAGCCTGAAGCTATGTTATTTGTCTTTTGTTTGGGTGCTTGGATAAACGACTGGCCGGCTGGCGCCGACAGCCCTCCACACATTGGTGTGGAAAGTCTTTCTTCCTTTGTAGCTATTGTCCCTTCTTCCCTGCCTCATCCTGTTCTTGGATTTTGTCACCTAGGTGCCTTTTAGCCCCCCCCCCTGATGTGTTTGCTTCCCTTCCTGCCTGATGCTAGTGACATCTGGCAATGTATGCTGGCAGGGGGATGCTGCAGGGAGTGCTGTGCAATTGGTGTTGCTTACTTATGGCACTGTGTTATTTCTTATGTCCTATGATATTGCCCCTTTGCCCCCTGCTTATTCTCCCATGCCCTGGATCTCCATGAGTTACTCTTTGCGCGGCACAGGCCAGGACTTCAGATGCGTTAACAAGGTCATCAGTTGTATGAACAGCAAGGACATCAGTTGTGTGAACAGCAAGGACTCAGTTGTGTGAACAGCAAGGACTTCAGTTGTGTGAACAGCAAGGACTTCAGTTGTGTGAACAACAAGGACTTCAGTTGCGTGAACAGCAAGGACTTGAGTTGTGTGAACAACAAGGACTTCAGTTGGATGAACAGCAAGGACTTCAGTTGCGTGAACAGCCAGGACTTCAGTTGCAATCTGTACTGCAAATTCTTCCTTTGGAATCTTGCCTCTTGTGGCAGATGATTCCACCATTGAGGGCCCAAGGGGATGAGTCATTTTCCACCAAACTGCTCCTTCCTTTATTTAGTCATGCAGATCAAACCCTGTGTGGTAGAGAAGAGATCCTTGATATCATTTATGAAGCAGAGTTGGGGGTTGGGTATTTCGGAACCGTGCCCCCAGAGCATACTGTGGGCATTGCATAGAACCTTGAAGATGATTTGTAATTTGATGGGGCACCAACGTAGAACCATAAGCATAGGAGAAAGATGCTCCCATTATCTGGTGTTCAATAGCATGCAGGCTTCTCAGTTTTCGGTGAGTTGACGTTGTTCGATTAAATCCTTTAGTATGCTTGCACTATCCTACCCGCACAAGCCATGGGCAGCCAGATTGAGACTGCAGCCAAAGGGACAGTGGTCCCCTTGTAGATCTCCAGCCCACATACTATCTTTGCAGCTGATGTTTCTGTCGCATTGGTACCAGTGCTCACATAGGTTGAATCTGCATGTGACCTTTGAGTCGGGGCCAAATGACATGCAAGCTATGAGCGTGTAGGTGCCAACTGGTACTCTCAAGCCAACATGGCTGAAGGATTTGCCAAGCATAAGATGAGAACGAGCCACCAACGTGCTCAGGAAGAGCATGACTGCTATGCCATCTGGCACCAAAATCCTACTATGAATGGTAAAACCCCTTGACCAAACACCCGAATATTCTGGCTTAAATTAGCCTCTTATCCAGGCTATACCCAGATAAACCTGAACAGACCTGAGACAGGTACAAGGCTAAACTATATGCCTACTCCCCATATTCTGCAGATCATGTATCTGGACTTCGCCCACCTTTAAACCCGGCTCTGGTCGAAGCTGTGGAAGAGCCCTACCTGGGCTTTAACAACTGTGTGTACTCGTCCAGCCTCTGAGTAACGACCCATTGCTCCATTGACCAAGCTGGAGCTGATAGGATATTATGAATCCTCCGCCAGTGTTCCTTTGGAAAAAGGAACTTTCTCGTTGCCGTTTGGACCGAGGGTGAAAAGTCTGGAAAAAACTGGACCTTGTCCCAGACATATTGGAGGTCGCCTTTCTCCCTGGCTAGTTTAAGAATCGTCTGGAGTTGGATTTCTCCAGCCTGTACTGTGCATTGGAGCCTGTAAGGTGGATAGAACAATGGTCTGGAGAGCCTGATGAGCTACAGTCTCCGCCAGCTGAAAGCATTCTCAGAAGGAAGTGCTCATCACCATCAAGCGCAAGGGAGTGATAAGTGCTGCAGAGTGAGTGCCACTCACCTTAGCAACAATTCCCCTTGTAGAAATTCATTGCGGTAGGTAGAAAGTACAACTTGCGTAGACGTTCAGGTAGATCTCTAAATTACTGCACCAGTGAGAAACGCAGAGAGGGAAAAGTAAGGGAGGCCCAGGTACACGGCAGGGGAGGCCGACCTGAGTCCCCTCTAGAAGGAGTGCAAAGTATGGTCCAAAATCGTGGATCACAGCTGGTGAAGCAGACACACATGCACACATGCGAGCCACAAAGAGGGCTGTGGTTGTAAAATATTGCTACGGTACAAGAACCCACGTTTGAAAACAATGTGAGCCCTGGTATCATGAGCTTCTCATGCTTCTTCCCGAAAAAGGGTCGAACCTGCAATACTATTCATCAAACACAGGGCAACATCATGGCCAGTAGGACCACGACAGGCACAGAGGACAGACTGGATGCTGCTATTGGATCTGATATTAAACTGTTGGAAAGCAATCACACCTGTTGATAATGTAGTAGCCAATTTCGGATCCAATGGAAATGCTCAGACAGCCCCTGTTACCTTACTTTCCCCGTCTACAAGCACAATCCCTACCCACATTGGTTTACAGCCTCCTGGAAACGTGTAAGATCCTTCGCTTCCTTGCATGATGGCTGCAGACAATGTTGCAGTCACGAGGGATAATCTGTCCACTTGCTGTGCTAGAAGGCCAGCAGAAAAAAGGCCATTCCCATTACCAGGGGGATAACATACTCATGGCAGGGGGGGGGAGCTGTATGTGGTGCACAGGTGTTACCCCACACACTGGTACACAACAAAGTTACAAAAGGACAAATGCTGGAGCTGGCGTGTTTAAAACTGTTGCAGGAGGTGGAGCCTACAATGATTTCCTATGGGAATTCATGAAGAGCATATACGTCTGTGATAAGGCAGAGGAAGATGAGGAAGTTCAGAGCTAATTAAGACTAAATCTCCTTTTGTTTCATCAACAAGGCAGTATGAGTGAGCTGGGGATGATGATGTCAAAGAGTATCACAAAGGGAGGGCCCTCTGTTTGAAAGACTTGTAAGTGGGCCAATGAGACAGAAGTATAGGTTATTTTGTTTAATACTGGACTTCTGTGGCTATGTTTGGTTTTTCCAGAGTTTTGAAAAGGTGGAGGAAGAGAAGGCCTACCCCGAAGAAAAGGTTGTTTACGAGTGGGCATATTAACATATTAAAAAGGGGGAATGGCCCAGAGTGAACCAAGTTACGTTCCTGTTGAGCGTCATCTGAAGATATTATAAACATTTAGTGAGCCAAGTTAAGAAGTTGCGTGGAGATCGAGGTGAGAGACGAGCTGTGAGCGGGTCGAGAAACAGACAAGACCCGCTGTCAGCCCGTTCAACTGGTGTGAGCGACGCCACTCTTTCCCTCCGCCCCCCACCATTGTGAAGGAGGCGCTGCCGTGCAGGCCCAACAGCTGACAGGCACGCCGCTCATTCCTCCGGCCCCACCGTCGTGGAGGAGGAGCTGACTGGCAAACGAAGAAGTCAGCGCGGCGTCATCTCAGCCCCCACCCTTGTGGGAAGGACCGAAGCAAAGCCGGCAGAGAAATCCCCAGCTGCAGAAGGTATGTGCAGGTGCCCAGTCCCGGAGTGAAGGATCAAGCAGCGGATTTATGCCAGCTGATCCATTGCCGCGCCTAACGTGGGGAAGTGAACATTTATGAAAAAGTATCTAATGAGGGAGAGAGACTGTATGTGAGAAGCTGAGCCTCAAGGGCATAATTTTGACACTGGCCAAAATTACCATAAAGAGAAAGAGTGAGGAGAGAGGGAAGAAGAGGACTCGAAGTGTTTTATGTTTATGTCAAGAGAACTTTATGAGAACAGGTTACATGTGGTCAAGGATGTTTTTTTAAGAGTCCGGATATCCAGCTACCTTTAACTATTCCCTATCCTGCCCGCACAGTTAATTGGGAAACTGGAATAGAAAGACCAGTAAGAGTCCAGGTTCTAATAGAACAACGTGAAGGATAACTGATAAGGGCCGAAAGACTCCTTAAAGACCAGCAAGATTAACTTCCTCACATGTAAGGCCCCTGAATTGAAAGACTGACTCTTTTATGGGGAAATAGACTATAACTACCTTTGGTTATGCAACCTGTTTAAGAGTTATGAAGTTAAAGAAATAAATAACATTCAATACAACCTGTGTATTGACTGGTCTATTCCCATCTGCATCCTTACATTTGGTGGCAGCAGTGGGATAGGCCGGAACACGATGGATGAGTTGATCAAAACTTTGAGTGAGGGCCAACAGCTCTTGCAAAAAGCCTTACAGCTGCAAAGTCAGCAGGCACAGGCTGACAGACAAGCCTTCCAAGAGGCCCTCCAAGTTCAGCAAGCCCAATTGTTGGAAGCTACAAGTATGAGGAGTCACACACCAGTACCAACCTCGGTCCTTCAAATATTCTCCAGCGGCGAAGATCCCACTCACTTCTTTGTCAACTTCGAAAGGGTCGCCCGGAATGCCCAGTGGCCACCCGAGAGGTGGTGTCACTACATCGCCCCTCTCATGACAGGAGAGATGCAGAGCGCCTATCAGGCGGCTAACCCGGCAGGAGATACCAGCTATCCGGATATTAAGAGGGTGGTGCTGCAGCGCCTTGGGCACGACGAAGAAGCATATAGGATCAAATTCAGGGATGCCAAACTTATGTCAGAACCTTACCTTTAACTATTCCCTATCCTGCCCGCACAGTTAACTGGGAAACTGGAATAGAAAGAACAGTAAGAGTCCAGGTTCTAATAGAACAACGTAAAGGATAACTGATAAGGGCCGAAAGACTCCTTAAAGACCAGCAAGCTTAACTTCCTCATATGTAAGGCCCCGGAAGTGAAAGAAGTGAAAGACTGACTCTTTTATGGGGAAATAGACTATAACTACCTTTGGTTATGCAACCTGTTTTAGAGTTATGAAGTTAAAGAAATAAATAACATTCAAGACAATCTGTGTATTGACTGGTCTATTCCCATCCGCATCCTTACAATGTCCATAGCACTTAAGGGGGTTTTACCCCAACTTTTTCTTAAAGAGCCACTCTGACATCTTCTGTGTTGCTTGGCGTAACCCAGCTGCCCGGCATCTCGTAATGGGAATGGCACTGTACGTTCATCTTCTTAATGTTTCATTGCTGCCTATTGCATCTTCTCTGCCCCTAAATGCTAACTTTGCTCCTAGTAAGGGTGTGGCCTCATAAAGAGGGGTATCCACTAGTCAAGTCATTGGAGAAAAGCCAACAAAGTCATGGGAGTCAAAGGAGAGCCACCAGCCCCCTTACTGACGAAAGCACTCAATGAGGTACAAAGGAGAGCGACCAGCCCTCTTACTGACGAAAGCACTCAATGAGGTACAAAGGAGAGCGACCAGCCCCCTTACTGAAGAAAGCACTCAATGAGGTACAAAGGAGAGAGACCAGCCCCCTTACTGAAGAAAGCACTCAATGAGGTACAAAGGAGAGCGACCAGCCCTCTTACTGACGAAAGCTCTCCATGAGGTACAAAGGAGAGCGACCAGCCCCCTTACCGAAGAAAGCACTCAATGAGGTACAAAGGAGAGCGACCAGACCCCTTACTGAAGAAAGCACTCAATGAGGTACAAAGGAGAGCGACCAGCCCCCTTACTGAAGAAAGCACTCAATGAGGTACAAAGGAGAGCGACCAGCCCCGTTACTGAAGAAAGCACTCAATGAGGTATGGGAATGACAGCAAGATCCCGACACTCTAAACAACCGTGTCTACCAATGAGGACGAGCTCTGATCAATAGTGGCATGTGCCAGTGCCCTAAAATAATATATGGTAGTGTTAGCTCCTGTTGGGGTAGGTAATAAAGGTCCCACGGGTAAACAGAAGTTTGAATTGCATGCACCTTATTGGAGGCTGGAATGACAGAGAAGTTGCAAATTGACACACATATAGTGTAGTTTATGTGACTAGGATAAATGTTACTTTTAGGATTATTATTGTAAGATGATACATTTCTAGATTTGCACGCATGCAGCAATATAACAACAACTTTGTTGATATGGTATAGATAAAATATAAATGCATGAAGTGTCACTTAGCCTTAATGAGAAGCAAAGAGTTACACATGTGCATGGGAGCTAGAAGGTTGTGAATGGAAATTGTGATGAGGGGACACAGGGATCTATAGCACACACATGCATGAACAGATATACACAGGAAGCTTTTTGGGATAATTGGATGATACGGGGGATATTATGAATAAATGATGCTGTGTGCTTCCCCATTGTGTGGAGTTTGTGTGAATCACTGAAGTTTGGATCTGCGAGGTGAAAGTTTGAATGGCCAGGAAACTGGTTTTACATCATTGAAGGCTGAGAGGGAGCAGCAGCCGCAGTCAGTTTCAAACAAGACCGTTTTATGGCTTGCTGCTATTGTGGAAGAGAGATGTCATCTCTGTAAGTACATGGAGGCCTGTTATTAAATGACAGAAGGATTTCGGCCACCTGGTAGGGCTAGGTTTAAGGGTTGGACAATTAACCTGATTCAAGAGTTGCTTGCAGAGAAGGTACTCACATCAGATGGATTTTCAATTGAGTTGTCAGGACGTGGGTTGGGACCATGTGGGCTGGAATGGTAAGTCGCATAGGTTTGAATGAAATGTAGACACCAACAAGTTTGGATGATAAAACCAGCAGTAATAGATCAAAATGAAGTTTGCTTGTTCCCCTCTTCCCATTAATGGGATTTCTATAGAATGGCCGTGCCCATCAGTAGGGGTAAAGTTTTCCAACCAGATGGAACCTGTAATAATTGAAACTGTAAGTTGTGTAAACTGTGTAACTAGGAGTTGGGGCTGTGACCAAATATGGAGGGACCCCAGAGAGGGGTGTAGTGTATATATGAAAGATGCATTTATAAGTTTAAAGAGGATGGTGCTTAGATGAATGTATCCAATAAGAGGTGAGGGAACTGAAGGGAATATGGTTACATTGTATAGGTTTCACCAATCATGTGTGGGGGTTGACTTTGTAAAAAACCTGTGGGAGTGTTTTAACTGTTGCAAATTGCATAAAATGTGAGTTCTTTGTGTGGTTCAGGGAGACTCTGGTTAGTTTGACTTTTTGATGTCATATAGTGCCTCCCGGCTGTTTGTACAATACATTGATTTACAGACAAATGCACACTTGGTGGGTGGGCCTACTTTGGGTTTCAGTGATCAAAGGCCCACTTCTACATTTGGTGTCCCTCGATGGGCCGCAGGCTCTCCGAGATGTTTGTGGTCTCCGGTCCGCCCAGCTCGGCTGCAGCGCTTCTCTGCAGGGACTAGTCTTTTGTGCACGAGAAAGTAGAGGTCCACAGGCGCCATATTGGTTAGAGGCCTGTCTGGCCCCTTGAGGTGTGGTACTATCGCCCAGCTGCACAGGGCAGATTGAAGGAGCACCACCTTGGAGCGCTTCAGGGTTCACTTTCATGTGTATGCATCTTTGCCAGGTAAAGCAAGAGGGTGACAGGGGAGAAGAAACAGTTTATTTTCGTGGATATGATAAGATAGGTGTGTGTGGAGTTAGATGAAGCTAAGCAAGTGTTTTAGGTGGAGTAGATGGATTGTTCTATGTCATTAGTTCTTTTTGACCTATTTTGTTATTTTAGAGGTGTGGTCTCCCACACCTACACCTCTATTGTAAGGATAGCCTTGATGCCCTTCAGTTTGCTTGTCTGGTTGGCAGGAGCCCTCACTTTAGTGTGAGATGGCATCTTACGTAAGTTCAGCTGTAGATACCTTTCTGGAGTATCCCCTTACTTGTATTGATTGTGCGGACGGAGGCCACACATCGCATTTTATTGGTTAGTCAAAGTAGTGGAGGTTATCTTCCTGTAGTCAGGAAAATACATCACTGTAGTCAAGAGTGTTGTACTTGTAAAGAAGGTCAGGAAAATACATCACTGTAGTCAAGAGTGTTGTACTTGTAAAGAAGGTCAGGAAAATACATCACTGTAGTCAAGAGTGTTGTACTTGTAAAGAAGAGAGAGATACAGCTGTGTTGTAGTGGAAAACATTGCTCTCCTTTTATGCTCGTATGAAGGAGAAACCTCAGAGAAGTAAAGAGGAGTTTGGTGGCGCATGTGTTTTGATATTATGCTGTCTGTTGAGTATGCCAAGTGAGTCTATAAGTACTGAGACAGTTGTGGTGAAAGCGAGTAAGGAGAGTGAGTGCGGGAAATTCCTTTTTTAGAAAAGGGAAAGAAAAAAGGGATTTTTTGTGCAGTGATTGTTTTGTGCAGTGATTTTTTGTGCTGCAGGTTTGGTTCTTGGGGTTTATATCATGATTATTGAAACACAGGCGAGCCCAGCTGTCACTCCACAGCTCCTCTCCATCTCTCCTGCCCTCCACACTCCCACCTGCATGGGAAGGATGGTGGTCTCCTCCTGCCGTCCTCCCGCCACTGCTGACCCTGACTGCCCCTCCTCCCCCCCACTGGCAGGTTCAGCACCCAAGACCCTGGGGTGATAGAGGACCGGAGAGGGAGATCTGATCTGGTGCCGACTTTCTGATCTGGACCCCGGTGGAAGGCTGTCGGAGGCGGACCCCGTGAGCTAAACAGAGCCCCTCTCAGGAGAACAGTAAGTGAACATGGTATCTCGTGGGGACAGCAGGCATGGCAGCTGCCTGTGCTTCATATGTGTACGGTAAGCCTGCACTTCTACTGCCCATGTCATATTCTTTTTGTGTGCAAGGCAATCATGCTCTACTGCTGTCCCTGCTGTGTGTGCTCTGGAAAGCCACTGTAGTTGTTGCTGCCTGTGATGTAACTGATTTGTGTACTCGGCGGATGCCGGTACTTCTGCTGTGTTTGCGTGTGAGGGGTTTGCAATACTGCTACACCTGCTGTGCCTGTTCTGTGTGCAGCTTGCACTGGTTCCTCTGCCATGCTCAGTGCTTCTGCTTAGCCTATTATAAACATTAATATGCCCAGGAAAGGTTTTTAAGAAACGTCCAAAAAACAAGTGCAAGGAAGTGATCGCACAGTTTTAAAAAAAATTCTTCTAGTTGTGTAGTCCTGGAAGTATTCTGAAGCATTCAAATAGACCCAATAGGATGTTTTGTTTCCTTGAACATCATTTACAGTCCCCGACACCATTCCCCATTGCCAGAATGGCATGTGTTCGTATCCAATGGATACCTTTCTTATGTTTTATTCTCTGTGTATTTTACCTCACATTTGACAAGTAGGCTAGTCCTAAAATGTTAAGCATGGCGCTATGTTCACTTCTATTAATATGGCAGGCCTTCCACGTTGTTAAGCTCGGAAGGTTATGCAGTCCAAACAGAGGCACTGGCTGTGCCGTTTTCAGGTTTCAGGTACGGGGGAGGCGGGGTGGGCTGGGCATACAATGGTCTCGGGCACAAACGAAAAAGTGGCCCAGGCCAGTTGCAAATAGCAATTCATTCCTTTTGTAACAGACTGAGTAGTACCCGGGGATTTTTTTGATAAAACTTAATGCAAATTGTGCAATTTAAAGAATATTGATTCAGCAACAATGGTCGAAACTACTAGACGCATTGTGATGTAACTCATTAAACTGTAACTGGGTCATATTGGCCAAAAAAGTGGCCCACAGTTGCAAATCGCTACTAATTCCTTTTGTGACACTGTTTGAATAGTAACAAAGGGTTTTTTTTTTTTTACAAAATGTGATGTAACTTGTGCTTTTTAAAGAATTTTATTTTCAGCCACACTGGTCAAAACTACTAACCTCATAGTGAAGTAGCTCATCAAACTGGCCCACATTGGCCAAGAAGTGGTCTTCTTTGACGCAAAACAAACTGGCCCGCACAAGCATTTTGCATTTTTGGATCGGCCATGGAGGACACTGCACAGGGGCAGTGTGTACTGCGCTGTGTGGGAAGGTTGTTGCATGCTTACTGTTCATGATAGGGGGAAAGAGCTATCATTCAAGCCAGAAACTGTGCGAAACCTCCTTGTTCCGTTGCTAGTGTAGTAATATATAGCACTTTATAGCGCCTCGGAGTGTGTAGCGCTTCACTGAATGTGATGGCATTTTTTTGCCAGCAATAATGTGGCACACACATATAGTCAGTTTTATGTTGCCAGTATAACATGTGAATATGTGGCTGGAGGCATGCAAGGTACAGGATTTATAATGCAAAAAAAAGAGCTCAATGTGAAGCTTGAAAGTGTAAAAGTGCACATTCTTTTTTTTCCTATTCTTTGGAATACCTCGTGCATAGGAGACTACATTATTTATATAACTGACTGATTTAATTAAAAATTATTAATCACTAGTGCTAACTCATTAACATTATAATGTAATCTCTGTGTGCAAATGAGGTGAAAAAAATCATTTTTAAAAGTGCACGTGCATATATTATTTTCTTCTCTCTCTTTTGTGTTCAGTTGGCAGAAGGCAGAGAGCCTGCATGCCAGGAAATTATATTAGATACAGCTGCTCCCTGGCTAAAGAGTCTATTGTGCAAAAGTGAAGGCTGAAGCTGCCTTTCAACCTGATTGGAGCAGAGTGTCTGCAGATAGATTACGTAGGCAAAATGGGTAGGTGCAGAGCCCTGCTGGGGGGGAAGAGGGTCAGAAAGAAAGGGTTCAGGATGACTGGGCTCTGAGACAGATGTGCCTGGTCTCACTCAGCGCTGGCTGGAGAACCCTATGTTCTCGCTGCGCATTCCAAACAGCCAAGATTAACAGAAGCATTTTGTTTGCTGGGGCTGCTCTTCTGAGGCGAGTGAAAGAAGGTCGCGTGGGGGAGAGAACTACAAATCTTTCTGGTAAGCACACACGGTTGAAGTGAGGTTACTGGGTGCCGTTGTTTAACTAATGTCTGATCTAAAAATATCATTTAGTGAGAGTAGCCAAAAGAAATCCCCTGAATTTAATTCATCATGTTTAATGTTACAAAGTGAATTGTTTTCTGTCTATGTATTTTTCTCTTCTTGTATTTCAGATAACGATGCATGTACATGGTAAGATTTCATTGCGAGTTGTATGTGTCTGCAGTACAAATAATATATAAAAACAGAGGGTGTATACTTTTTTATTTTTCATTGCATTTGGGAATGTAATTTTGACACAGCAGAGATTTATTCTCTTTGGTAATGCATTTGTATTTTTGCCCATGCAGATAGAATAACAAACAAGAATAAGCAATTATGAACAGGTGTGTGTGTGTATGTGTTCCCCTTGCATGTTGTTGTAGGGCACCTAATATAATATAGATTGCTGGAGGTCTATGAGCCAGCAATGCCTATGGGCATAGATCACTGGTGTAGATAAACCCGAGATAACGGCCACATGCTGTAGGTGGCACTCTATGTAAAAGTCTTCGGTTTCCCTGGATGTAGGTCCAAGACTCTCTATAGGTCACTAGGAGTATTATAATAGTAAGGAAGGTTTTGTGTATGATGGGTTATAATGTAGGTAAGGAAAGTTATGCTCACCACTAAGTAATTTACTACCACAAAATACCGCCATAGTACATATTACTAGATTCTCCAATATACTGTAACAAAGTATGGTCACTAGAATGATGTGAGGCCAAACCCAATCTAAACACGAGGATAGGTATTACCAAGGTACCGCTCATCTTTTGGTGGTAAGAAAATACTGCCAAACCCTAAATTTATACAAAATATCTTACAGATATGGTGCGTTGGCCGCGAACGTGGCTATAGAGCACCTACTGGGCGTGGCAAGTGTGTCTCACACTACCATATGTACATTAGAGGGAACCCATTTCATGATAGCAGTGTGACACTAAAAGTGAATTTCAGAATGTCTCAAATGGAAGCCACATTCCCAGAGCTAGAGCAATATCTGGAGTTATATGCACATGGGACATGTCATCAAATAATGCTACAGAATGGCACGGCCGCATTTATGGTGAAGTACAGAAAGAACGATTAGACAGCATTTTTGCAGAAGGCAGCATAATTCAGGTCTGTCTTTTGAGACTATTAAATGCAGCTGATAAACATGCAGAGAAAGATTGTCTGATACGGCTATGTGCTAAAACATGGTTTATCCTAAAGAGATCCCTGTGAATGCAAGAACATGATAACAAGCTGATTGGCAGGTTAAAAGCTGATCTGGACGGAGCAAGTGAAAAAGAGGAAATGTTAAGAGCAGAATTGGGGATATGTCAAAAAGACATGCAGTCAAAATATAGATATCTTGACACTCAATTGTCTCAAAGCAAGAAGCAGTTTGAGGATAGTGAACAAGAATTGAAACATTTGAAAGCATTGGTAGACCACATTAGACAAGACAAAGATGAGGTTGTTTTGGAAATGCAGATTTTGCAAAAAGAACATTGTGAGAAAGAAAGTGATCTCCAATATGCTGAACAGGAAATGGTTAAAATGTTTCAAGAAAGAGACAAGAGAAACAAAGAATTCAATGAATGCCAAATGCAAATGGGCGATATGCAGGAGGTAATTAATACATTGAGTGAGGAAAACAACTATTTGCAAAAGGAGGCAGATAGGCTCCTTAGAAAGTGCAAGGAGATGGAACAGCAAATATGCATTTCCAGGTCCCAGGATAGACGGCAGGGCACCACATTCAATGGAGTTGAGGTGAATTCTATTTCTACACAGAGAGCTAGTGCCCCGGTGACTGGGCCAGGGAATGAACTTGGTTGCAGTGCTCTTGGGGGATTTGATACTCCCATTGGGGGCCGCCACCAATTCCATACACCTTGAACCAGGGTTGAGTCACCAAGTAGTGCAATTCCGTGCATAGCAACAAGTAGCCCCATAAAGATAATGAAATCCATCAAAGCTCTGATCAAACCATTTAAAAAAGGAGGGGAATGCTGCGTAGAAGACCACTTAGAAGCGGTGCATGATATATTTAAAGCTCTCCAGATACCTAAGGAACAATACAGGAATTATATTTTCACTTAACTTTAGATGCTCCCATGGCAGTACCATAAGAAGATTAAATGAACAGCAGAATATGACATTGGCAGAGTTTGAAAAAGAGATTAGACGTCACTTTTCCAATCATTACAAGAGGCAAAAAAGGTTGCTTGCAAAATTACCGCTGGGCCTAATACATCCCCTCGCCAATTTTTGCAAGACTTGAAAAGAGCTTTTTCTCACTTTGATGTATCTTTTGACCCCAATTCCAATGAGTTTCAGACTGCTTACATCTATGGGCTAGAGAAAGACATCATATCACACATAGTCTGTGAATTTGACCGTGACAAGTCCCTTGAATGGATTGTACACCAAAGCACAAAACTATATGAGGTACTCTATTGTCAGGGCAGAGAAAATGATAAAATGAAAGACACTAGACCAAAATCTAAAGAACCTTCACCAACAGTGATGGAGATCAGATCAGCCAAAATTTCTCTTGAGTCCGCTCTAAGTCCAGGTAAAAATAATTTGACATCTGATCAAAGGAGTAATGAACAAAGGTTGTCAGTCCAATGTTTAAATCACATGATCCTAGTAATAGGGAGAGCTACATTAGCCCTGTAAGGATATTTGGCGTGTTACAGCACAGAGTACAGCACTACTGCACAGGATCAATGTGTAGCATGTTTTTTTTTATGCAGCGCCAATGCATGGGTGGTGCATTGCTATGATGCAGTTGTTTCAAGCTATGTGTTGCCAGTGTAACATGGACATATAAGTGAGGGCAGGTTATTCAGTCAAAAACGATTTTTACATATAAAATGCAAATACATTTTTCACAGTTAAAAGCACACATCTGTACCTTCAAAATGCACACCATTTCTCACCTGAAATGCCTATGTTGGAAGAGACACATTTGGTAATTAACAAACTAATATCACTAACAAGACTAATAATTATAACTCATTAATAAAAGAATGTGTCTTCACTGCAAAAAGAGGCAGACTCTGAAAATCAGTTTTAAACACATATTCAAGTTTTTGTTTTCTTTGCCTTCCTGTGCTCTGTCCACAGTAACTGCAGGAAGCAAAGACTTCGAATAAGCAGGAAATCAGCTTGTTACAGTAGCGACTGTACAAGAAGAGCCATTGTTAAAAGTAGGAGGATAGAACATGATTGATTCTGATTGGAGCATGTCACATCAAGCATCATGTTGGAGGCTGTGACTAGTGCTTTGCTGCAGAATCTGGGGAGAAGGGAGAGACATCTTGACACAGCTCGAAGAAGGACGGGGTTGACAGCTGGGGAGGCCTGATTCCTAAAGCAGATTCCACTTGGTTGCAGAGACTAGCTTTTCCAGTCAACAAGTCCCAGTTCGAGTGATGGCAGATGCTTGTCCTTGCTGGGTGAACCCCTCCAGAAGGCGAACAGCCAAAGAAGTTGCATGCTGATAATTATCTCGCTGAGGTGTGGGGGCTGAGTGTGTACGCGAATATTCAGTCAGTGTAGGAAAGGAGATTCCTGTGCTTTACTCAGGTGTTTAATGTTGCAAATTGAGTTCTTGTCTCCGCCACTCTCTTTTCAGTGTATCACAGATAATGCTGTTACTGTGCTATTTCATTTATTTCTGTAAAGAGTGAGATCGTGTTTAAATGCAACTTTTATAATACACAAAAATATCTGAAAGCAGACGGGTGGTGTGTTTTATATTTACCAATACAGTGCTGATGATGTGGGGAGACGTTTAGACAGTGTAATTGTCATTTTCAAGGTAGCTAAACATAAAATTTGGCTGCGGCCGTGTGCACAATGTAATTCAGTATGAGCAATTATAACTAACTGTGTGTGTTGTAGTCTGCCGGAGGTCTATGAGTCGGCAAAAAGGGAGGCCCGGGATATAGTTCACTACCGTATATAAGATAGTGAAAATACCACATGATAGCTCGCTGCCGTAGATAAGTCAGAGAGAAATTGCCCATGGTGGCACACTAAAAATGAAAATGTGGTGTTCCTGAAATGCAAGCCTGAGGTCTCTCTAGTGATTACACGAAAAATCTAAACAAAAATAAGGGGTTCTGGATATTGGGGCCACAAATAAAACAAAGGAATTATGCTCACCAAAATACCACCAATCACGCATACCAACCACGCATACCAACCACACATGTCTGTGTGCTGAAATAATGCATGTCCACTGTATTATTGTTGTACATGGCCCAATCTGAATACAAGGAGTTATTGTTGCTAAATTATTTTTCGGCGGTAAGAAAATACCGTCAGGCCCCAAATCTCCACAAAAATACCCAACATATTTATGGTGCGTTGCAGGCCGGGAAAGTGATCATAGAGTACCTACTGGGCGTGGCAAGCGTGTCTCACACTGCCATTTGCACATTAAAGGGAACCCATTTTATAATAGCAGTGTGCCACTAAAAACGAATTTCAGAATGTCACAAAGGGAAACCACATTTTCAGACCTAGTGCTATATTTAGAGGCAAAGTTGTTTGCACATGGGACGTGGTCGTCGAACAGTACCTTAGAATGGCATGACCGCATTCAGGGTGAGGTGCAGAAAGAAAAACTAGACAATATTTTTGCAGAAGGTAGCATAATTCAGGTCTGCCTTACAAGATTATTGAATGCAGCCGATAAAAGTGCAGAGAAAGACTGTTTAATACAGCTATGCGGCAAAATATGGTTTATTTTGAATAGGTCCCTGCGAATGCAGGAAAATGATACCCAGCTAATTAACAGGTTAAGGACTGAATTAGATGGGGCAAGTAAAAATCAGGAAATGTTAAGAGCAGAATTGGATGTATGCAAAAAAGACATGCAATTAAAATGCAGAGACTTTGATGCTCAGTTATCCAAAAGCAAGAAACAATTTGAGGATAGTGAGCAAGAATTGGTACACTTAAAAGCCTTAGTGGACCACATTAGACAGGATAAATATGAGGTTGTTTCAGAAATGCGGATTTTACAAAAAGAACATTGTGAAAAAGAATGTGATCTCCAGAGTGCAGAACAAGAAATGATTAAAATGACTCAAGAAAGAGACAAGAGAAATAAAGAGTTCAATGAATGCCAAATGCAAATGTGCGACATGCAGGAGGTGATTAATAAGATGAGTGATGAAAACAACTATTTGCAAAATGAAGCAAACAGACTCCTTAAAAAGTGTAAGGACTTAGAACAGCAAATGTGCATTCCCAGGTCCCAGGAGAGGTGGCAGGGTACCACATTCAATGGAGTGGAGGTGAATTCTAGTTCTGCCCAAAGAGCTAGTGCTCCAGTGACTGGGCCGGTGACTGAACTTGGTTGCAGCGCCCTTGGGGGATTTGATACTCCCATTGGGGGCAGCCACCAATCTCATACACCTGAAAACAGGATTGAATCACAAAGTAGTGCAATTCCATGCATTGCAACAAGTAGCCCCATAAAAATAATGAAATCCATTAAAGCCCTGATCAAACCATTTAAAAAGGGAGGTGAATGCTGCATTGAGGATCACTTAGAAGCGGTGCATGACATTTTTAAAGCACTCCAGATACCTAAGGAACAGTACAGACAATATTTTCATTTAACTTTAGATGCCCCGACGGCCAGCATCATAAGGGGATTAAATGAACAGCAGAATATGACCTGGGTGGAGATTGAAAAAAAAATTAGGCGTCATTTTTCTCCTTTTCAGTCATTGCAGGAGGCAAAGAAAGTCGCTTACACAATCACTGCTGGACCTAATACATCCCCTCGCCAATTTTTACAAGACTTAAAAAGAGCATTTTCTCGCTTTGATGTATCTTTTGACCCAAATTCCAATGAGTTTAAAACTGCATACTTCTAAGGGCTACAGAAAGACATCAAATCCCAATTGGTCCGTGAATTTGACCGCGACAAGTCCCTTGAATGGATTGTACATCAAAGCACAAAACTATATGAGGTACTCTATTGTCAGGGTAGAGAAAGTGATAAAATGAAAGATACTAGACCTAAATCTAAAGAACCCTCAGCCACAGTAATGGAAATCAGATCAGCCAAAATGTCCCTTGAGTCTGCTCAAAGCCAAGGTAAAAATAATGTGACACCTGAACAAAGGGGTAATCAACAAAGATCGCCCTTTCCTGTACCAATGTTCCAATCACATGATCCTAGTAATAGGGAGAGCTACATCAGCCCTAGGTATTTAGGGGACAGACCCCGGGTAGGATATCGGCCTGATATGGCAGGTATGAACAATAACCAGAGACAAAATCAAGATCAAAGAAATGATGGTCCCTACCAGTCATTGGGGACACAGAGCAGATTTGATCCCAACACCATGATATATGGTAATCAGGATAGACCCCGATATGTGGATCGATTTACTGATAATGTAAATCAACATAGGGGCCAGTACCCACAATCTGAGAGACAGGACATGAGGCAAAACATGAACTACAATCCACGTCAGTACAATGATTCCCCACCAGGGGACTATAATCAAAGGATGGGTGCACCCCGCTCCCCTCCACAAATGAATCAAGAGTTCAGAAACCATCCCAACAGACATCAATCACCTGAGAGGTATCAGAATAGATCCAATCAGGGGGAAAACAACCAATATCGACCTAGGCCACAGAAAGAGGATTCTAGAGAGATGGAAAGGTTCCAGTGCCTTGAGGCCCAAGTGAAAATGTTAGCTGAGCAAATAGGAACGCTCTATACAGCACAAAAACAACCATCTAAAGAGGGGGCTGATGGCCCTAGCAATGACAGGGGGTCTTCTGAGAAGTGACTAAGTACTTATGACATCTGCAGTGCCAAAAAGACAGTTTGCCCTGATGTAATTTTGCATAATGACTCTGAGATGCCTAATGATTTAAAAGTGAAAGCACCAATAAATGAACATGTAACAGAAAATGCAAATACTTCTAAAAAAGAGGTACGGTTTAACCTAAAACTAACTCAAACATTGAAGATTTGTGCAAATAAAAAAGAAACATCTGGAATTCCAAAAGAACAAAGAGACAGATTTAAGAAAAATGACTCATGCATGAGGAATACCAGTGAACAGGGAGTAAGTGGGGATGCGATAGCTCCTTCCCTGGGCAAGCAAAACAATGACCAAATACAGGTAGAAAAAGGAAATACTCAAAAGGAGGGTACGGGCCAATCACCTGAAGAATTCTTTGAGCCACATATTTTTGAAGAGGCTGAAAGGGCTGGTATCACACTAAATGATCCCAAATGCACAGAATTAAACAATGACACAAATTGCTGAATGATGTTGTTACACATGTTCAGTTGGAAGGTTGTAATGTGGTCTCTGATGTTACCCAGATGGATGGGCGAACAGTGGCCACACTCCAAAAAACCTCTGATCATGGAGAAATTAATAAAGTCTCTTGTGCAGAAATGGGTAAAAAGGAGGGAAAAATGTCTTTCCATTTACCAATGTGCTTAGCCAAAAGTGAAAAAGGCCTGGGAAAGGTGAGCCCTGAAATCAGTAAGAATTCACACTTCTTATGTGTATTAGCTGAAGTTGAGGACAGATATTATGCACCCATCACTGTAGAAGAAAAATGCCACACCGTTGCTATGATTGACACTGGCGCACAGGCCACAATTATGTCCAAGGTGCTGGTAAAGAGTATCAATGAAGGGAGACCCCCACAGAGTCCGATCACAGTGAAGGAAAATCAAGGTCCAGTGCATAACTTTAATGGGGCGGAGGTGCCCATCATAGGTGTAACTGAGGTTGACATAAAAATAGGAAAGCACAGAATGAAACAAGAGGTATTGATCACATCTATTTGTGAAATTCCATTTTTGATGGGGACAGATTGCCTGAAAAGATTGTCTCCTCTCATAGATGGGGTGAATGGAGTGCTGTGGTCCTTAACCAAAAAACCATTGAGGCCTAAGAAACTAAAATCACAAAACAGCAACATAAATGAATGTCACACCGTTGCCAAAACAAATGATGCTGTGGAGGTATATCTCCAAAATAGTTGCATACCTAGTGTCACTGTTATATTAATGTGTCAAGACAAAATGCAGAGCGATAATGAAGGACTACCTGTACAAATCTACTTGGACCCAAGGAAAAATTGGCAGACTGCCATAGATGAGCACACATTACGTTTTTATTTAAAAGAGAAAACAATCAAACAGAATATTGCTTCTAAAACAGGTTCAGAAAAACACATTATCACTCTTGCTGAAATACACATGGAAGATGAGCAACCATGGGTTCATGTTGGTATAAATGACTGTTTTAAAACAATAAAAGCCACTTTAGCGCTTGAACAGGAGAGGAGCTTCATTAATGAGAAATTTTTGCAAAAAATAATGGAGAGGGAGGAAATCCCGAAATTTAGGATTAAAAACCAATATGTTTATGGGTTGGATAGTCGAGACTTTGAAAAACGAATTGCAGGCAGATGCATGCTTAAAATTAGCATTGGACAGAAAACAATTTACCATAATGTATGGTTAGTGAGTGGAGCACAAAATGAATTTTACATGGGCAATGACATCATGCACAGAATGTGTATGGTGTTAGATTTCCTTAATCAAAAAATATGGTCACGCCTGGGTGGCCCTGCACCTGAATTTGAAGACAAAAGAAGGGCTTATCATTGTGCACAACTGGTTCCTTATGCAATCGAATTACAAATGAGGAAAGATACTATTATTCCTGCATTTACAAAACAGTTTGCAATAACACTGAAATGCAAAAATGGACAGCAGATGAAAGACTCTGATGCATTTGTATGCCTGAATGAATCCATAAAACAGCAAGGCCTGGATTATGAATACATTCCATTGGTAGATATTGGTGAAGGATCTGTAAAAATTATGGTAAATAATAAAGGTTGTCAGGATATTCATTTAGAGGAAAACTCCCCATTAGGTATGGCCATACAAAAATCACATTATACGGCAGATTTAAATAACATGGTGATTGGAAATATCCCTGAAAAGTATGTAGATGCCAAGGGTGAGTTGCCAGAACACCTGGACTCTCAGCCCAAAGGAATATTTAAAATTCATTCTGTGTATCCTTATGATTCAAATGAGACAGTGTGCTGCCATCAAGAGGATTGCATAACATTTAATTTAAATGAAAATGAAACAGAAAATCAGCCCATTGAAGTGGAAGCTGATATGCCAAAATATTTAAAAGTGGCAGTTTTACAAAAAGACACAGCCAAACAGTTAGAGGAAAGCGCCGAGATTCCCTTACCAGAAGATTTTCCAGAATTTTCCAAAATGGTAGAAGAGCAGATCTCCTTAGCAGATGCGTGTGACAGCAATGAGGATAGGAACAATCTGAGGGAAATATTTATGGAGTTTAAGGATGTATTTGCAAAAGATGCTTAAGATTGTGGTTTAACTGATTTACATGTGGCCACACTACCAGAAGGGTGTAGCAGAAGTCCAGTGTTTGTACGCCAGTATAGACTACTGCTGGCATGTTTAGAATCATTGGCAGAGATTATTAAGAATTTGGAATCACGGGGAATCATCAGGCCCATTCATAGCACATCCAATACACCTATTTTAGGTGTGTTAAAGCCAAATGGTCAATGGCGGCTATGTGCAGACTTGAGAGAGTTAAATAAAAGAGTACCAGTGTCCAGATGGCCATTGCCATTCATTGATCAGGGCTTAGCTCAGGTACATGGTTCAAAAGTGTTTACCACATTAGATCTCACCTCTGGATATTGGTGCGTGCTATTGGCAGAGGAGATACAGAATTTATTTTCCTTTACATTTGACAGGACTCAATACGCCTGGCTTAGAACGCCGTTCGGGTACCTCAATAGTGGGAGTGAATTTGGCATATTTTTGAGAAAGGCAATGCCAGAGGCAGCGGAAAGAGGAACCATAGTTTATGTGGATGATGTCCTGATAAAAAATGAAAGCCTGAAAAGCCATTTTGATGAAATAAGACATGTGCTTGGCCAATTGCAGAAAGCAGGCGCCAAAGTATCTTTGCAAAAAGCACAATGGTGCAAGAAAAAAGTGAACTTTCTAGGCCATGAAGTGACTGAACATGGGCTAAATCCACAAAAGAAGAAGATAGAGGCCATACAAAGATTAAAAGATCCTAAGAATGTGAAAGGAGTAAAAGGTTTGTTAGGAATGACAGGGTATAACAGAAAATTCATTGCAAATTATGCTGAAATCACTCAACCATTGACTAAACTGCTTAAACTGAATATTCCCTGGAAATGGGAAAAAGAGCAGTCTGAGGCAGTGGCTAAACTAAAGGAATGTCTGGTAAAGGCACCATGTTTAGCATATCCCATAAAAGGTAGGGATTTCTTTATAGAAATAGGTTTTTCTGAACATTGTATGTCAGCAGTGTTATCACAAAAACATGATTTGAATCACAAAACAATTGCCTATGCAAGTAAGGCATTTTCCCAAGTTGAAATGAAATTTAATGAATGTGAAAAGGCCCTATTAACCACTGTGTGGGCGCTGCAACATTTCCGCCTCATTGTTCAGGGAGAAAAGGTGATTATTGAAACAAATCATCAACCTTTGCAGTTTTTAGAGAGTAAAAGAATTAGGTCAGGTAATCTAGCGCAGTCCAGAATCACTTCATGGACGCTGGCATTACAAGGTTTTCCTGTACAAGTGAGATATGGACAAACTAAAAAGAGCCCAATTGCTCAAGGGTTAGCTGATTTACATGACTGCGCAACTGAACAAATATCAAATGAAATGGAAGTGGAACCTAATTGGCAGGAATTTGAACAATCACCACACAAAGCTTTTGATGAAAAAACATGCAAGGATTTGCCAACTGTATATGTGGATGGTTGTGCTTTTCACATTGAAAATGACAGTAATAAACAATTAGTGTCAGGAATAGGAAATGTCTGGTTGAAATGTGAAGGAGTCCCCAGTATAGGGATGAGGATTGGAGCTAGGAGCAGTCAAGTGGCGGAATTGGCAGCCATTTATAAAGCAATTACTACTGCAGTTGATAGAAAGTTCAGTGAAATTGTCCTGGTGACTGATTCTGACTATGCACGGAATAGTTTTGTGGAATATTTACCTGGCTGGAAAGCAAGAGGAATGATTACATACAACAAAAAGCCACTGAAACATGGAAAAATGATACAAGCCATAGGCAAATTGGTGTCAGAGAATGATCTAACAATATACTGGAGAAAAATGTGTGGGCATTTAAAAACACCAGGAGAGGATAAGGAGGGAAATGATAAGGCAGACCACCTGGCTAAAATTGGGGCTGTGATTGGAGAATTGCTACCTATTGATGATTTACTGGGTGAATTACAGATTGATGCATTAACATGTTCTAAAGCACCAAAGGAGGTATATGAACCAGTGGTGCAATAGGGCCATGACACGCCAGACCAGGATTTGAATGAGGCACAAAAGAATGATCGAATTTTGGGAATCTATTATAATCATTTGTTTGATCCTGAACAAAACCCTTTGACAGAAAATGATTGTATGGGAAAAGAAGAGTTTAGGGTACTATTAAAGAATAAAAAACGAATTAGATTACAAGATGGACTCATGATTAGAGAGTCCATAACAGGACAGATACAGTGGGTGGTACCCCTTTCATTCAGAGGGCTAATGCTACAACATGCACATGATGCAATAACTGCAGGCCACAGAGGTTCACAAAAAACATTGGAAATACTGAAAGATTATGCTTACTGGCCACATATGTCCCAAGATGTGGAATTATATACTAGGGGATGTCTAGTATGCACCCAATTTAAACCTGCTTCACCAATGCATAGAGCACCATTGATGAAAAGAGGCCTAACTCTTCCAAGGTCAGATTTGCAAATAGACTATGTAGGCCCTTTAAAAAGGTCGAGCAGAGGACACTGTTACATTTTAAGTGTGATATGTTTGATGTCGAAGTGGATTGAATGCATTCCTGCACCAGATTGTAGTGCGCAAACAGCAGCCACATTGCTGGTGAACCATGTGTTCTCAAGGTTTGGGTTGCCACAAAGAATTGAGTCAGACAGAGGAAGTCATTTCACAAGTACCCTAATGCGTAAGGTATGGCAAATACTGGGTGTGAAAAGGAAACTACATATCGCATATCGGGCAGCCTCTTCAGGTGGAGTTGAACAGAGCAATAGGTCTGTTGTGGATATTTTAAAGACATTTGTGGCAGAAGCAGGTTCCAGCTGGGATTTTCGTTTACCGTTGGTTTTGATGGCAATCAGATCAACTCCTGCCAAAGCAACAGGTGTTAGCCCCCATGAGGTCTTGACGGGTAGGAAAATGTTGTTACCACAACACCTACTATACAGAACACATGAGCAGACACTTGTGAGTGCATCCACAGTTCATGAGTACATTGATGAACTGAGGAAGCATTTGCAACATGCATTTGCTTTTGTGCAGAGAAATCTGGAAAGGGCTGCTGACAGTGCTAAAACATACTATGATAAAAGAACATCAGTGAGAGAATACAGTGTTGGGGATCAGGTGTACAAGTTTCATTTTGGAAAAAGTAAACAGAAAAATTCTAAATTTCTAGCAGCCTGGAAGGGGCCATTTCGAATTATAGATAAGGTCTCTCCTGTGGTTTATAATATTTTGAAAAATGAAGGTGAAACGGCGATAGAGCAGTTTGTCCACTTAAATCAGATCAAGCCATGCCATCCCAGACACGAGATCATGCGGCTTGAGCATGTAGAAACAGAAAGCCCTGGGGCTGCTGCCCACTGATACAATAGAAACTCCCTTGAGCACAAAAAGATAAGATAAATGGGTACAATCAGGAGGCAGTGACAGAGAAGTTAAAAAGTTGATTATTATAATGGCACATAAACACTGTAATATATGTAAATAAATAAATAATATAAAAAGTAAAAAAAAAATATAATGGAAGCTCATGGTCGGTGTGCAGAATGAAAATGCATTGAATTTGAAATGTTGTTTCATGTATGCTTATTTTCTTTTTAACCGGTGTTTAATTTCAGAAAATAAATGTTTTATTTTTGGCAAAAGGGTGGTTAGTATTGTGCTATATACTTAATCTGTTTCTTTTGTATTTTGGTTTAGAACATTAACTATTTATACCGGAGGTCACGGGAGACGATGGAGTCCTGGAGGCCCCTGGATGAAGACCAAAAGATGCCTGCCTCCAGGTGGAGGTGAAGACAAGATAACCAGAATGCCAAAAAAGATGACTCCTATGGATCCAAGATTGCCAAGATGAAAGAGTACTCGAATGAACCAAATGATGTGACATCGCTGGTCGGGACATATCAGAGGCAGACAAGAGTCCTGACATATGGAGTTCCACGTATTTATTGTTTTAATTAATTGTTTTAATCTGTTATGTTAATTATTTGTTTTAGTTAGTTGTTTTATTTTATTATTTTCAATTGACTTCAAGTATACAATTGAAATACTGGACTGAACACTTCCATTGGGAAGGCAAATGTAGAACATTTTATAAGAATTGATAAATTCAGTTGAATTTTAATATTATATTGATTGAACAGGGACTTTCAATTTTCATCTTCACAACAAGGATGTTAATTGCATTGGTTTGTTACATTTTTGAAAGAAGGAAAGGAACAAGTTGGATTTTTTCCAATTGTGGCTCGGATTAGCCAAATTAAAAAAAAAGGAGGGTATGTAAGGATATTTGGCGTGTTACAGCACAGAGTACAGCACTACTGCACAGGATCAATGTGTAGCATGTTTTTTTTTTATGCAGCGCCAATGCATGGGTGGTGCATTGCTGTGATGCAGTTGTTTCAAGCTATGTGTTGCCAGTGTAACATGGACATATAAGTGAGGGCAGGTTATTCAGTCAAAAACGATTTTTACATATAAAATGCAAATACATTTTTCACAGTTAAAAGCACGCATCTGTACCTTCAAAATGCACACCATTTCTCACCTGAAATTCCTATGTTGCAAGAGACACATTTGGTAATTAACAAACTAATATCACTAACAAGACTAATAATTATAACTCATTAATAAAAGAATGTGTCTTCACTGCAAAAAGAGGCAGACTCTGAAAATCAGTTTTAAACACATATTCAAGTTTTTTTGTTTTCTTTGCCTTCCTGTGCTCTGTCCACAGTAACTGCAGGAAGCAAAGACTTCGAATAAGCAGGAAATCAGCTTGTTACAGTAGCGACTGTACAAGAAGAGCCATTGTTAAAAGTAGGAGGATAGAACATGATTGATTCTGATTGGAGCACGTCACATCAAGCATCATGTTGGGGGCTGTGACTAGTGCTTTGCTGCAGAATCTGGGGAGAAGGGAGAGACATCTTGACACAGCTCGAAGAAGGATGGGGTTGACAGCTGGGGAGGCCTGATTCCTAAAGCAGATTCCACTTGGTTGCAGAGACTGGCTTTTCCAGTCAACAAGTCCCAGTTCGAGTGACGGCAGATGCTTGTCCTTGCTGGGTGAACCTCTCCAGAAGGCGAACAGCCAAAGAAGTTACATGCTGGATAAGCCTGGTAATTATCTCGCTCAGGTGTGGGGGCTGAGTGTGTACGAGAATATTCAGTCAGTGTAGGAAAGGAGATTCCTGTGCTTTACTCACGTGTTTAATGTTGCAAATTGAGTTCTTGTCTCCGCCACTCTCTTTTCAGTGTATCACAGATAATGCTGTTACTGTGCTATTTCATTTATTTCTGTAAAGAGTGAGATCGTGTTTAAATGCAACTTTTATAATACACAAAAATATCTGAAAGCAGACGGGTGGTGTGTTTTATATTTACCAATACAGTGCTGATGATGTGGGGAGACGTTTAGACAGTGCAATTGTCATTTTCAAGGTAGCTAAACATAAACAGGGTAATTCATAGAATTTCGCCGAAAAGTGTCGCAAGCGGCTGGCGCAGAGTGTCCGCATGCGATTGTGTGCGCCAGGAACGTGCGCTAAAACCGATTTCCGCGCACAGCGTATTCATGGATTTTAGGCTCCCAAACCAGCCGTGGCGCAGAGAATCGCAGCGACCCTGCAGCAGCGCCAGTAACGCCCCCAAGAACGCCCTCGCGCAAGGAAAAGCCATCAAAATCGCTAAATCATTGCAAAGGGCTGCGCTAACCCTGGACCAGTTCACCGGGCTGGCAAACAGCAAACGCCAAGCGGGGAACGTGTATTTCAGGGGTGCGCGGGAAGTTCCACACGTGATTTCATCAGGGTACGTGTATTTCAGGGGTGCGCGGGAAGTTCCACACGCGATTGGCCCAGTGCGAGCAGGGTACGTGTATTTCAGGGGTGCGCGGGAAGTTCCACACGCGATTTCAGCAGGGTACGTGTATTCCAGGGGTGCGCGGGAAGTTCCACACGCGATTGGCCCAGTGCGAGCAGGGTACGTGTATTTCAGGGGTGCGCGGGAAGTTCCACACGCGATTTCAGCAGGGTACGTGTATTCCAGGGGTGCGCGGGAAGTTCCACACGCGATTGGCCCAGTGCGAGCAGGGTACGTGTATTTCAGGGGTGCGCGGGAAGTTCCACACGCTATTTCAGCAGGGTACGTGTATCTCAGGGGTGCGCGGGAAGTTCCACACGCGATTTCAGCAGGGTACGTGTATTTCAGGGGTGCGCGGGAAGTTCCACACGCGATTGGCCCAGTGCGAGCAGGGTACGTGTATTCCATGGGTGCGCGGGAAGTTCCACACGCGATTTCAGCAGGGTACGTGTATTTCAGGGGTGCGCGAGAAGTTCCACACGTGATTTCAGCAGGGTATGTGTATTCCAGGGGTGCCCGGGAAGTTCCACACGCGATTTCAGCAGGGTACGTGTATTTCAGGGGTGCGCGGGAAGTTCCACACGCGATTGGCCCAGTGCGAGCAGGGTACGTGTATTTCAGGGGTGCGCGGGAAGTTCCACACGTGATTTCATCAGGGTACGTGTATTTCAGGGGTGCGCGGGAAGTTCCACACGCGATAGGCCCAGTGCGAGCAGGGTACGTGTATTCCATGGGTGCGCGGGAAGTTCCACATGCGATTCCAGCAGGGTATGTGAATTCCAGGGGTTCTGGGGAGTACTACACGTGAATTGGCCGTGTGGGTCCTCCCAGGTGTACGCTCGACAACCTCCACGGCCCCTGCAGGCAGCCCACACCACGGGGGACTACCCTGCACCCCTGCTCATGTCCCGCAGGCAGCCCATCCACCATGGGCATGCCCCGCAGCCAACCCACATGTCACCTTGCACTACTGATCAACAATGCATGTCTCCCACCACCCCCACCCCCCAGCAGTGCAGGGGCATTCCCCACCAGGCCCCCACTCATGTCTCCCACCACCCCCACCCCCCAGCAGTGCAGGGGCACCCTCCACCAGGCCCCCACTCATGTCTCCCACCACCCCCACCCCCCAGCAGTGCATGGGCAGCCTCCACCAGGCCCCCACTCATGTCTCCCACCACCCCCACCCCCCAGCCACCAGGGGCAGCCTCCACCAGGCCCCCACTCATGTCTCCCACCACCCCCACCCCCCAGCAGTGCAGGGGCAGCCTCCACCAGGCCCCCACTCATGTCTCCCACCACCCCCACCCCCCAGCAGTGCAGGGGCAGCCTCCACCAGGCCCCCACTCATGTCTCCCACCACCCCCACCCCCCAGCCACCAGGGGCAGCCTCCCACCAGGCCCCCACTCATGTCTCCCACCACCCCCACCCCCCAGCCACCAGGGGCACCCTCCACCAGGCCCCCACTCATGTCTGCCACCACCCCCACCCCCCAGCAGTGCAGGGGCAGCCTCCACCAGGCCCCCACTCATGTCTCCCACCACCCCCACCCCCCAGCAGTGCAGGGGCAGCCTCCACCAGGCCCCCACTCATGTCTCCCACCACCCCCACCCCCCAGCAGTGCAGGGGCACCCTCCACCAGGCCCCCACTCATGTCTCCCACCACCCCCACCCCCCAGCCACCAGGGGCAGCCTCCACCAGGCCCCCACTCATGTCTCCCACCACCCCCACCCCCCAGCAGTGCAGGGGCAGCCTCCACCAGGCCCCCACTCATGTCTCCCACCACCCCCACCCCCCAGCAGTGCAGGGGCACCCTCCACCAGGCCCCCACTCATGTCTCCCACCACCCCCACCCGCCACCATCCAGGGGCACCCTCCACCAGGCCCCCACTCATGTCTCCCACCACCCCCACCCCCCAGCAGTGCAGGGGCAGCCTCCACCAGCCCCCCACTCATGTCTCCCACCACCCCCACCCCCCACCATCCAGGGGCACCCTCCACCAGGCCCCCACTCATGTCTCCCACCACCCCGACCCCCCACCATCCAGGGGCACCCTCCACCAGGCCCCCACTCATGTCTCCCACCACCCCCACCCCCCAGCAGTGCAGGGGAACCCTCCACCAGGCCCCCACTCATGTCTCCCACCACCCCCACCCCCCACCATCCAGGGGCACCCTCCACCAGGCCCCCACTCATGTCTACCACCACCCCCACCCCCCAGCAGTGCAGGGGCAGCCTCCACCAGGCCCCCACTCATGTCTCCCACCACCCCCACCCCCCAGCAGTGCAGGGGCAGCCTCCACCAGGCCCCCACTCATGTCTCCCACCACCCCCACCCCCCAGCAGTGCAGGGGCAGCCTCCACCAGGCCCCCACTCATGTCTCCCACCACCCCCACCCCCCAGCCACCAGGGGCACCCTCCACCAGGCCCCCACTCATGTCTCCCACCACCCCCACCACCCAGCCACCAGGGGCACCCTCCACCAGGCCCCCACTCATGTCTCCCACCACCCCCACCCCCCACCATACAGGGGCACCCTCCACCAGGCCCCCACTCATGTCTCCCACCACCCCCACCCCCCAGCCACCAGGGGCACCCTCCACCAGGCCCCCACTCATGTCTCCCACCACCCCCACCCCCCAGCAGTGCAGGGGCAGCCTCCACCAGGCCCCCACTCATGTCTCCCACCACCCCCACCCCCCAGCCCCCAGGGGCAGCCTCCACCAGGCCCCCACTCATGTCTCCCACCCCCCCAACCCCCAGCAGTGCAGGGGCAGCCTCCACCAGGCCCCCACTCATGTCTCCCACCACCCCCACCCCCCAGCAGTGCAGGGGCAGCCTCCACCAGGCCCCCACTCATGTCTCCCACCACCCCCACCCCCCAGCCACCAGGGGCAGCCTCCACCAGGCCCCCACTCATGTCTCCCACCACCCCCACCCCCCAGCCACCAGGGGCACCCTCCACCAGGCCCCCACTCATGTCTCCCACCACCCCCACCCCCCAGCAGTGCAGGGGCAGCCTCCACCAGGCCCCCACCCATGTCTCCCACCACCCCCACCCCCCAGCAGTGCAGGGGCAGCCTCCACCAGGCCCCCACTCATGTCTCCCACCACCCCCACCCCCCAGCAGTGCAGGGGCAGCTTCCACCAGGCCCCCACTCATGTCTCCCACCACCCCCACCCCCCAGCAGTGCAGGGGCACCCTCCACCAGGCCCCCACTCATGTCTCCCACCACCCCCACCCCCCAGCCACCAGGGGCAGCCTCCACCAGGCCCCCACTCATGTCTCCCACCACCCCCACCCCCCAGCAGTGCAGGGGCACCCTCCACCAGGCCCCCACTAATGTCTCCCACCACCCCGACCCCCCAGCAGTGCAGGGGCAGCCTCCACCAGGCCCCCACTCATGTCTCCCACCCCCCCACCCCCCAGCAGTGCAGGGGCAGCCTCCACCAGGCCCCCACTCATGTCTCCCACCACCCCCACCCCCCAGCCACCATGGGCAGCCTCCACCAGGCCCCCACTCATGTCTCCCACCACCCCACCCCCCAGCAGTGCAGGGGCACCCTCCACCAGGCCCCCACTCATGTCTCCCACCACCCCCACCCCCAGCAGTGCAGGGGCAGCCTCCACCAGGCCCCCACTCATGTCTCCCACCACCCCCAGCCACCATGGGCAGCCTCCACCAGGCCCCCACTCATGTCTCCCACCACCCCCACCCCCCAGCAGTGCAGGGGCACCCTCCACCAGGCCCCCACTCATGTCTACCACCACCCCCACCCCCCACCATCCAGGGGCAGACTCCACCAGGCCCCCACTCATGTCTCCCACCACCCCCACCCCCCAGCAGTGCAGGGGCACCCTCCACCAGGCCCCCACTCATGTCTCCCACCACCCCCACCCCCCACCATTCAGGGGCACCCTCCACCAGGCCCCCACTCATGTCTCCCACCACCCCCACCCCCCAGCCACCAGGGGCACCCTCCACCAGGCCCCCACTCATGTCTCCCACCACCCCCACCCCCCAGCCACCAGGGGCACCCTCCACCAGGTCCTCACAATCCCCAATCATGTGCGTTATGGTCAGCCTCCACAGCCAAAAAGCCCTACCAAGTAACCCATTCACCCACATGGAAATGGAAATTACATGTCACACCCCCAATGTTCATGAAGCTAATGAACCCATGTCCGTCACACACAATGGTTGCAATTGAATGGGAAAACACCCAACATGACATGCATGAAACCAATCAGATGATACCACACAGTGAAGTATGAAAACAAAATTGTATTGAAAAAAAGAAAGAATGCTAAAAAATGAAACAAACTACAATGGGAAGTAAAAAATAATTAAGCTGCATGTACGTATAAAAAAAAAAACTGCAAATCATAATCCAAAAAAAGGTCGTCCAAAGTCAAATGTAAAAAAATATCTATCCAATTAAGAACTATGTAAAAAACTCGAAAGGGTCCATGAGCCCAACTGAACAAAGGAAACCTGAAAAAAAACCTAACTAAAAAGCAACTATATACAAAAAGTGGAGCATTGTCCGTCGCCTCCAAATCATAAGAACAAACAAAGGAAACCTAAAACTAAAGAACTATATACAAAGGCGGCGGGCAAGTCCAGCGGCTCACTCCGTGGTGTTCCGGGCCAGGGCATCATCGAACTCCTGTTCGATGTCGCGGAGGCGGTCCAGTTCCATGGCCCCGAGGGTCCGCAGGGACGACGCTGTGACCTCCTCCAACCCCCTGCGGATTGCCTCGAGGCACTCGGCCCGCCTCAGGGCCCTCCGCATGGAGTTCTCCGCCCTGACCATTGTGAGCCGCGCGTCTTCCGCCCGCCGCCGCTCCGCACCTATGACGTGGCCCAACCGCTGCCACACGGAAGACACTCTCTGTCATGGGTCCTCCTGCCCTCCGGCCGATGCCTGCCCCTCCGATGTCGAAGGCCCCGAGCCTTCATGGCTCCCACCATGTTGCTGCTGCTGCTGCTCTGCCTCTGCCCGTGCACTGCCTCCTGCTGCCTGCACATCCTCCGCCGGCTGGGGTGCAGTTGTTGATGTGGCCACCCCTGCTGGACGTCCGACTCCCGACTGTGGCAGGGATGCCTCCTCCACCAGCCTGGCCGCAATGTCAGAGGCAGCTCCACAGGGCACCCAGGTGACTGATGGGTGGGAAGATGGCACAGAGGACGACTGGCGCGTAGGGGGTCCAGTTGAGGAGGGGGTCGGAGCAAGCCCCATCAGACGGAGGAATCCGGTCTGGGTGACCTGTCCCAGCAGGCTGACGTGGTCAACGAGCCATTCGAGATGACGTGCAGTCTCTCCATGAAAAGACTGCAGGTCACCTCGCATGGCCCGTTGACGCAACGCCACACCAGCCAGGACAGGCTCAACCCGGACCTGGATAGCCACGTCCGCAGGCAGAGGAAGGCCAGTTGACGTCAGCTCATCCCCTGCCTGAAAACGGGTCTGGACGTAGGCATCCCTGCTGGTGCAAGATGATGCAGGGACAGGATCGGGGACAGGATTGCACACAGGCACCTCTGCGGCGGCCTGTGCTGCCTCCTGTCCCTGGTCCTGGACTGCACCACTAGCACCAGTGGGATCCCCACCTCCAGACCCCGTCTCTGGTGCTTGCACGGCCTCCTCCTCCACCAAACCCCCCACCAACCTGGATGACTCCGTGCCATCTTCCCCTGTTGGGCCCTGTGGGGTCCCAGCTGCCCCTTCTGCTGCCGAGGAGTCCAACTCCAACCTCCGCCTCTTGGACCTCCCCCCGGCAGCTGCGGCCTGGGACGCGGCACCGGACTCCTCACTCCCCGACGAGATGACAACACGGGAGGGGAGCCGGGCCTTGCGTCTCCGGCTGGCGGTGGGATCCCCGCCGCTGTGCTCCACAGCACCTTCTCCGCCCTCTTCTTCAGTTGACGCTGCAGACAGGGAGAAACAAAACACAGGCATCAGTGCACTGTACAATCGACACATACACACATGACAGTTGTACATGAGTGGCATTGGCAAACCTCAGACATGTCATCACAATCCCCAACACACATGTCATTGCAACTCGCACACATGAGCCATACCACAGCCATATCGCAACTGCCACCTCCATCCATACACATACAACAGCATGAGCAGCCAAAGGTGAGCCAGACATCACATGCAACACAGGAAGTGCACCACACATGTACACACACCACCACACTTGCATGCATGTGTATACCTCTGCCAAGTGTCGCACTGTTCAGACGGGCATCCATGTCACATCTGCCAATCAGGCTTCCACATACCGCTGTCACATGCATCCATGTTGCATCACTGTTGCACCCTTGTCAAATACACACACATGCACATGTACACAGTGCTCATACATGCAGCCGAAAACAACATACATGCGTGACATCACGGACATGTCTACTTACATACACATTCATCCAAACATGTGTGCACACACAACTGCATTTGGCATGCAAGCCTACACACACAAGCACCATCCATGTCTCACACATTACAGCCCTCGCATGTGTCAGCCCCACAGCCCTGGACACCCCCACCCATACTCGACCCCATACAAACAGATGTGCAACCTGCACACTACCGAATAATCACCACACGCACTGCTCACAATCAGGATGCATGTACACTCACCGCTCGACTCCAGACGGGTCTGCTTCTCCAGGACCTGGACGTGGAACGCTGGGGATATGCGTTCCAGGACCCTCATCTGTTCTTCCGACAAGTGGCCCCGGCGCCCCTTGGCATCCGCTGCCTTCAAGAGGCGCCGGGCCTTGTTCAGGGTCCTGGACCTGTAGTCCTCCCAGCGCTTCCTGACATGTTGTAAGTCGCGGACTGCCACCCCCTCCGCGTTGATGGCAGTCACGATGTCAGTCCAGATCCGAGTCCGTCCTTCCTTGTCGGCGCGGGAACTTCCGAAGAGGGCATCATACTGCCCCAGGACTTGCTCCACCAGGACACCAACTTCGGTGGCACTGAAGCTGGTGCCCCTCTGCCTCTCTGGCCGGGGGTTGTCAGTGGTCACAGATGGTGTTTGCCCCGACATGACAACCCCAGAGGCAGGAGTGGGTGGGCAACTGGGTCCTGGGGCTGGGCTGTGGAGCGATGGAATACCAGTCGGGAGTCTTCGGTTCCAGCAGGGGTGGTCACAGCAACAGCACCCCTGGCTGATGTGCAGGCAGCAAATGGCAGTGCACGTGGGCAGCAGGCAGTCAGGCAGCAGCAAATGGCAGGTGGGAGCGTGCTCGGGGCTATGGGGGGCAGTAGTTCGGCCTTCTGGGCAGGAGCGTGGTCTTCCGTGTGCATACGCGTGGCCAGCTTGATACGGAGTGATTTGGCACGTGAAAAGTCTGCACGTCAGCGTGAAATTCGAGGAAAGGCCCTTAGCGCGTAAGCGCGTCAGCACGCATACGCGATTCTATTGGACCAAAGGCCCTCAGCGCGTAAGCGCGTCTGTGACGTGACCCGCACGGGTGTTTCCCACACAGCACGTGATGACAGAGCACACGTGGAAAGACTGCACGTCAGAGTGTCATCGCGTGTAATTGGACAGCACGTCAGAGTGTCGTCGCGTGTAATTGGACAAAAGTGCGCGTACACGCGATTGGCCTATGTACGTGTATATCAGGGGTGCGCGGGCACTTACACACGCAAGTACATCAGCGCACCTGTATCCCGGTGTGCGCGGGAATTTCCACACGCTATTGGACTGGGTACTGGATTTCAGGGGTGCGCGGGTCACACGCTCGCCTACAACACGCGCAACACATTAATTTGCGCGCTAACAAAATAACAAGCTCAGACCCAGGATGAACATACCGTTCCTAGCAGCAGTGGGCGTGGGCTACCAAAGGAGGAGGAGGAGGATAGTCAGGGCCAGAATATTCACACCCAGAACCAGCCTTTTCGGGATGCCTGATGACCAGGTGCATGGGAGGTACAGGTTTCCACCACACATTATACTGGACCTGGTGAGTGAGTGGGAGGATGACCTCACATCACCCACCCTGTGCTCCCAAGCACTCAGCCCCCTGGAGAAGGTCCTCAATGTACTGCACTTCTTGGCCACAGGATCATTTCAGCGGACAAGTGCCATTGTGGGTGGGGTATCACAGGCCACCCAGTCACGCTGCCTACACCAGCTCTTGAACATCATCACTGCACGCCCATCAGTCTGCAGGCACATATACCTGCCCAGAACACCTGCAGAAAGGCATGCTGCCGCCCTGGATTTTTACGGTGTGGCACGATTCCCCAAAGTGCTAGGTGCCATTGACTGCACCCATGTGGCTCTACGTCCCCCCAGGGCATCAGAGCACATCTATAGGAACCGCAAGCACTGGCATTCCATCAACGTGCAGGTAGTATGTAATGCCAAGGGAATCAACACCTCAGTATTTGCCAACTATCCCGGGTCAACCCACGACAGCTTCATTTACCGAATGTCCACCCTAAGCCGGGACCTAGAAGCTGGGCGGCATGGCGATACATGGCTGCTTGGTGAGTATGAATGCCACTGCACATGCATGCATGTCAGATACTGAGCAAGGTCACAACCCTACCAATGATACCAATCACCACCTCCACAGGGGACAGTGCCTACCCTCTCAGCCCCCACATGATGACGCCAATTCGGAACCCCACCACGCCACCCCAGGTATAACACAGCCCACATTACAACCCGGGGCATAGTGGAGCGCACATTCGGAGTGCTAAAGTCACGCTTTCGCTCCCTTGACCGTTCTCGCGGGCAGCTGTTGTACGCTCCCCCAGTAGTGTGCATGATCATAGTGGCAGCATGTGTCCTGCACAACGTTGCAACACGCCGGGGCCTGGCCGTGGACATGGTGGTGGCCCCACATCCCCAACCACATGCACAGCCGCTGCGCATGGGAGGGGAAAGGGCACGGGGGGAGGCAGCCTGTACACAGCTAGTGGCTAATTACTTCACATAGAAATCACACCCCTCTGGAGTGCACACTGCCCTGGCACATTCCATCTGACAATCAATGATGACTCAACCTGACACTGATCCTGAATGTCTGGAGAATGAACCATGAAAACCATATCAGCCTGAGATTGTTCACCTGGAAGTGTCACAATGTGTGCATCCCTACCCACACAGACACCACCAATGCAGTTTTGTGAAGTAACACATTCAAGCAGCTAAAATGAATACCCACTTGCAAAATGCAACAAGAGGATAGTGCCATGTCAGCCAACCCATCCCCAGCACCGCCACACGACACACCGTGCCATGTCATGCTATTTGCAGGTAAACAAAGTAATCCCCACAACATGACACTAGTGTCACAATGTAGAGTGTCCCTAATTGAAACTTGCAACACCTGAAATGCTCACAGTAATGCAGGACCAACAACAAACTTGAGCAGGTACTACCATTAACATGACATCACAAATGTTATATATTAGTAGTCTCACCACCTGGAAATGCCTGCACTCCCACCACTACCAACTGTGCAGTGTTGGCGCCATGTAGAGTTGTAGGTGCACTGCTGCCAACATGGACCCCATCTCCAAACTAGAGGGCCTTGTGTAGACATGAAGAAGGGACCTGCAAATTGGGAGGTAGACACAGATGATGAGTTACACATCAATGCAACATGCAGTGTACAACACAACAGCAATATGCACTAGGAATGTATACACAATATTGACTAAACTACCCACACATGTAGTGGGAGTCCAATATCACCATGTACGTCAATGTCACTTGGGCACACCCTTTGCAAGCCCATGGAAACGGGAAGCAGGAGGGGTGTGTGTGACTCTAACCCAAGCATCTGAACCAAATACATGACAAGCCTGCATGTGCCCAGCCACAATGCAGCGTATGCCCACAGGAACCACGGAAGCCAACAAATTGTCCAAAAAAAAATGGGAAAAAAATAATTAAAAATAAAAATAAAAATAAAAATAAAACAAAATCAAAAATGGCCATTGATGGGCCCGGGGGGGGTTGGGGAGGCCACCCAGGAGGTCCGAGGACAGGATGCACACCAGAACCCACCTGCGTGGATCCTGGGGAAAAAAAACACCTCCATGGGCTCATGGCCCACACGGCTACCCTATTGTGGGAGTATCACTGCTGTCGCTATTACCACCCTGTGCAGCTGCATCCGGAGGTGGTTGCACTATGGGAGGCAGCCCACGCAAGGCCCTAGTCTGCTCCTCCATGGCTGCAAGCATGCGGGTGTGGTAGGTCTGGTTCTAGAGGATGAGTGTGCGGAGGTCCCCATGCAACAACTCACGGGATGCCCGGACCTCCGCCCTCGTTGCCTGCATCTCAGCTGAGAGCGTACGGGTGAGACGCTCCAGCTGCTGTTCTGTCCTTTGGTGTGTTGAAGCCTCAAGCTCAACAAGAGTCGTCCTGAGGTGAAGGAGCTCCTGCCTCAGGGCTTCCCTGTGGCCCTGGGACTCTATGGAGATGGCCTCCTGCAGAGTCGCCAGTGCCGCCCGCCTGTCCCTGTTGGACGCCATCATGTCCTCCCTGTGTGACTGGCAGATGGAGTCGGTTGCCTGCTGTAGTCGCTCCATCAGCCTTTCAGGGGGGACAATGGAAGTGGCCACCCTATCCATGGCCTGAGCCATCATCTCGGATGATGCTGCCTGTTGGGTTGCCATACCGTAAATGGATTGCTCCCATGCGGTTTTTCCAGGTGGCGTACGGCCACCACGTCGGCGGGCACCACACCTGTCTGGGGCAAGGCGAACTGCGCCTTGCTGTGCCGGCACTGCCTGAGGCTGCAGGACTGCATTCCCCCTCTGATCTGCTGGCCCAGGAACAGGATCAGATGTCGCGGAGTGTGACCCTGCATCCGTAACCACCAAAGGCGTAGCTGCCAACACTGACATCCCCATTGAGGGTTCTGACCCTGGTGCAGGTGGGTGGGACAGAACAGAATCCCTCCCTGGAACACTCACCTGCGACGGCCTGAGTACAGCTCGGGGGAGGTGCAGCCAGAGACACCCCTTGAGAGCACGACCTGCAGCAGTTGTGGGTTCTCACCCACCACCACACCACGTCCCTCACTGGTGGTTGGTCGGCCCTCGGACCCCTCCTGGGTCTGCACCATCTCCACAACCCCAGCAGTATCAGGTACGTCTTCCCCTGCAAAGACATAAAAACAAAGAAATGGAAACAGGCATTAGCACCATGGCACACAATGAGGGCTGAGAAGCAAGAGAACCAGTACTTGATTGACACATGTCCCACATGACTAAAACCCTCCCATGCATGCACCCTCACTGCATATGAAGGGCAGGCAAATGGCACACACTGATGACACCAAGATGGAAGATGAACACATTTTCTGCATGCTGCCTGGCAGTGGCATCACACATTGGCCTGTGATTGCCAGGTGAAACACACATGCCATCACACAGATGGCATGTACCATTGCTATTGAGTGAAGATGGAGAGGAGGGCAGCACCTATTCATTCAGTCCAGTTCCTGCATGTAATAGCTTTTCTAATTCAAACAGGCCAGATTTTTCACCTGGAGCTGCCAGTCCGAAATGGTCCAATTGCACAGGGACATGTGTGAACAAATGATATCCAGGTAACAAAGTCACTCCACTTTACCATAGCCATGTCAGACATGTGACTAGAGGACTGCGAAATGCCTAGTAAAAGTGGTGGAATGCAAACAATCTGACTGAATGAACAGTGAAAAATAAGCAACATTGTTGTGGCAAGGTGACACTTCACGGGCAACTGGCGTGCAGTTGGGCTAGATGTCTACTGTTGGCAGAAGGGATACTGCTATGGCCAAATGCAGCTGCGCAGGATGTATTGCATGAAGCACATGGCTGACCCATACGACTCAGGCGCACACACTCTCACATGGCACACAAACAGAAGCCCTCACACACACCATGCACATGGATGACACACACATGCATGTGCACTCACCGGACAATGCCTCGTAATCAGGCAGATCTCCCACGCCTTGGATCTGTTCCTCCGTGACGTAGGTCCCAGCGACTGACTCATGTGGAGTGAGTTCCATGTCTACTACTGGAGACCCACCTCCAGTCACTAGAGTTGCGGCATGACTTGAGGCCAGCTTACTCTTTGCCCTGCGCTTTAGGTCATTCCAGCGCTTATAGCAATCATTGGCTGTGCGCCTCACGATTCCAAGGGCACTTACGATGTCCGCAACGGTCTGCCAGTGTGCCTGGCGTTGTGCAGGTGTGGTCTTGGATCCTGCAACAATGACCATCTCGTTGTCATGTGCGGACACATACTCGACAAGTGCATTCAGTTCGTCATCTGTGAAGCTGGGCTTCCTCGATGGGCCGGACTGTGTAGCCGTGTCTGGGGCATCAGCCTGTGCCGGACGAGCACTCTTCCTCTTCCGCTTGGAAGGTGGTGGTGATCCTGAGTGTCCTGCGCCGCTCTGGACACTAGGGGCAGGAGCCCTGGTGGACTCTGTATCAGGAGTGTGGGATTGCACACTCAGCATGGGAGTTGGTGCAGGCATTGGCTCAAGTGTGATGGTGTCAGGGGGAATGTCAGCAGGATGGACTAGGACCGACACTGTCCTGGCTGGGTGTGTGAGGGCTGGGGTGGATGGAGCCGCAGCTGCCCCTGCAGCCTCTCCGCCCTGCCTACTTGGGGCAGCAGATGACCTTGCTGCCCCAGATGCATGTGGCATGGTGACATCAACGTGCACCAGCGCACGTGTCATAGGCCTGCTGACCTGGAAGTCAGCCATGGAGTCAGCCAGGTCTGGTGCCACAATGGGCTGGTCCAACAAGGGCTGAGCATGGATGGTGTCAGCCACATCAGCCTCAACGGGAGGGGGGGGGGGATTATGGGTGCCCTTGACTGGTCCTCCACACATGGGGGGACAGGCTCACCCTGCAAGTAACGACCACGTCCCCTACCGGATCCACCACGGCCACCACTTGTGGCTCTTCCACCTTTGCCACCCTTACGGAATCCTCGCCTCCCAGCCATGGCACTGATGTAAATGTGCGTATGGGAGTGGCTGTAAACTATTGTCCTGGGCAATTGAGGGTCAAAGGGGTTGGGTACCAGATGGTAATTGTACCCTAGTGCTCTTGCAAGGCTGAATGTAACCCCTGGGGAAAGATGACGGGTCACGCTACGCACAGGAGCCCCAAAAAAGGGAGATGACGTGCACGCAAACCCCTCCTAGACCACGTGTGCAGAAAGAAAAACCTGCACTACGCTGTGGCACCCAGTAACACAAGAATGAACGTATGCGTGTCACACGCAGCCTAGAATGACCTCTGAAGGGGTAGGCTACACACGGGGCAAGCACAGATGTTAGATACGTGCGTGACTCACCGTCTGCCAGGTAAAAGAGCGTGAAAAAGGAGCGCGTTTGGTTGGCAACACCCCCGCCAAAAGAAGATTTGTACGCTGTCTGAGGAGACAGGACAACAGTAGAAGGGAACACTGTTTGAGGGAACAGGCCCAGGTAAACCAGTAAAAGAGAAAAAAGAGAAAAAGCTGTCAGAGGTAACAGGGAATACGAACTTGAAACGCTGTGAAGTAAATCGCGTGTGAAACGACAAGAAGTACAGAATTCACCCACTCGCTCTCCACGAAAAGCACATACAAGGAAATGGTGTTCTACGCGTACCTTTTATACAGGCTCACACGCCCGGCGTCACTTACGCGGCGTGTACGCGCTAGGGCCATTTCCACCAATTACACGCTTTGTCACTTCTGCGTGTAGGGCCATTTCCACCAATTACACGCTTTGTCACTTCTGCGTGTAGGGCCACTTCCACCAATTACACGCTTTGTCACTGCCGCGTGTACGCGCTAGGCCCATTCCCACCAATTACACGCGATGACACTCTGACGTGCTGTCCAATTACACGCGATGACACTCTGACGTGCAGTCTTTCCACGTGTGCTCTGTCATCACGTGCTGTGTGGGAAACACCCGTGCGGGTCACGTCACAGACGTGCTTACGCGCTGAGGGCCTTTGGTCCAATAGAATCGTGTATGCGTGCTGACGCGCTTACGCGCTAAGGGCCTTTCCTCGAATTTCACGCTGACGTGCAGACTTTTCACGTGCCAAATCACTCCGTATCAAGCTGGCCACGCGTATGCACACGGAAGACCACGCTCCTGCCCAGAAGGCCGAACTACTGCCCCCCAGAGCCCCGAGCACACTCCCACCTGCCATCTGCTGCTGCCTGACTGCCTGCTGCCCACGTGCACTGCCATTTGCTGCCTGCACATCAGCCAGGGGTGCTGTTGCTGTGACCACCCCTGCTGGAACCGAAGACTCCCGACTAGTATACCATCGCTCCACAGCCCAGCCCCAGGACCCAGGTGCCCACCCACTCCTGCCTCTGGGGTAGTCATGTCGGGGCAAAACCCATCTGTGACCACTGACAACCCCCGGCCAGAGAGGCAGAGGGGCACCAGCTTCAGTGCCACCGAAGTTGGTGTCCTGGTGGAGCAAGTCCTGGGGCAGTATGATGTCCTCTTCGGAAGTTCCCGCGCCGACAAGGAAGGACGGACTCGGATCTGGACTGACATCGTGACTGCCATCAACGCGGAGGGGGTGGCAGTCTGCGACTTCCAACATGTCAGGAAGCGCTGGGAGGACTTCAGGTCCAGGACCCTGAACAAGGCCCGGCGCCTCTTGAAGGCGGCGGATGCCAAGGGGCGCCGGGGCCACTTGTCGGAAGAACAGATGAGGGTCCTGGAACGCATATCCCCAGCGCTCCACGTCCAGGTCCTAGAGAAGCAGACCCGTCTGGAGTCGAGCGGTGAGTGTACATGTATCCTGATTGTGAGCAGTGCGTGTGGTGATTATTCGGTAGTGTGCAGGTTGCACATCTGTTTGTATGGGGTCGAGTATGGGTGGGGGTGTCCAGGGCCGTGGGGCTGACACATGCGAGGGCTGTAATGTGTGAGACATGGATGGTGCTTGTGTGTGTAGGCTTGCATGCCAAATGCAGTTGTGTGTGCACACATGTTTGGATGAATGTGTATTTAAGTAGACATGTCCGTGATGTCACGCATGTATGTTGTTTTCGGCTGCATGTATGAGCACTGTGTACATGTGCATGTGTGTGTATTTGACAAGGGTGCAACAGTGATGCAACATGGATGCAAGTGACAGCGGTATGTGGAAGCCTGATTGGCAGATGTGACATGGATGCCCGTCTGAACAGTGCGACACTTGGCAGAGGTGTACACATGCATGCAAGTGTGGTGGTGTGTGTACATGTGTGGTGCACTTCCTGTGTTGCATGTGATGTCTGGCTCACCTTTGGCTGCTCATGCTGTTGTATGTGTATGGATGGTGGTGGCAGTTGCGATATGGCTGTGGTATAGCTCATGTGTGCAAGTTGCAATGACATGTGTGTTGGGGATTGTGATGACATGTCTGAGGTTTGCCAATGCCACTCATGTGCAACTGTCATGTGTGTATGTGTCCATTGTACAGTGCCCTGATGCCTGTGTTTTGTTTCTCCCTGTCTGCAGCGTCAACTGATGAAGAGGGCGGAGAAGGTGCTGTGGAGCACAGCGGCGGGGATCCCACCCCCAGCCGGAGACGCAAGGCCCGGCTCCCCTCCCGTGTTGTCATCTCGTCGGGGAGTGAGGAGTCCGGTGCCGTGTCCCAGGCCGCAGCTGCCGGGGGGAGGTCCAAGAGGTTGGAGTTGGACTCCTCGGCAGCAGAAGGGGCAGCTGGGACCCCACAGGGCCCAACAGGGGAAAATGGCACGGAGTCATCCAGGTTGGTGGGGGGTTTGGTGGAGGAGGAGGCCGTGCAAGCACCAGAGATGGGGTCTGGAGGTGGGGATCCCACTGGTGCTAGTGGTGCAGTCCAGGACCAGGGACAGGAGGCAGCACAGGCCGCCGCGGAGGTGCCTGTGTGCAATCCTGTCCCCGATCCTGTCCCTGCATCATCTTGCACCAGCAGGGATGCCTACGTCCAGACCCGTTTTGTTGTGGCAAGGTGACACTTCAAGGGCAACTGGCGTGCAGTTGGGCTAGATGTCTACTGTTGGCAGAAGGGATACTGCTATGGCCAAATGCAGCTGCGCAGGATGTATTGCATGAAGCACATGGCTGACCCATACGACTCAGGCGCACACACTCTCACATGGCACACAAACAGAAGCCCTCACACACACCATGCACATGGATGACACACACATGCATGTGCACTCACTGGACAATGCCTCGTAATCAGGCAGATCTCCCACGCCTTGGATCTGTTCCTCCGTGACGTAGGTCCCAGCGACTGACTCATGTGGAGTGAGTTCCATGTCTACTACTGGAGACCCACCTCCAGTCACTAGAGTTGCGGCATGACTTGAGGCCAGCTTACTCTTTGCCCTGCGCTTTAGGTCATTCCAGCGCTTATAGCAATCATTGGCTGTGCGCCTCACGATTCCAAGGGCACTTACGATGTCCGCAACGGTCTGCCAGTGTGCCTGGCGTTGTGCAGGTGTGGTCTTGGATCCTGCAACAATGACCATCTCGTTGTCATGTGCGGACACATACTCGACAAGTGCATTCAGTTCGTCATCTGTGAAGCTGGGCTTCCTCGATGGGCCGGACTGTGTAGCCGTGTCTGGGGCATCAGCCTGTGCCGGACGAGCACTCTTCCTCTTCCGCTTGGAAGGTGGTGGTGATCCTGAGTGTCCTGCGCCGCTCTGGACACTAGGGGCAGGAGCCCTGGTGGACTCTGTATCAGGAGTGTGGGATTGCACACTCAGCATGGGAGTTGGTGCAGGCATTGGCTCAAGTGTGATGGTGTCAGGGGGAATGTCAGCAGGATGGACTAGGACCGACACTGTCCTGGCTGGGTGTGTGAGGGCTGGGGTGGATGGAGCCGCAGCTGCCCCTGCAGCCTCTCCGCCCTGCCTACTTGGGGCAGCAGATGACCTTGCTGCCCCAGATGCATGTGGCATGGTGACATCAACGTGCACCAGCGCACGTGTCATAGGCCTGCTGACCTGGAAGTCAGCCATGGAGTCAGCCAGGTCTGGTGCCACAATGGGCTGGTCCAACAAGGGCTGAGCATGGATGGTGTCAGGGGGGGGGGGGATTATGGGTGCCCTTGACTGGTCCTCCACACATGGGGGGACAGGCTCACCCTGCAAGTAACGACCACGTCCCCTACCGGATCCACCACGGCCACCACTTGTGGCTCTTCCACCTTTGCCACCCTTACGGAATCCTCGCCTCCCAGCCATGGCACTGATGTAAATGTGCGTATGGGAGTGGCTGTAAACTATTGTCCTGGGCAATTGAGGGTCAAAGGGGTTGGGTACCAGATGGTAATTGTACCCTAGTGCTCTTGCAAGGCTGAATGTAACCCCTGGGGAAAGATGACGGGTCACGCTACGCACAGGAGCCCCAAAAAAGGGAGATGACGTGCACGCAAACCCCTCCTAGACCACGTGTGCAGAAAGAAAAACCTGCACTACGCTGTGGCACCCAGTAACACAAGAATGAACGTATGCGTGTCACACGCAGCCTAGAATGACCTCTGAAGGGGTAGGCTACACACGGGGCAAGCACAGATGTTAGATACGTGCGTGACTCACCGTCTGCCAGGTAAAAGAGCGTGAAAAAGGAGCGCGTTTGGTTGGCAACACCCCCGCCAAAAGAAGATTTGTAGGCTGTCTGAGGAGACAGGACAACAGTAGAAGGGAACACTGTTTGAGGGAACAGGCCCAGGTAAACCAGTAAAAGAGAAAAAAGAGAAAAAGCTGTCAGAGGTAACAGGGAATACGAACTTGAAACGCTGTGAAGTAAATCGCGTGTGAAACGACAAGAAGTACAGAATTCACCCACTCGCTCTCCACGAAAAGCACATACAAGGAAATGGTGTTCTACGCGTACCTTTTATACAGGCTCACACGCCCGGCGTCACTTACGCGGCGTGTACGCGCTAGGGCCATTTCCACCAATTACACGCTTTGTCACTTCTGCGTGTAGGGCCATTTCCACCAATTACACGCTTTGTCACTTCTGCGTGTAGGGCCACTTCCACCAATTACACGCTTTGTCACTGCCGCGTGTACGCGCTAGGCCCATTCCCACCAATTACACGCGATGACACTCTGACGTGCTGTCCAATTACACGCGATGACACTCTGACGTGCAGTCTTTCCACGTGTGCTCTGTCATCACGTGCTGTGTGGGAAACACCCGTGCGGGTCACGTCACAGACGTGCTTACGCGCTGAGGGCCTTTGGTCCAATAGAATCGCGTATGCGTGCTGACGCGCTTACGCGCTAAGGGCCTTTCCTCGAATTTCACGCTGACGTGCAGACTTTTCACGTGCCAAATCACTCCGTATCAAGCTGGCCACGCGTATGCACACGGAAGACCACGCTCCTGCCCAGAAGGCCGAACTACTGCCCCCCAGAGCCCCGAGCACACTCCCACCTGCCATCTGCTGCTGCCTGACTGCCTGCTGCCCACGTGCACTGCCATTTGCTGCCTGCACATCAGCCAGGGGTGCTGTTGCTGTGACCACCCCTGCTGGAACCGAAGACTCCCGACTAGTATACCATCGCTCCACAGCCCAGCCCCAGGACCCAGGTGCCCACCCACTCCTGCCTCTGGGGTTGTCATGTCGGGGCAAAACCCATCTGTGACCACTGACAACCCCCGGCCAGAGAGGCAGAGGGGCACCAGCTTCAGTGCCACCGAAGTTGGTGTCCTGGTGGAGCAAGTCCTGGGGCAGTATGATGTCCTCTTCGGAAGTTCCCGCGCCGACAAGGAAGGACGGACTCGGATCTGGACTGACATCGTGACTGCCATCAACGCGGAGGGGGTGGCAGTCTGCGACTTTCAACATGTCAGGAAGCGCTGGGAGGACTTCAGGTCCAGGACCCTGAACAAGGCCCGGCGCCTCTTGAAGGCGGCGGATGCCAAGGGGCGCCGGGGCCACTTGTCGGAAGAACAGATGAGGGTCCTGGAACGCATATCCCCAGCGCTCCACGTCCAGGTCCTAGAGAAGCAGACCCGTCTGGAGTCGAGCGGTGAGTGTACATGTATCCTGATTGTGAGCAGTGCGTGTGGTGATTATTCGGTAGTGTGCAGGTTGCACATCTGTTTGTATGGGGTCGAGTATGGGTGGGGGTGTCCAGGGCCGTGGGGCTGACACATGCGAGGGCTGTAATGTGTGAGACATGGATGGTGCTTGTGTGTGTAGGCTTGCATGCCAAATGCAGTTGTGTGTGCACACATGTTTGGATGAATGTGTATTTAAGTAGACATGTCCGTGATGTCACGCATGTATGTTGTTTTCGGCTGCATGTATGAGCACTGTGTACATGTGCATGTGTGTGTATTTGACAAGGGTGCAACAGTGATGCAACATGGATGCAAGTGACAGCGGTATGTGGAAGCCTGATTGGCAGATGTGACATGGATGCCCGTCTGAACAGTGCGACACTTGGCAGAGGTGTACACATGCATGCAAGTGTGGTGGTGTGTGTACATGTGTGGTGCACTTCCTGTGTTGCATGTGATGTCTGGCTCACCTTTGGCTGCTCATGCTGTTGTATGTGTATGGATGGTGGTGGCAGTTGCGATATTGCTGTGGTATAGCTCATGTGTGCAAGTTGCAATGACATGTGTGTTGGGGATTGTGATGACATGTCTGAGGTTTGCCAATGCCACTCATGTGCAACTGTCATGTGTGTATGTGTCCATTGTACAGTGCCCTGATGCCTGTGTTTTGTTTCTCCCTGTCTGCAGCGTCAACTGATGAAGAGGGCGGAGAAGGTGCTGTGGAGCACAGCGGCGGGGATCCCACCGCCAGCCGGAGACGCAAGGCCCGGCTCCCCTCCCGTGTTGTCATCTCGTCGGGGAGTGAGGAGTCCGGTGCCGTGTCCCAGGCCGCAGCTGCCGGGGGGAGGTCCAAGAGGTTGGAGTTGGACTCCTCGGCAGCAGAAGGGGCAGCTGGGACCCCACAGGGCCCAACAGGGGAAAATGGCACGGAGTCATCCAGGTTGGTGGGGGGTTTGGTGGAGGAGGAGGCCGTGCAAGCACCAGAGATGGGGTCTGGAGGTGGGGATCCCACTGGTGCTAGTCGTGCAGTCCAGGACCAGGGACAGGAGGCAGCACAGGCCGCCGCGGAGGTGCCTGTGTGCAATCCTGTCCCCGATCCTGTCCCTGCATCATCTTGCACCAGCAGGGATGCCTACGTCCAGACCCGTTTTCAGGCAGGGGATGAGCTGACGTCAACTGGCCTTCCTCTGCCTGCGGATGTGGCTATCCAGGTCCGGGTTAAGCCTGTCCTGGCTGGTGTGGCGTTGCGTCAACGGGCCATGCGAGGTGACCTGCAGTCTTTTCATGGAGAGACTGCACGTCATCTCGAATGGCTCGCTGACCACGTCAGCCTGCTGGGACAGGTCACCCAGACCGGATTCCTCCGTCTGATGGGGCTTGCTCCGACCCCCTCCTCAACTGGACGCCCTACGCGCCAGTCCTCCTCTGTGCCATCTTCCCACCCATCAGTCACCTGGGTGCCCTGTGGAGCTGCCTCTGACAGTGCGGCCAGGCTGGTGGAGGAGGCATCCCTGCCACAGTCGGGAGTCGGACGTCCAGCAGGGGTGGTCACATCAACAACTGCACCCCAGCCGGCGGAGGATGTGCAGGAAGCAGGAGGCAGTGCACGGGCAGAGGCAGAGCAGCAGCAGCAACATGGTGGGAGCCATGAAGGCTCGGGGCCTTCGACATCGGAGGGGCAGGCATCGGCCGGAGGGCAGGAGGACCCAGGACAGAGAGTGTCTTCCGTGTGGCAGCGGTTGGGCCACGCCATAGGTGCGGAGCGGCGGCGGGCGGAAGAGGCGCGGCTCACAATGGTCAGGGCGGAGAACTCCATGCGGAGGGCCCTGAGGCGGGCCGAGTGCCTCGAGGTAATCCGCAGGGGGTTGGAGGAGGACACGCCGTCGTCCCTGCGGACCCTCGGGGCCATGGAACTGGACCGCCTCCGGGACATCCAACAGGAGTTCGATGATGCCCTGGCCCGGAACACCACGGAGTGAGCCGCTGGACTTGCCCGTCGCCTTTGTATATAGTTCTTTAGTTTTAGGTTTCCTTTGTTTGTTCTTATGATTTGGAGTCGACGGACACTGCTCCACTTTTTGTATATAGTTGCTTTTTAGTTAGGTTTTTTTTTAGGTTTCCTTTGTTCAGTTGGGCTCATGGACCCTTTCGAGTTTTTTACATAGTTCTTAATTTGATAGATATTTTTTTACATTTGACTTTGGACGACATTTTTTTGGATTATGATTTGCAGTTCTTTATTTTTATACGGACATGCAGCTTAATTTTTTTTACTTCCCATTGTAGTTTGTTTCATTTCTTGAGCATTCTTTCTTTTTTTCAATACAATTTTGTTTTCATACTTCACTGTGTGGTATCATCTCATTGGTTTCATGCATGTCATGTTGGGTGTTTTCCCATTCAATTGCAACCATTGTGTGTGACGGACATGGGTTCATTAGCTTCATGAACATTGGGGGTGTGACATGTAATTTCCATTTCCATGTGGGTGAATGGGTTACCTGGTAGGGCTTTTTGGCTGTGGAGGCTGACCATAACGCACATGATTGGGGATTGTGAGGACCTGGTCGAGGGTGCCCCTGGTGGCTGGGGGGTGGTGGGAGACATGGGTGGGGGCCTGGTGGAGGGTGCTCCTGCACTGCTGGGGGGTGGGGGTGGTGGGAGACATGAGTGGGGGCCTGGTGGAGGGTGCCCCTGCACTGCTGGGGGGTGGGGGTGGTGGGAGACATGAGTGGGGGCCTGGTGGAGGCTGCCCCTGGTGGCTGGGGGGTGGGGGTGGTGGGAGACATGAGTGGGGGTCTGGTGGAGGCTGCCCCTGCACTGCTGGGGGGTGGGGGTGGTGGGAGACATGAGTGGGGGCCTGGTGTAGGCTGCCCCTGCACTGCTGGGGGGTGGGGGTGGTGGGAGACATGAGTGGGGGCCTGGTGGAGGGTGCCCCTGGTGGCTGGGGGGTGGGGGTGGTGGGAGACATGGGTGGGGGCCTGGTGGAGGGTGCCCCTGGTGGCTGGGGGGTGGGGGTGGTGGGAGACATGAGTGGGGGCCTGGTGGAGGGTGCCCCTGCACTGCTGGGGGGTGGGGGTGGTGGGAGACATGAGTGGGGGCCTGGTGGAGGCTGCCCATGGTGGCTGGGGGGTGGGGGTGGTGGGAGACATGAGTGGGGGCCTGGTGGAGGGTGCCCCTGGTGGCTGGGGGGTGGGGGTGGTGGGAGACATGAGTGGGGGCCTGGTGGAGGCTGCCCCTGGTGGCTGGGGGGTGGGGGTGGTGGGAGACATGAGTGGGGGCTAGGTGGAGGCTGCACCTGCACTGCTGAGGGGTGGGGGTGGTGGGAGACATGAGTGGGGGCCTGGTGGAGGCTGCCCCTGCACTGCTGGGGGGTGGGGTGGTGGGAGACATGAGTGGGGGCCTGGTGGAGGGTGCCCCTGCACTGCTGGGGGGTGGGGGTGGTGGGAGACATGAGTGGGGGCCTGGTGGAGGCTGCCCCTGGTGGCTGGGGGGTGGGGGTGGTGGGAGACATGAGTGGGGGCCTGGTGGAGGCTGCCCCTGCACTGCTGGGGGGTGGGGGTGGTGGGAGACATGAGTGGGGGCCTGGTGGAGGCTGCCCCTGCACTGCTGGGGGGTGGGGTGGTGGGAGACATGAGTGGGGGCCTGGTGGAGGGTGCCCCTGCACTGCTGGGGGGTGGGGGTGGTGGGAGACATGAGTGGGGGCCTGGTGGAGGCTGCCCCTGGTGGCTGGGGGGTGGGGGTGGTGGGAGACATGAGTGGGGGCCTGGTGGAGGCTGCCCCTGCACTGCTGGGGGGTGGGGGTGGTGGGAGACATGAGTGGGGGCCTGGTAGAGGCTGCCCCTGCACTGCTGGGGGGTGGGGGTGGTGGGAGACATGGGTGGGGGCCTGGTGGAGGCTGCCCCTGCACTGCTGGGGGGTGGGGGTGGTGGGAGACATGAGTGGGGGCCTGGTGGGGGCTGCCCCTGCACTGCTGGGGGGTGGGGGTGGTGGGAGACATGAGTGGGGGCCTGGTGGAGGCTGCCCCTGGATGGTGGGGGGGGGGTGGTGGTAGACATGAGTGGGGGCCTGGTGGAGGGTGCCCCTGCACTGCTGGGGGGTGGGGGTGGTGGGAGACATGAGTGGGGGCCTGGTGGACGCTGCCCATGGTGGCTGGGGGGTGGGGGTGGTGGGAGACATGAGTGGGGGCCTGGTGGAGGGTGCCCCTGGTGGCTGGGGGGTGGGGGTGGTGGGAGACATGAGTGGGGGCCTGGTGGAGGCTGCCCCTGGTGGCTGGGGGGTGGGGGTGGTGGGAGACATGAGTGGGGGCCTGGTGGAGGCTGCCCCTGGTGGCTGGGGAGTGGGGGTGGTAGGAGACATGAGTGGGGGCCTGGTGGAGGCTGCCCCTGGTGGCTGGGGGGTGGGGGTGGTGGGAGACATGAGTGGGGGCCTGGTAGAGACTGCCCCTGGTGGCTGGGGGGTGGGGGTGGTGGGAGACATGAGTGGGGGCCTGGTGGAGGCTGCCCCTGCACTGCTGGGGGGTGGGGGTGATAGGGGACATGAGTGGGGGCCTGGTGGGGGCTGGCCATGGTGGCTGGGGGGTGGGGGTGGTGGTCGACATGCATTGTTGATCACTAGTGCAAGGTGACATGTGGGTTGGCTGGGGGGCATGCCCATGGTGGATGGGCTGCCTGCGGGACATGAGCAGGGGTGCAGGGTAGTCCCCCGTGGTGTGGGCTGCCTGCAGGGGCCGTGGAGGTTGTGGAGCGTATACCTGGGAGGACCCACACGGCCAATTCACGTGTAGTACTCCCCAGAACCCCTGAAATACACATACCCTGCTGAAATCGCGTGTAGAACTTCCCGCGCACCCCTGAAATACACGTACCCTGCTGAAATCGCGTGTGGAACTTCCCGCGCACCCCTGAAATACACGTACCCTGCTGAAATCGCGTGTGGAACTTCCCGCGCACCCCTGAAATACACGTACCCTGCTGAAATCGCGTGTGGAACTTCCCGCGCACCCCTGAAATACACGTACCCTGCTCAAATCGAGTGTGGTACTTCCCGCGCACCCCTGAAATCCACGTACCCTGCTGAAATCGCGTGTGGAACTTCCCGCGCACCCCTGGAATACACATACCCTGCTGAAATCGCGTGTGGAACTTCCCGCGCACCCCTGAAATACACGTACCCTACTGAAATCGCGTTTGGAACTTCCCGCGCACCCATGGAATACACGTACCCTGCTCGCACTGGGCCAATCGCGTGTGGAACTTCCCGCGCACCCCTGAAATACACGTACCCTGCCGAAATCGCGTGTGAGACTTCCCGCGCACCCCGGTATACAAGCACACGTAATTTTTTGTCAGCGGGTGTCCGTGTTTGTGGGTACCCCTTTGCACGTCATTTGTCCTGGAGGGCCACAGTATAGGACATTCTTCATGGCTGTATATAGGTGCTATTTGTTGGCGCACCTTTTGGCGCACATTTCTTCCAGGCGCAGAGACGCTACCGCCTGCTTTCTTGTGGCGGTCGTGTTTGTGCCTGTGCGCTGGTTTGAGCGTGCGCTTTTTTGCCCTATTCTATTCCTTGAATACGTGTTGTAGGCGAGCGTGTGGGCGTTCCGCGCACTTGTACCCTGTACTTCCCCCGTGACGCCCACGTTTTGGCAAGTTGTTCCCCATTCCGAGTGTTACGCCCCGTGTTCCGCCTACTTTTGTTGCGTGCGCCGCGCTATGTGCGATTTTCGCTGTGGCCTGTGCGATTTTCGCTGTGACCTGGCGCACGCTGTTAGATGGCCTGTGCGCCAACGTGCGCCGCGCACTTTTTTTTCGCACATCCGATGGTTTTCTCGCGCACGGCCTTCCATGAATCGATGTGCGCTGCTTTTCGTGCGATTTTCGCACTTGCACTGCGATTTTCGCTATTCCACTGCAATTCGCACGTTTTTGCCCACTTGCGCCGCGCTAATTATTCCATGAATCGGCCTGAAAGTTTGGCTGCAGCCGTGTGCACAATGTAATTCAGTATGAGCAATTATATCTAATTGTGTGTGTTGTAGTTTGCCGGAGGTCTATGAGTCGGCAAAAAGGGAGGCCCAGGACATAGTTCACTACCGTATATAAGATAGTGAAAATACCACATGATAGCCTGCTGCCGTAGATAAGACAGAGAGAAATTGCCCATGGTGGCACACTAAAAATGAAAATGTGGTGTTCCTGAAATGCAAGCCTGAGGTCTCTCTAATGATTACACGAAAAATCTAAACAAAAATAAGGGGTTCTGGATATTGGGGCCACAAATAAAACAAAGGAATTATGCTCACCAAAATACCACCAATCACGCATACCAACCACGCATACCAACCACGCATGTCTGTGTGCTGAAATAATGCATGTCCACTGTATTATTGTTGTACATGGCCCAATCTGAATACAAGGAGTGATTGTTTCTAAATTATTTTTCGGCGGTAAGAAAATACCGTCAGGCCCCAAATCTCCACAAAAATACCCAACAGCCCTAGGTACTTTGGAGACAGATCCCGAGCAGGATATCGACCTGATATGTCAGGTATGAATAAAAATCAGAGACAAAGTCAGGATCAAAGAAATAATAGTCCCTACCAGACATTGGGGACACAGTGTAGATTTGATCCTAACACCATGATATATGGTAATCAGGATAGACCCCGATATGTGGATCGGTTTACTGATAATGGGAATCAACATAGGGGACAGTACCCACAAAATGAGAGACAGGACATGAGGCAGAATATGAATTATGCTCCACGTCAATACAATGAGTCTCCACCACCAGGGGACTACAACCAAAGGATGGGTGCATCCCGTGCCCATCCACATATGAATCAAGAGTTCAGAAGCAATCCCAACAGAAATCATTCTCCTGAGAGATATCAGAATAGATTCAATCAGGGGGAAAATAACCAATATCGATCTAGGCCACAGAGAGAGGATTCTAGAGAAATGGAAAGATTCCAGTGTCTTGAGGCTCAAGTGAAAATGTTGGCTGAGCAAATAGGAAAGCTCTGTACAGCACAAAAACAGTCATCAAAGGAGGGGGCAGAAGGCCATAGCACTGACCGGGTGGTTTCTGATAAGTGACTAAGTATTAATGATACCTGCAATGGTAAGAAAACAGATTGCCCTGATTTGATTTTGCATAATGATTCTAAGATGCTCAATGATTTAAAAATAAAATATCTGCAAATGAACATGTGACAGAAGATGCAAATACATCCAAAAAAGAAGTTCTGTTTAACCTAGAGCTAAATAAAACATTGGAGATTTGTACAAATGAAAAAGGAAAACCTGAAATTCCAAAAGAACAAAGAGACATATTTAAGAAAAATAACTCATTCATGGGGAATATCAGTGAACAGGGAGTAAGTGGGGATGCTAGAACTCCTTCCCTGGGCAATCAAAATGCTAACCAAACACAGGCAGTAAAAATAAATACTCAGAAGGAGGGTACAGATCAATCACCCGAAGAGTTCTTTGAGCCACAGATTTTTGAAGAAGTTAAAAAGACTGGTACCATACTAAATAATTACAAATGCACAGAGTTAGAAAATGACAAATTACCAAGTGATGTTTTTACACATGTTCAGTTGGAGGATTGTAGTGTGACCTCTGATGATCCCTGGATGGTGGGCGAACAGTGGCCACACTCCAAAAAACCTCTGAACATGGGGAACTGAATAGAGTCTCTTACAGAGAAATGGAAAGAAAGGAAGGAAAAATGTCTTTCCATTTACCAATGTGCTTAGCCAAAAGTGAAAAAAGCCTGAGAAAAGTGAGTCATGAAATCAGTAAGAATTCACACTTTTTATGTATATTAGAGGAAATTGAAGACAGGTATTATGCTTCCATCACTGTAGAAGAGAAATGCAATACATTTGCAATGATTGACACCAGCGCACAGGCCACAATTATGTCCAAAGAATTGGTAAAAAGTATCAATGAAGGGAGATCTCCACAATATCAGACCACAGTTTGGCAAAGTGAAAGTCCAGTGCATAACTTTAACGGGGAGGAGGCACCTATTATAGGTGTTACCGAGGTTGACATAAAGATAGGAAAACACAGAATGAAACAGGAGGTATTGATCACATCTTTTTGTGAAATTCCATTTCTGATGGGGACAGATTGCCTGAAAAGATTGTCTCCTCTCATTGATGGGGTGAATGGAGTACTGTGGTCCTTAACAAAAAAAACATTGAGACCTAAGAAAATAAAATCACAAAACAGCAATATAAATGAATGCCACGCCATTGCCAAAACGAGTGATGCAGTGGAGGTGTACCTCCAGAATAGCTGTATACCTAGCGTTACTGTTATCTTGATGTGTCAAGATAAAATGCAAGGTGGGAAGGAAAGACAATCTGTGCAGATTTATTTAGACCCTAGGAAAAATGGCAAACTGAAATAGATAAGCACATATTTATTTTTTTGTTTTTTTGTTTTTTTATTTACTCGTATATAATTGCTTTAGCAATTTTTACAAGGAAGAACGAACGAAGATAAGTCCAAAGGTCGAGCGGAGCGAAGCCCTGGTGGCAAGGTCACGGCCAGACGTCAGGAGAGAAGAAGAAGAGGAAGAAATGTCGCTAGGTTAATTTAATTGCCTCCATCAGGGTCTTTGGCTTAACCGGTGGGTCTCTGTTCAGTTCGTTCATTTACTTTTTGGAAGGCTGCTTCCAGAATTTTTGCTGCGGCCAAGGTCCTGGGAGTCTTTTCACATGACATTAGTCTATTCCACCAGGTGGCTTGTTCCTCTCCCGGTACGCCTACCCAGCTGATACACAGGTTGTTGAGGAAGTCCGTCCGTATTTTTCTTAGCTCCGGGTACTCCATTAACAGATGTCTTATTGTTTCCGGTTTGTTGGTTTCTTCACATAGTCTGCAATCTTTAGGTGCAGTTTTTAGCCGGATTGCCTGAATTTCTTGTGTCGGGAGGAGATTTAAACGTGCTCTCATGTAGAATGCTCTTAATCTTGTATCCGGAAACTTTGTGCAGTATGGTAGCGGTTTATTCAGGCTGTTGAAGGTCGTGGGAGATGTTTTGTCAGTTTATTTCCATGTGCTTTTTCCAGGGTGCTTATCCAATCTTGGGCCTTCAATTTGTCTTTTACTCTTTTTGGGTTTGCTTGCAAGACTGCTTCCGTGCATGCCACCTCCTCCAGTTTCTCTTTTAGCTTGTCCACCCAGCTGTTTAAGGCGGTCAGTTTACGACTTGATATTTCAGTTCTGATAATCTTATATGTTGGTGGGGCCTCTGGTAGTAAAGTATTTCTTAAGATTTGCATAGCACTCAATGTTACTGATTGTTCTAGAGAGAGCAGGCCCAACTCTCGTCTAATAAGGTCCATTGAAACTGAATTTGGTAGACCTAGCAGAGTTTTCCACAGGTACCATTCCAATTTCTGCCATATAGTGTTCGGTATATTCAACATGGCACCCTTCCGGTAGGTGATGGTCAGGACTACTTTCCCTTTATAGAATTGGATGACCGGAGTGATGGAAAATTTCCCGTATTTTCTATCCAGGGTTCTCATCTGTGCTGCCAGGTTTTTTGCTTTTTTACAGAGTGTTGCTTGCGAGTCCTCTTGATTTGAGGCATCTATCAGGACTCCTAAATACTTGTAGTCAGTAACCACCTCGATTTTTTCCTTATCCAGATACCATTTGTGACTTCTGTTTTTTTTTGTGTCTCTCCTTCTTAAAGGCATGGTCTAGTAAAAAAATGTATTGTTCCTACGGGTCGGCCATGTTTTTTTAAGCCTAAGTGGCTCGATTTTAGAAAACTTTCCTATGGACCTTACCCGAGTTTTCGTCCATTGAAAGCACGCGAAAACAAGCACCAGGGAGCCGCCATTTTCTGATAATCCTATCTTTTCCCCGATCGCCCTGGCTGACCTGCTTTTGCGGCACTAAATCAATTCCCCCGCCCCTGATTCTGACATTATCAAAACATTCATATTCCCCGCCTCTCCCCGTGACGTTACTGTGCTGCGTAGGCAAACGCGCCCAGTCATCTTCTGCGCGACTCCACACAGAACCCGGAAACCAACACAGATCAACTCACAACACAGCGCGCCACAATTCGGAATATGAAACTGTACTTTAAAATGAAACAGCAACACGGTACTTTTGGTAAAGTACATTTATTTGACATTAAATGTTTAGAGAATATTCAGCAATTGACATATGAACTCCGGAAGCCATTTATTTTCTTTTATCTATATCCACAATAACTGTTCCGTTTCATCTTGAGTCACGCGCTGTTCCTTTATGGTACACAGGGTGTTCATTTTCGTAAAAAGAATCACTTTGGAAGCACGGTGAACCGCAAGGCTGTTCCATCAACTAGGCACTAGTCCAGCCTAAAGGTTGATATGTTGCTTCTAGCCACTAGTACACCGTAAGGGCATGTGGGCCCTTGGCGATCGTCCCATAATATGGTGATCGTGCTCCAGTTGTTGACACAAAGCTGCAGGTGTCTGCTGAAGAATCCATCCGCCGGTGTCTCAAACAGGTGGCAGTGGCAGAAAGGGATCAAATACCTGTTATGAAAACAAAAAAATGATAATTAGTCTCGCTAGCCGAACTTCATTAATATTACTCATTTTATTTATTACGGCCGATCAGAAACTATTTGCTTGCAAGGATAGTTCAATGGAGTATGTTCGTCTCTAAAATCAATGCGAAAAGTAACGAGATAAATCGAGGCCAACACACAATGATAAACGACAGTCTACATGCGTGAGGAATGATATGATATATGATATGCCATTTGTAACGCGCCTATACTCAAGTGTTTCTAGGCGTGACGAGGCAGGTGGGGAACAAGGGCAGACAGACAACGATCCTACTAGTCCAGGTGTCTTTCTAATCGCGCATGGGGAAAGGCTGAACATGGTTAGTTGAATACAAATTAAATAATAGGGCCAGCTGGTGGCAAGTGCAAGGTAAATGCCGGGAGAAGTGGCTGAAGGATACAGAGACAGTCCCGTAGTGCAGGGAAAAGTGGATGGGCCAAGGACCGAGATCGGTGAGACCAGTGCACCTGCATGCCCATGTGCCCACTACGAACAGTTTTACTTGCTTTTCCTAGCTCTTCATTCATTCATTTATTCATGCATCCATTCATTAAATCTTCATTCCGGTATAAAAGCGTGTAAAGATTTACTTACATTATATTTGAAATTTCCATTGTGTCTCTTCGTAATGCAGTCTGTAAAACGGACCGTGCTCTTGACAATGATTTTTCGTATACTGACCTAAAAGTGAAACTCGGTCTAGTTTCTGAATTTTCTGCCTTATCATCTCTTACGTTATTGCGCACTCCCTTCAAATGTAGTTCTTTCGGCATGGTCCCTGTCTCAAGGTCAAAAAACAATAGACCCTTATACTTCCAGTGCGACTTGTGGGCCTCATCTGGGCGCTGTCCTTCGCATTCTTTATTTGCAACATCACGTAGTATAGGCATCTGTGAGAACTTGAAGTTTAGAATCCGTCTATGTAGTGCGCCTCAATGTGCAAATGCAAACTGGCTTCTCTCCCAAATGCCACGGGCCGCTTGGCTGGCGCGTTCTAAGTGCCCCAATTTTGTCCCCGTTGTCTGCGAGCTTTGCAGCCTAAATTGAGACCTTTAATATTTGGCGGAAGGTCAGGGAAAGTATAAAGTACCACAGGAGTTGAGTTAAAAGTGAGATTTGTTTGTTTGTTTTATTATTTGCAATACGCAAGCCTCCACTCCGTTAACAGTGCGCAGCATTTACATTTACATGAGATGAGACATGAGAAAAATATATACATACACATATATGAGGTGAATAGAGAGAATTCAAAGATGACACCCAGCTTGTTCGCCACCCATGATGGTGAAGGTAGGGGTTAGGGTTACAGGTACACTGTACAATAACATTTATTTACAAATTGTATTGCAATTATTTAAACCGGGATTTGTACTTCACAATCAGCTGTGCTTCGGGTGGGCATGGCACAGTCGCAATATTCGGTGGCAATGGATCACTGATCTGCACAGAAACGTCCAAAATTCCATATCTGGGCTTCTCTAACACAGCAACAATAAGGCCTTTCACAAAGTCGAACTGCATTTCATCATAGACTGGTTTGATCACCCATTGCTTACTTCGTTTTGAAAACACCTTAGTGTAGCGAGGCATCCTTACTTTACCCCTAGTCCTAGATTGTTCACGTCCGACATTGCTGTTATGGGCCAAGACCGCTAGTAGAGTGCGATGTTTCATGCCCCGAAAGCTAAAATGCAAGCGCTTTGGCCTGTACTTTAGGCACATATTGTGGAACACCTCCAAATCTCCTGTGTGACAGAATTCTGTCAGCCTCTCAAATCTCTTGATAGAGTTTTGTCGAAAACAATCTTCTCAATGGCTTTGTGTGTCGGTGAAGATGGAATCAACCACTTCTTCTTCCGTGCCTCCTCTGGGGACAAAGGGCCATGTTCACATTGGTGGAAATGTTCATTTGCTGTCCAGCGGTGAACGTTGGTACAGTGGTGCATCAGTGACCGCCATTTTTCAAGTAGTATTTCCACTGACCCCTCACAAGTTTTTGAGCTCCACCAAAGATGGTTGGTGATAGAATGTGACCACTGCAAAATACTTTCAAAACCTTTTTTTTTCCCTGCAGCCGAGATTTTCTTATTGATTGATTTAGCAAGATGCCATACGTCAAATTGATGTTTAATATGTGGGAACTGCTCTCTCATTGTTTAAAGAGCGTACAGATGAAATCTGTCCACGTGTCAGCATTTTGTTTGATATCTATATTACTCAGGCCATCCGGGCCTGGTGCCCTTGAGTTCTTGAGTCTTGTTATTGCTGAACTTATCTCTTGTTTGTCAGACACATCAAGCCACCATGGACCTTTCGTTCTTTGGATTCGCGTCGTAGATGATGGCGGAACCTTGAACAAATCTTCAAAAAAAGTGGCCCATTTTTCTTCACTCACCGCGTTGGTCAGTCGGTTGACTGATTCTTTATTGGGCTTTTTGATGAGTGTCCAAAAATCACTACATTTCTTGGAGCTTGGGGCCCTAAGCATCGCCTCTGCATCCTTTTGATACTGCATGTGACGGTGCCCTGAAATCCAGGTTTTATATGCCCTTGCTACCAGTTGCAAGTTTCTCCACCCTATCGTGGTGTTGAGCCTTTTAGCTTGTTTTTTGTTTTTCTTAATTCTCTTCTTCTTTCCACTAGCTCTTTATTTTATGCATGTATGTTGTTCGTTTTAGTGGGGTTTCCCCCTTTCCTTTTCTGTCTGTGCTGCAAGAGGAAGGTTAGATAGTCTGGTGGTGCTGTTTTCTGGTCCGTGGTAAGGACTTCTCTTTGATATTTCTCTGTAATGTTTGCAATGTCTGAAGCTGTTAGGTGCAGGCGAGTTAGCTGGCTGTCCGCCTCCATCGAATGTTGATATGTTTGGGTAAGATGGCTTATTGATGACCATGCGATGGTTACCAAATTGTGGTCACTCTCTATGGTTCTAACTACTGCGTAGTTTTCTATGTAGTGTAGCATACTTTCCGATGTAAAAACGTAGTCCAGGGTAGCTTTTGATTCACCTCTCTCCCAGGTTGGTATCGCCCCCTCCCCTGTTCGCGATGTTGCGACATTGTGTAGGTTCCTTGATTTCATTAAGGCATTCCATCTGGCTCCTCTTTCTTCTGCTTGCGTCTGCACGTTCCTCCTCTCACTATTTTCCGTGTTTTGGTTGCAATTGGAATTCAAATCTCCACATATGATTATGTGGGTTTGTGGATCTTCCACTGAGATGATATCCAGCACGTCTTCGATTTTTTTGCAGAACTCCGAGCTTGATATTCTCTGCGGGTTCCAGTATATTGTCACAATTGCTATCTTCTCTGTTTTTAGGCGACTAGTTCCATTTTGTTCTTTTGTCCAGGTGGTCAAAACAGCCAGAGTACCATATGATTCTACTATTATCTTGGTAATTTCAATTCCTGAACCCATTCGGACTGCTACAAGTAGCCCTGCAGACGGGCGGCCAAAGATTCCTTTGGTTGCCGCCGAGAATGCTATTTCGAAACCGTCCAGTGCCGGTTTCTCCATTAACCATGTTTCCTGGAGACAGAGTATATCAAAAGCCCCTGGGTCTGGGTTATCTGGGTTCGTTAGGTGATGGTGACCTCTCGTATTCCATGAGGCCATTGTCAAGGTGTTCTTTATCTTCGTTTGCTGAAGTGCGACTGGAGGAGGTCATTTTCCCGACTCACCTCCTAGTGGTTGCTATTTATCCAATTTAGAATTTAGTGCCGCTTTCAACCATTTCCACGGACCTTTTGGTTTTCTTAGATCTTCCCTTTCTGGCTCATCCTCTCCTCTTTCTTTGGTCTCTTCATACCTTCTGTTTTCTTTAATGCCCTCTTTTGCTGGTCTTTGATATTGCTCCTTTCTTTCCGAGACATGACTGTCGTTATAAGGTCTCTCGTTCTTCCATGCTGGTGCTTTCTGCCTTTGCCCCACGGGGTAGAGCTCTCTTCTACCGCTTGGCTCCCGTCTGCCTCCTTGATCGCTGTACTTCCTGTTTCTGAAGTTTCCCTCTTTCTTTTCCAATCTTCCTTTGTGTCTTTTCTGCTTTCCCGGAGACTGAGGATTTGTCATCTGTTGGAATATACCCTCTTCGTTCTCCTTATTTCTTCCCCTTCTACTCAATTGTTTTTCTTGTTGCGTGATTTTGGTCAATGTGAAGCCTATCTTTTTTCATTCTTTATGAGGTTCCTATATCAAACTCTTTAAAACCTTGCTTTTAATGTGGAGATATGTTTTTGGTTTCTGGTCACGGTGGTATGGTTCTATCAGTAGGAAGTCGTCTGTGTTCAGGTGTTTTAATGAGTTGATTTTATTCAACATTTTTAGCACTGTTTTCCTGTTTATGATGATGTACTCACTTTTACACGACGATTGTTCCAGTTTGAACACTCTGACTTCTTCCGGTTCTTTTTCTCGTCTAGTTAGTCTCTCTCTCCCCGTCGCCCTTCTTGTCCTTTCCACCCAGCTTTGCTGTAATTTTTGTTTTTTCGGTGTTGGCAAACGTCTGTTCTCGTTTCTTTGATTCCATTCTCGTTGTGCTTTTGTGTGTTTCAGACGACTCTGCTCCATTTGGTTTTCACCTTGTTTTTCGCCAGATATTTGCCCCTTCTGTGTGTACGTCTTGTGCTCCATACACATCACTGTCTCAATTTGGTCTCGTTTAAAATGCTCTTCTTGTGATATCTGTCTCCACCTCAGAATAGACTGACATATCCATTAATGAGCTTGTCATTAGGAACTCCTCCGTCGTTCTTGGCGAGTTTTCTATGTGGATAACCTCTTTTTGCTTCTTTGTTGTCTTTTCGGTATCTAGGCTAGGACTTTTAGTTAAATCCACATTGGCTTTCTCTTTATTGTGTACTAGTCGTGGGGTTGTTTTCTTATGTGTGTCTATTTGCTTTGCCAACTTTAGGGCTATCTTTTTTTTTGGATTGCTTTTAGGATTTAGGGTCTCTTCTGGCTATATAGATTGTCTGTGGTTGCTGTGAGTCTGTTCCATATCATCTTTCTCCTTTGTTGGACATGTTTGGGTTGAACTTTCCACAGTCTTATTTAGTGGCTTAGTTCTCTGTGTCCCTTCCCTGGAGTCTATCTCCATTTGTGCCCATTTTGCCTCCAACCTAGATATTTGTTTTCCATTTTTGGCTTCTACCGCCGTTGCTTCGTTCATTGTTTCATACAATTTGCCAAAAGGGGCAAGAGTGATCGTTATTGCTGCCATAATTGTTGTCATATCTTGTTTTCTATTTGGTGAGTTTTTTTGTGTATCCATCAAAATTTCACTATGTCTTCTGTTCTTCCTTGGTGTTTGTTTTTGAGTATGGGAATGGAGGTAGGCCTGTGGCATGTTTTCCGGCCCACCGGGAGTCCTGGGGGGAGATGGGGTTGGTTGATACATTCCGAGGTCCCCGGTGGTGTCCATTAGTAGCAATGTTTTTTCTGCAGTTTGTAATGGTCGAGTTTCACTTCTATTTAAGTTGTGCAGATGAATTTTTGTCTAAGACTGCTCACTCATTTTCCCCCGTGCCCCTTGTATTTGGGGAAGCACCCTTCCCCCCTCTCCCTGCAGCTTTTTATGCCTCTGGGAATCTTGAACCGACTTTTTATCTGCGGGGTCTAATAGTTCCTGTTGTAGTGGACTCCCCTCTGGCTGCGGGTCTACCTCGTATCCGATGTTGTTGATTCCTGAGGTGGCTTTAGAGGCCTGTCAGGTCCCGTTTCAGTTTCAATTTCAGGGCTTCTGATGCCTTTTGAGTCCTCAGTTTTTCTTGTTTTATTTGCAGGTAGAATCCCTTCTACTACTTCTAGTATTTCTGTGTCGGTCAATTCTATTACTGAGTCCAGTTTTCGTTTAAATTGTTGTTTCTTAAAGAAATTCAACAGAGCATTTGAAATTAGTGGATTTGGTAGAGTGTCTGCTTGGTTTTCACATCTCTTTTTTCCCCTTTTTTTGTTATCTTCACTAATTTTATCCGTGCCTCTGCTACTGGTCAACATATTTCGAATAGGTTTTACTTTTCTTTTTGCTTTTGGCACCTTTTCCTTTTGTCTTTTGGTGGTAGTTATTTTCGTTGGCTTTGCCTGAGACATTTTTGGGGTAGCTGTCGTTCGGTTTCCCTCAAGCTCCTTCGCTCGTCTTTCTTCTGTAATTGCTGGATCAATTTCGACCAATTCTTCTCTAATCACTGGGCGCTTTGTTGGGTCAGCGTTTGCTGACAAGTTTTTATCCTCGGTTATGTCAATTATTGAATCATCTGGATTTTGTGTCCTTAGTTGCTTCTGCCGGTGAATTTGCGCTGTTATCTGTATTGTAACTTTCCCCTCCTTACCTGGTTCATCAGATTTGTTTGTCTGGGCTTCTCCTTTTGGTGGAATGCCCTCAGGGGCTTCCCTGCTCGTTGTGATCAAACTTTGCAGTTTTATCCGTTCCACCTCTTCCACCCTCCCTGTGGATGACGGCTTCACTGCCGATTTTACTGCGTTCTTATTTGCCTGGACTTTTTGGGCGAGCTGGGACAGGAGCAAGGGCCAGCCTAGATAGCCCTCCAGCCATCTCGACTGGAACACCTCTCGCCGAAGCGGGGCTCCTGCCTCTGTCTCTGCCCCCGTTATAAACTGCTGCTTCCGGGTGCTGTCCTTGGCATTTCCTGCCCTGCGCTGTTTACAGCTTTTAACATTTTCTGTGGTTTATTTTGACGATCCGGGGGGACCTCTGGCAAAAAGTCAAAAAGGGGGTTTGTGCCCTGTGGGGGCGTGAGTGTCGCAGAGGCGTTCCTACCTCGTTTTACTAGAGGTGATTTCTTCTCCATCAGGTGCTTTGCGTTACTTCTGAGGCATCTCGGCTCCAGCTCATCCGCACCCACGTCCACATCTCGCACCCCCACTTCTACCGTTATGTTGTTACTTTTTTCTGGGTCCTCAGGCTCCTCTGGGTCCGTGCCACTGCCCCTCTGCACCGACTGCATGACTGCAGTCTGCTCGACTCTGCTGACTCTGCTGGTGTTCCGCTGTTCCGCTTTCGCACTCCTCAGTCCGCCAAACCAGACGCAGCACATATTACGCTTCTATTTAAAAGAGAAGAAATGCAAACAGAATACTACTCCTAAAACAGACACAGAAAAACACATTACTACTGTTGCTGAAATACACATGGAAGATGAGCAACCATGGGTTCACATTGGTATAAATGACCATTCTAAAGTAATAAAAGCCACCTTAGCGCTTGAACAGGAAAGAAGCTTTATTAATGAGAAATTACTGCAGAAAATAATGGAGAGGGAGGAGATCCCAATATTTAGAATTAAAAACCTATATGTATCTGGTTTGGACAGTCCAGACTTTGAAAACCGAATTGCAGGCAGATGCATGCTAAAGATTAATATTGGGCAGAAGACAATTTATCATAATGTATGGATAGTGAATGGAACACAAAACGACTTTTACATGGGCAATGATATCATGCATAGAATGTGTATGGTGTTAGATTTCCTTAATCAAAAAATATGGTCACGGCTAGGTGGGCCTGCACCTAAATTTGAAGACATAAGAAAGGCTTATCATTGCGCACAACTGGTCCCATATGCAATTGAACTAAAGGTGAGGAAGGGGACTATTGTTCCTGCATTCACCAAGCAGGTTGCAATAACGCTAAAGTGCAGAAATGGACAGCAAATGAAAGATTCTGATGCATTTGAGTGCTTAAATGAATCCATAAAACAGCAAGGCCTGGATTATGAATACATCCCATTGATAGATTTTGGGGAAGGGACTGTAAAAATGATGGTGAATAATAAAAGGTGTCAGGATATTCATTTAGAGGAAAATTCATCCTTAGGTATGGCCATACAAAAATCTCATTATACTGCAGATTTCAATAACATGGTAATTGGAAACATCCCTGAAAGGTATGTAGATGCAGGAGGTGTATTACCTTTGGGATTCTCAGCTCAAAGGGATCTTTAAAATTCAATCTGTGTACCCTTATGATTCAAATGAGACAGTGTCAGGAATGGCACTCTGTCAAGAATGGCACAGGGTACCCAAGTAGGGTTTGGGTGGCTGTGCTGAGGTAAGGTAGCAGATAAGTACACACAGCAGGAAGTTCAACAATAAAGAAGAATAGGAAACAGTAGCTGTGAGCCAAAAGGGGCAAACGATACAAAGGTACAAACCAACTGGATTCCCTCTTGGGGTGTATGCTGAAATGGGAAAGAGTGTTCCACGAACCTTAGGAAATTCCAGCCTTCTGCACAGATTGCTATACCAGAGGCCCACGCTGTATGCTCATGGCTGGGAACAACAGCAGTGGGTGTCTGTAACACTGAAAACGCGACAAAGGAAGGGGCAGAGGTTGCCTGCCGGAAACCAACAGGCAAGCTCTGTACAAAGGGATTACATAAGACACATGAGAAGACAAGAACAGAAATATCCAGCGAAAAGGAAGTCAATGACCAATCTAGCAGAAGGAAATGAAGGAAAGGCAGTTAGACTGAAATAGATAACCTAAGGTGGGAGTACAGAGGACTCAAGGAAGAGAACAAGGAGCAGCAGTCAGGAAAACAGAAGGCTGCAAAGTGGGAAGCAGGTCTGTAGTCAAGAGTGGCACTAGGTGCAGGCAAACTGTATTATACTGCGGAGGACTGTAGTAGGCTGAAAGGCAGGGAGTCCAGAAGAACAGGACAGAGAGATTAGTAGTAGGTGACAGACAGAAATCCCAAAAGAATAGGGCCACTAGGTAGGGAGCCCAGAGGTGCAGCGCTGTAGGCAGCGAAGAGGTGCAGGCTGCAAGGTAGGGAGCCCAGGGAAAAAGGGCTTGGAGACAGCAGAAGGTTGCAAGCTGCACGGTAGGGAGCCCAGAGGACAAGGGCTGTAGGCAGCCGGAGTGAGGCAGGCTGCAGGGCAGGGAACCCAGAGGACAACGACGGTAGGCAGCCGGAGTGAGGCAGGCTGCAAGGCGGGCAGCAGAGGACTAGGACTGTAGGCAGCCAGAATGAAGCAGGCTGCAGAGCAGGGAGCCCAGAGGACAAGGACGGTAGGCAGCCGGAGTGAGGCAGGCTGCAGGGCAGGGAGCCCAGAGGACAAGGATGGTAGGAATCCGGAGTGAGGCAGGCTGCAAAGGCGGGCTGCAGAGGACTAGGACTATAGGCAGCCGGAGTGAGGTAGGCTGCAGGGCAGGGAGCCCAGAGGACAAGGACTGTAGGCAGCCGGAGTGAGGCAGGCTGCAGGGCAAGGAGCCCAGAGGAGCAGGGCAGCAAGGAGTGAGCCCAGAGGAGAAGGGCCGCTGACTGTAGAGGGCTGCAGAGCACTGTAATAGGCTGCAAGGCAGGAAGCCCAGAGGACAAGGGCTGTAGGTAGAAGGCAGCGGAGCGTGATCGGCTGCAAGGCAGGGAGCCCGGAAAGGGCACTGGAACAAAACAGGATAATGCAGCAACAGGAACAGCATACAAAGTAAAGGGTCAAGGCAAACAGGAGCGGGGAGAACTCAAGATGCAAGACACTGTGCTCCTGCAGGCAGCTGCTTATTTACAGCCCTGCCCTGTTCTGAGGCAGGCTAATTGACAGCACCTGTAGCAGCACACCTGAAGACAATCTGCCTCCTCCCTCTCTGGTCCTGAGCAGGTGGAAGCAGCACTGGCCGCTAGGGCTTCTGGGGATTGTGGTCCCAATAACGATGAATGAGAATAGCCAGGAATTGAGGACTGCAGCCAGGTGCATTATGGTAAATGTAGTTAATTGAATAAAATAAGAAAGAACCAAAGTTGAGCAAATGGAAATAAAAGACCAAGGCGTGAAAAGGAGTTGTTCAAGGAGTATTAGGAGGATAAATGAGTACCAAGTAGTCCATGATGGTTGCCAAAGGGTGCGCCAGCGGCGCGGGCATGACAGTATGCCCCTCTCCATGTCCCTCTCCAGGCCCCCTGAAGACTGACCAACAAGAAGAGCATGTCCAAGGCCTGTCACACTGCGAGAGAGTCTTATACCAAAAAGGCACATCATAAAGCACCAAAAACTGTTTAATGCTGCAAGGTGAGAGTCTTGAAGGGAGGAGACATTACCAATGTTTCGAACCTTTGAGGTATAATTCAGAAAAGACAACTTCTTAGGGACCAAAAACCCAACAGTGCATTCATGAACTGAGGAACTGTGGAGATGTGCTGCAGACTCCATCACATATATTGCTTTCAAAGAAGTGGTCTTCCTTAGGACTGGCAATGGTACAGTGCTGAAAGGTGGAACCAGAGATTCAGCTGAATTGGTTGCTCTAGGACGGTCGTCCAAATAGTCAGAAGCAGCAATGGCAACATGAAGATTTGCGACAGAGACTTCAGGAGTAACAAATGTTGCAGGAACACCATGAGTTGCAGGAAGATCAGGAATGGCAGTAGGAAGTTCAGATGCTGTAACAGCTGGAGGTATAGGTGTCACAGGAGCACCAGCCGACAGGGACGCAACTGAGACTGATGGTGTTGTGACTGGTAGTTTAGGTGCTGCAGAGGCACCAACAGGATCTACCGGAGCTGTACCCTTAATAGGAGAACTTTTAACTGGCTTTGAAACAGGTACTGTCCTTGCAGGCAGAGAGGAAGGGGGTGCTTCGACTGCAGTAGGAGTGATCTGAGATGAGGCATCAGTAGCAGATTCAGGAATACTCGCAGGGGGATCAGCAGAGATAGGGCTAGCAGATCTTGTAACAAGTAGCACGGTGGATGTAGGACCAGGAAAGGGTAAGCCTTCCGAAGGCTGGCCTGCAAAGTCTGGTGTGCCCAAGTTGATACATGGATCTGGGGTATTGACAGTAGGCAAAGTTGGATTCCAGACAGGTACTGGGTATGTTCCAGGATCTGACTCCTGGTCAGGAGTGCCAATGTTCATAGAAGCAGAATACATCTCAGATCTGGTCACTTCAGTAGAGGCTGTAAGTGGGAGTAAAGGACTGACATCAAGGGCAAGAATGGAACAATCCTTTGACTCAGCGGAATGTCCGGTCAGATGATTACACTTGATCTTTGGTGTAATGGCCGTGTGAGCGATCTGGCCCACTGGAGGAGTCCATTCTTCACTATCTAAACGACAGCCTGTGTTACTGTGGCTAGTAAGTGAATGAGCGGTGTCAAGCTTTAACTGGTATGTATATGCCAAGTTCAGGTCTTCCAACTGCTCTGTATAAGTCTGTATCTTCTTCTGTGTTACCAGTACAGGCCTTAATCTGTTAAACTCTAAAGACAGAATGTCAGGTGTTGGACATAGTGTCAGATGGTCTGGTAAATTGTGTCCCTTAGCTAGATTATTATAATGCAGATAGACAAATTCATCATAGAGGTCTTTGGTTTGTCTTTTAAGGCTTAAGAGTTGTTCTTGTAACAGGTATGTTCCATTAGCCTGTTCTACAGCTTCAGAATCTGGTGCAGCAGAAAATCCGGGTGTCGCAATAGGAAGACTGACCTTAGAGTTATCATGGCTAGTAGTTACTGGGGAAGCATTAAGACAACCAATGGTCAGTATTGGTCTTTTGTACCCAGGACCAGCTGCACTAACCTCAGGATACTGAATGCCTTGTCTGGTTAAATGAGTGTTTACAGCAGTCAGGGGAGGTTGTGTAGCTTGCCAAGCTGATCTTGAGCATATCACTTTGGCAACAGCGTACTCTGGTTGAGAGTCTGCCACAATGAGTGCAATATCCTTGGCTGTAGCAGTGTTACAACATTGGTCCTGAGACAGGGTAGCCTGGGATAAAGGAATACAAGGTTTGTGTACCGGCTGAATGTTGAATGTGGTGTCAGAAGAAATGCCAGAAACCGCATGAGTGTTTCCCACTGGTTGGGCTAACAAAATCTGCAGGAATTCATTTTCTTGCTGTAGCTCTTCTATAGATAGAGACTGCGGATCATAGTTGCAAATGTCATAGTAGTTACACATGGAAGGGTCAGCGAGCCAGTGAGTGTAGTACTGTGCCTGTAAACCTTTGTTTACTAGGGTGAGTCCGTCTTTTAAACTATGGTTTTTGTTTGCAGTCCTTAAGAAAATTTTAGATTTTTGCAGAGGTTTTTTGAACCGAAAAGAAAGCATCCTTGGTCTGTGTGTGCCCTTCCTGCCTATGGAACAAGAATCTTTTTGGTCTTGCATTCTGTCAGGAATGGCACTCTGTCAAGAGTGGCATAGGGTACCCAAGTAGGGTTTGGGTGGCTGTGCTGAGGTAAGGTAGCAGATAAGCACACACAGCAGGAAGTTCAACAAGAAATAAGAGTAGGAAACAGTAGCTGTGAGCCAAAAGGGGCAAAAGATACAAAGGTACAAACAAACTGGATTCCCTCTTGGGGTGTATGCTGAAATGGGAAAGAGTGTTCCACGAACCTTAGGAAACTCCAGCCTTCTGCACAGATTGCTATAACAAAGGCCCACGCTGTATGCTCATGGCTGGGAACAACAGCAGTGGGTGTCTGTAACACTGAAAACGCGACAAAGGAAGGGGCCGAGGTTGCCTGCCGGAAACCAACAGGCAAGCTCTGTACAAAGGGATTACATAAGACACATGAGAAGACAAGAACAGAAATATCCAGCGAAAAGGAAGTCAATGACCAATCTAGCAGAAGGAAATGAAGGAAAGGCAGTTAGACTGAAATAGATAACCTAAGGTGGGAGTACAGAGGACTCAAGGAAGAGAACAAGGAGCAGCAGTCAGGAAAACAGAAGGCTGCAAAGTAGAAAGCAGGTATGTAGTCAAGAGTGGCACTAGGTGCAGGCAAACTGTATTGGACTGTGGAGGACTGTAGTAGGCTGAAAGGCAGGGAGTCCAGAAGAACAGGACAGAGAGAGATTAGTAGTAGGCGACAGACAGAGAGCCCAAAAGAATAGGGCCACGAGGTAGGGAGCCCAGAGGAGCAGGGCTGTAGGCAGCTAAGTGTAAAACAGGCTGTAAGGCAGAGGAGTGTAGCAGGCCGCAAGGCAGGGAGCCCAATGGACAAGGGTTGTAGGCAGCGGAGGGAGACAGGCTGCAAGGAAGGAGCCCAGAGGACACGGGCTGAAGGCAGCGGAGGGAGCAGGCTGCAAGGAAGGAGCACAGAGGACAAGGGCTGTAGGCAGCGAAGAGGTGCAGGCTGCAAGGTAGGGAGCCCAGAGGACAAGGGCTGTAGGCAGCCAGAGTGAGGAAGGCTGAAGGGCAGGGGGCCCAGAGGACAAGGACTGCAGGCAGCCGGAGAGAGGCAGGCTGCAGGGCAGGGAGCCCAGAGGACAAGGACTGTAGGCAGCCGGAGTGAGGCAGGCTGCAAGGCAAGGAGCCCAGAAGAGCAGGGCAGCAAGAAGTGAGCCCAGAGGAGCAGGGCCGCTGACTGTAGAGGGCTGCAGAGGACTGTAGTAGGCTGCAAGGCAGGAAGCCCAGAGAACAAGGGCTGTTGGTAGAAGGCAGCGGAGCGTGATCGGCTGCAAGGCAGGGAGCCCGGAAAGGGCACTGGGTCAAAACAGGATAATGCAGCAACAGGAACAGCATACAAAGTAGAGGGTCAAGGCAAACAGGAGCGGGCAGATCTCAAGATGCAAGACACTGTGCTCCTCCAGGCAGCTGCCTATATACAGCCCTGCCCTGTTCTGAGGCAGGTTAATTGACAGCACCTGGAGCAGCACACCTGAAGACAATCTGCCTCCTCCCTCTCTGGTCCTGAGCAGGTGGAAGCAGCACTGGCCGCTAGGGCTTCTGGGGATTGTGGTCCCAATAACAATGAATGAGAATAGCCAGGAATTGAGGACTGCAGCCAGGTGCATTATGGTAAATGTAGTTAATTGAATAAAATAAGAAAGAACCAAAGTTGAGCAAATGGAAATAAAAGACCAAGGCATGAAAAGGAGTTGTTCAAGGAGTATTAGGAGGATAAATGAGTACAAAGTAGTCCATGATGGTTGCCAATGCGTGCGCCAGCGGCGCGGGAATGACACCCATCTTCCTGTCTGTTGTAGATCAAAGTGTCTCCCTAGTTAACTGAGCCCTCTGTGACTCTTGATTAAAGCGCAGACTTCTCATGAAGTATGTGCTCGGAGCAGACCCCCTGTCTCTACCAAATCACATCCTCCGTCCCTCTGAAAGAGGTCTGCTCTGTAGGGACACCTGCGGTAACTGCTGGACTCAGACAGGCCATTCACTGCCTTTCATACAGAGAGGTGGGAACTAGCTTCAAGTTGACACATCGCATACCAGAGGCGTTGCTAGGGGGAGATAGGGGGGCTATAGCCCCTGGTCTTTTGGTTGTAGCCCTGGATAAAACCTCAGAAGCTACAACCAAAAGGCTAGCTAGCCCCCAGTCCCAACAGTTCCGACATTAGAGTAGCCCCAGGTCTTTTCCAGACCTACCAACACCCCTGTCGCATACCAAAGGGGTGTTAGTCCCACCTTCCTGTTGTCTATTAAAGGAACCAAGCCCCTTCAGGCTTGCTTCAATTATCTTGTTAGTATGCACTGCCAACAGCGGGAATATAACAGGAATGCAGATCCATGGAGCCTTTGATATTTAAATTAGGCTGCTAATGGCTGGGGGAAGGTGTGCCTTCCCCCTTTTGGAGATGCTTTGATGTACCCGGGGATGTCACATTCCAGCTAATTATGACAGGGGAAGATGGCGCCTGTAGGCTGTGTTTCCAGAGTATATGTGACTATGCGTTTTGTGTGGGTAGCAGATGGACTGTGTGCGGAATGGCCTCACACAGTCCTCAGAGGTTGATCTCCCATCATTCATTTTCATGTATCAAAAAATCAAAAAGCCCAGTCGAGCGTGCTCTCCCAGTGTGGATGGTTGAACTCCTCACAGTGTGTGTTCTCAAATGCATGTATTTTGGGTGCAGAGAGATGAAGCCCACATTCAAATGGATTGTATAAATGCCTGTGAACATTCTAAGCTGATATCCAAATGACAATTTGCCCGATTGTACTGTAATATCGCAACGCATTGTGTGATGTAATAATTGGGAGTTTGCGGGACAGGAGATCTAAAGAGTAAACCTGATTTGTATTCTGTCAAATGCAAAACTAAAAGTGTCCCAACTATTTTGTTTAGATTTGGATGCCACAGCAAAGGTGGCGTGTGTAAACTATCTGTTTTCTAGATATCTATTAAAACCATTTGTTAATAAAAATATCTATTATTTAAATCGCCATGCTGCACAGAGAAAATACTAATACAAAATAATAAAAGCTCAGCACAGGCAAAGAATCCATAGAACAACAGTGGGAAAAGCACAGACTCAGAACAGAAGAATAAGGGAGAACAGCCCTTTCATTAAAAAAACAGCCATGAGGGGCTAGGTCAAATACCTGTAGCCAGAACACGAACAAACCATATAACAGCACTAATAGCAATGTCACATGTTGGAAGTTTGAGAAAGGGTACTACTTATGGGGGAAGGACTGGAGATATAAACATGCATGCACAAATGCGGGGGTGAACATAGCAGTAATGGGTGTACTAGATTACCCAACAAGACCATAAAAAGGGAAGAACCATGAAAGCTGCAGGAGGACAGAAGGAACTGGCAATAGACCCTCAGAGTACCAAGGCTTAAGAAGCAAGGTTACCATGGATGCATAAAACGAAACACCTGGTAAAACGCCCATTAAAATAAACAATTTTATGAACCTATTAGAAAGCTACCCTGGCAAAGTGATAAGTCAGGCAATAAAAGAAGGGTTTGTGGTAGGATTTATTATCCCTTTCAAAGGCCAAGGGTCTAGATTGATACTTCTGCAATAAAAAACACAGCCTTTGAATTGGCAACCATAAGACAATGCCTCAGGTCATCATTTTACAACATGAACAAGGGTAATAGGTCAGCCGGCTCTGGGCTCCACAGATTATTACTAATGCAGTGTTGTGAGAGGCCACGGTTCAGCAACGCCGTCATATACAGAGAAACAGCCTCTCAATAGTAGTGTTTTATAGAGTCCATCAGGACAATCTGTGCACAGTCATAGGTGAGCTGTGCTGAAATCACCTGCTTTGATATGAATACATAATGTGCCTCGGCCTGCTCACCTGCAGCATTGCAGAGGTGAGCTGTGCTGAAATCGCCTGCTTTGATATTAATGCAAAATGTGCGTCTGCCTGGTAACCCGCAGCAGTGCAAAGGTGAGCTGTGCTGAAATCGCCTGCTCTGATATGAATACAGAAGGTGCATAGGACTGGTCAGCTGCGGCAGTGCCGAGGTGGTCTGTGCTTAAAACGGCCTGCTTTGATATTAATGCAGAATGTGCTTAGGCCTTGTCAACCGTGGCAGTGCAGAGGCGAGCTCTGCTGAAATCGCTTGTTTTGATATGAACGTAGAATGTGCATAGGCCTGGTCACCCGCGGCAGTGCAGAGGCGAGCTGTGCTGAAATTGGCAGCTTTGATATGAATGCAGAAGGTGCATAGGCCTGGTCAGCCGTGGCAGTGCAGAGGTGAGCTGTGCTGAAATCAGCTGCTTTGATATGAATGCGGAATGTGCATAGGCCTAGTCACCCGAGGAAATGCAGAGGTGAGCTGTGCTGAAATCAGCTGCTTTGATATTAATGCAGAATGTGCATAGGCCTAGTCCCCTGCGGCAGTGCAGAGGCAAGCTGTGGTGAAATCGCCTACTTTGATATTAATGCAGAATGTGCGTAGGCCTAGTCAAGTGCAGCTGTGCGAGCCGAGCTGTGGTGAAATCACCTGCTTTGAAATTAATGCTGAAAGTTCGTAGGCCTGGTCATCCGCGGCAATGCAGAGGTGAGTTGTGCTGAAGTCGCCTGTTTTGATATTAATGCAGAATGTGCATAGGCCTGGTCAACCGCGGCAGCACAGAGGCAAACTGTGCTGAAATCGCCTGCTTTGATATTAATGCAGAGGGGCATCAGAAGGCGTGTGGCTGAGATGAAGATTAATGCTGCGTCAGTGCCCTATGGCATTCTTTCCAAGTAGAGCAGAGATGGGCGTATGCCAGGGAGCAGGGGTGCCATAATATCCAGAAACGTTAGCCTCTGTAACTGTTATTTTCAAACGCTGTACAGAACAGCTCACATGTGCCCCGACCGCCTACACTAAAGGGGCAGCACAGAGGGGTGCTGCACTGCAATAGGCGGTCTTGAGATGAAGGCAGATGTGATGTGTGACCCTCCCATGTGTATTGCCCTTTTAAGCTGTGGGTCCCTCCCAGTGTTTAATGCCCCTTTATGATGGACCATGACTGTGTCATGGCCCAGGCTAATAAAGGGAGCAACTGCATGTACATCAGATCGGCTGCAGACTCCAACCATGGAACATCTATTGTCTCTGTCTCTCATGCTGGGCCTAAAGGGCCTACACCGTGTGATCACGGCCCTGCAGCCGGGGACTGCAGGACCACGCCGTGTGATCATGGCCCTGCAGGAGGCAGTTCCGGGGCCGACCTGTAATGAGCGTGGGTGTATGATTCTTTCAGCTCCCGCTGGAGCTGCGCCACAGGCCACGCGGCCTACTCGCATTACGCCAGCCCCCGCGCGCAGGCCGCGGGCCATCGACATAACAATGGCGACGAGGAGAGACGAACTCCACGACAGGCTCGGTGCTCTGAAGGCACCATAACGCCACACAGCCATCGCGGCTAAATTTTTGGACACCCGGTGGGGGTGCCATCACACACGTGACCCCCCCACCCCAAAAAAAAAAAAAAAAATAAAAATATTTTTTTTTTTTTTCTCTCCCTCATCCATTCATGCTCTCTGCCACTAAGACCATAGTTCTTCCCTCCGGAAACGGGAGAACCAGGTGGCATCGGACATCCAACACAAGAGAGCAGCATCACAGTGTGTGGGGAGTGCCAGGCCCTGAGTTGTAACACGGCGCCTGGGTACGGCGGCACCTCCAAGGTAGGCCCAACGTCGCAGCATTGGTGGCCGTCGGAGGCACCTACGACAACACGGATCAGGTCCACGCCAACATGGCGGCCGGCACATCCACGCCTGGGCCCTCCACGCCGTCCAGAATTGCGGCAAACCTGTCCATGACGCCACCTCCACCTCGAACACAAGGCACTTCGTCGACACTGGTCCAGCCGTTTGACCCTTTCACGGATCCGTCGTCATGCGGACCCAGATGGCAGCTGTGGATCCAGAAGTTCGAGATGGCGATGGAGTGCAAAGAGATCACAGCGCCCAGGAAACTGAAGGCACACCTGCTACTCAGCGTGGGTGACGAGGTACTGCGCATTTTCAATTCCCTGAACGTTGATGATGGCCTGGATGGGTACCGAAGCGCGAAAGATGCCCTCACCGATCACTTCCTCCCTCAACTAAACCCAGACTATGAGACGTTTCTTTTCTGCACCACCTTACAGGCAGCGGAGGAAACCCTTGATGCGTACCATACCCGCCTGAGAAAACTAGCCATGTCCTGTGAATTCACGAACGTGGAGAAGGAAATCAGGAGGCAGATCATCAACGGGATTCATTCGGAAAAATTGAGGCGCCTGATACTTAGCGAGAAGGGCATCCCCCTACAGCGGATCCTTGAACTAGGACGTCAGAGGGAACTGGCACACACCAGAGCGGCCAACTTGGAGGCCACGCTACACAGGCTGCAACCTGCGCTCAACACGGCTATGGTGGCCCGCATCAGCAACAAACAATCCTCGAGAGACAACAGTGGCGGATACGGCCAAAACAGGTGGCAACCGCGCATTCCGGGACCCACAGAGTGTGGCTGGTGCGGTGGCCCACGACATGGCCGTCGCAACTGTCCTGCTCAAGGCACCACATGTGGAGCATGTGGCCGGAAGGACCATTACGCGAAGGTATGCCGATCAACGGACAACCCCATACAGCCCCTGCAGAACCAGCTGGAGAAGGTCGCGACCAAGAAAAAGAAACAAGCCAGTGCCAGAAGGGTCGCAGTGGCCAGCTCTTCCACGGAGGATGAAGGGGATGATGTCTCGGCGATGCTGCAGGCCCCCTCCAAGGACACAGACTGGAAAGGAAGGAAGGTATACCTGGTGTCTGCACTATGCCAGGACCGAGGACCTCGAAGAAAAGCCGCCCGAAGGCGCAAATGCATGGTAACCATCCAAAACCAGTGCATTCTGATGACCATCGACACAGGCGCTTCGGTGAACGTCATGCCTGAAAGCATCTTCCTGACTCTAAGTCCTCCACCAGAGCTGAAAAGCACCGACACTCTGTTGTATGCATACGGCTGTCGAAAGCCCCTGCCGGTAATTGGCAGGTTCCGCACCACGCTGGAACACGGAAAAAACAGACTATGGTCCAAAGTCTATGTTGTGAAGGCAGGTGTTGAGAGCCTCCTGAGTGGGGACGCAGCGGAGGACTTGGGAGTGGTCCAATTCATCTGCCATGTCAACGAAGAAAAGGAAGTGGAGCAGATGCTGAACCAATACCCTGACTTGCAAGAAGGCATAGGCTGTCTAAGAGGCAAAACCATCAAACTTCATATTGATGAGACAGTGCAGCCGAAAGCCGTCCGGCACCGGAGAACACCTTTCCACATGAGAGAACAAGTGGAGCAGGAACTCAAGGCACTGGAAGAAGCGGGTATCATTGAGGAGGTTACAGGGCCCACACCGTGGGTCTCTCCAATGGTGGTAACACGGAAGCCTAAGCAGCCTGGAAAGGTGCGGATCTGCATAGACATGCGCCTCCCCAACACTGCCATTAAAAGGGAACGCCACATAACCCCAACAATCGACGAGATTGTGGCTGACCTCACAGGGTCGAGCATATTTTCAAAGATTGATCTCAAGGCGGGGTATCATCAACTCAAACTCCACAGAGACTCTCGATACATAACAACGTTCTCTACACATTTGGGGCTGCGGAGATACAAACGCCTAAGTTTCGGAATATCGTCTGCTGCGGAGGTGTTCCAGCAAACCATCCAGGAGGTCATCCGGGGCATCCCTGGCATTCTCAACGTGAGCGATGATATTCTGATTCACGCCCCCGACAAAGAAACACACATCAAGAGGCTTCACGCCCTACTGGGCCGACTACAAGATGTTGGGCTCACAATACACCGGGAAAAGTGCGAGTTCCTCAAATCGGAGATCACTTTTTTCGGATACAAGTTTGGCAGCACAGGCATCTCCCCTGACCCGCAGAAGGTCGCAGACATCCAGGCGGCAAGCCCACCGATGACCCCCACAGAAGTGCGCAGTTTTTTAGGCATGGCCACCTACTGCGGGAGGTTCATCCGAAACCTGGCCACACTATCCGAGCCGCTGCGGGAACTCACGAAGGCCAACGTCAAGTGGGAATGGGGGCCAACATGCCAGGACTCGTTCGAAAGCATCAAGGACTCCCTCTCAGCTGACACCAAGATGGCCTACTATAACACTGAACTGCCCACAGAACTATTCGTAGATGCCAGCCCCGTGGGGCTCGGAGCCATCCTAATGCAAGTCACGAGGGAAGGGGAGAAGAGACCGATTGCATATGCATCGAGAGCCCTCACAGAGACCGAACAAAGGTACTCACACATCGAAAAGGAGGCCATCGCCGTGCTGTGGGGGTGCCGACATTTTCACCTCTACCTATATGGGCGTCACTTCACGACGATCACGGACCACAAGCCCCTACTACCAATCTTCATAGGAACATCAGCACACCCTCCGGCACGAATCACCAAGTGGTTACTGCACCTCCAGCAATATGACTTTAATCTCGTCTACCAACCAGGCAGCGGAAACCCGGCGGATTTTCTCTCCAGGCATCCGCGAGAGGCCACTCAACAAGAGATCCAAGTAGCGGCAGAGACAGAGGAACACATATGCCAAGTGGTGCGCGCAATGAGGCCCAAGGCGGTGAGCATCGAGGAAATCGAGGCGGAAACGCACCAGGACCCGTGTTGTGACTTAGTGAAAGATGCCATCCTTTCCGGTGACTGGAAGACTTTCATGAGACACACACACAACAGAACAGCGGAAGCAAAAGGGTTTTTGTCCGGCATATTCACAGTGCGGCAAGACTTGTCAGTCACGGAAGGTGGACTGTTACTACGAGGAAACCGCATCGTGATCCCTCTCAAACTACAGGACAGGATAGTGGCCCTAGCACATGAAGGACACCAAGGACTGGTAAGGACGAAAGCCCGCATTCGGCACCGAGTATGGTTTCCCCAGATCGAGGAGCGGGTCGAGACACTCGTTGCCACGTGCCTATCCTGTCAGATAACGGGGGCCCCGCCAGACCCGGAACCCATCATATCAGCAGAACGGGGCCGCTCTCGCTGGGAGGCCATCAGCATTGACTTTTGCAAGCTCCGAGAGGGCCTCCACCTGTTGGTGGCCGTCGATGATCACTCCCGATACCCGGAAGTTGAGGTAGTTGAATCCACCGCAGCTGAAGTGGTCATTCCGGCCCTAGAGAAAATGTTTGCAACCCACGGGCTACCTATCTCAATCAAAAGCGACAATGGGCCGCCGTTTACAGGGGAGGACTTCAAAAAGTATCTACAGGAACTCAATGTGAAATATCATCACATCACTCCAAGACACCCCCAGGCAAATGGGGACGTAGAACGATTTATGAGGACTATCAACAAGGTGCTCAGAGTATCCAAGGCTAACGCCAGCCCCTGGAAGGTTGACCTCTTCCGATTCCTCCAAAATTACCGGGTCACGCCTCACAGCACAACCGGCGTACCGCCAGCGGACCTCATGTTCGGCACCGTTATCAGATCCTCGATCCCGCATCACCCAAGCAGAACCCCGGACACGGTGAACGAGGAACGCACAGAGAGAAGGAGAAGGGATGCCAACGAACACATGAGTGGCAAGCGGAGAGCGAGGCCGTCCCATCATCAAGTGGGTGACCAGGTCATCATGCTACGAAACCCCTCCAAGTCAAAACTTGACACCAGGTACGAGGAACTTCCATGGACCGTCAGCAACCGGCATGGAACCATGGTAACTGTGACACGAGGAAGCCGCCAAGTGACGAGGAATGCGTCATGGTTCAAGGCCATACCACGTACACTGTGGACCGAGAAGGAGGGCCATCGGGAAGGCGAGGACACTCCTCCCAGTGAAGAAGAGCCGGAGGCCATCCCTGAGGAGAATGGAGCGCGGGATGGAAACTGGGAGCCGGTGGAGGAACCTGGCCTCGAGGGCCCCAACAGCGAAGATGGAACAGAGCCTGAAGCAATGGGGAATGACCCCCGCGAAGGGCGATACAGACTGAGAACAACGACGAGACCGCCAGCCAAGCTAAGTGACTATGTGTGGTAACTGGTGCATTGGTGCCATGAACCCCAATGGCAGGGTGGCTGAGTGTTGAAGACTGAAAGCCTATGTTGGACTTCGCCGTTGTTTGGCAGTTAGAGTTGTGTGTTTTGTTTTGTTTTATAATAAAGGAGGAATGTTACGTTCCGCCCTGCGTCCCGCTACGCGGTGACGCAGGGCGTCCTAAATAAAAGCCCCGCCCCCGCGTTCGGGAGGCAGTTCCGGGGCCGACCTGTAATGAGCGTGGGTGTATGATTCTTTCAGCTCCCGCTGGAGCTGCGCCACAGGCCGCGCGGCCTACTCGCATTACGCCAGCCCCCGCGCGCAGGCCGCGGGCCATCGACATAACACCAGGATAGGGCCCCACCGCCTCACCGGGTCCTGCCCTGTAACCAAGAAAGTGTGACTGCCGGCGGCCCCACACTAATGGTCCCTGCAGTCCCTCATTTGTTTTTTTCAAAAGGTGGAAGGAGGAGGGAGAAAGAAGGAGCAGCAGCATCCACCGCCCTGGAAATGAGGGATTGATGCCATGCCTGGTGCCCTGCCGGTGGATCCTCCCTGGCTGCTGCCCTCCAAGAAGAGGGTGCTCATGCAGCCAGGGTGGGGGTCCACTCGCAGCCCCCTGTGGCACCTGCCACGAAAAACAGAAGGAATTGGTGCAGCTGCTGTCGCAGCTGCGAAAAAGTAATGGAACTACTGCATCGGGAGAGAGTTGTGCTGCCCCCAGGGGAAAAGCAAACTATCTGGGGAAAAGAGGAGAGTGCACGCCCACCGCCGCTGTCGCCCCCAGTGAGATTCCCGGGCCAACCACAGTGAGGGGTTGTGCTCCCAACACCAGAGCCTGTGCGGGAGAGAGTAATGCCCCGGGCCGTGCAGTGAAAAGAAAGTAGAGAGGCTGCCCGTGCCCAACAATAGTACGGGGCACCACTCTGCTGGGCCGGCAGGCACATCAGCAGTAAGACCGGGTTGCTGGCGGTGAAAGCAGCAGCTCCATGTCAGAGCCAAGATACATTCCATGGGGAGGCTGGCGCAGCACATCCCTGCACTTTCGCCGTGCCGGCAGCCTCACAGTTAATCCCAGACCTCTGGTGGTGACGGAAATGAATCGATTCATGTCCGTTCAAGAATAACAAAATGTATCGGGTCCCCTGGAGGAATACCGGGCCAACAGAGCGCGCTGCATCTAAGAAACAAAGGGCCATCTACCTGCTCTGCCGTGGCCGTGACTGATTGTATCCGCTGATCCCAGGCCCAGCTGGTGGTGGAAAGTGAATGCGCTCTGTTGCATAGTACGATACGCTTGTGAGCATGTGCGAGCCTTGTCCGGCTCACGCATGAGCTTTGTTAATAAAGGAGAGCCCGGTCAGCAGTTGCCGCCGGGACCCCGTACCAGCAACACGCGTCCCTTGTCTGTCTCTGACCGAATGCGTGTGCATGTGCTTGTGTGCACAGAGCCCCGGTGGTCACACGCCACCTCTAACAGTGGCGGCGAGGATCCGTCACAGAGGGGAACGTGACATTGCTCCGGCTGATCTATTGTCGGAGAAAGTGTTTCTCCCCATGCGGTCACGGACCTACGCAGTTGGCCGGCGGCCATCTTAGGAGTACGTGGATCATGGCGGTTGCGGCCCAAATCGGTGCCTGTGTGCCGGCCGTGATCCAGCTTTCATTAATCAATTTTTGGACACTCCACGGCCCTGTGGTAACAAGGGGCCATGGTTATTGAACTAGGAAAAGCTAATTGCCTCACCTGCTGCAGGCCCACCCATCAGCAACCTGGGCCATCTGATCCTGTACACCTCTCACATCCTAGAGAAGGTTACTGGGGAACATCCCTGGGCTGACCCTGCTGCCACACCCTTGCCCTACACACCACCATGGGTAAAGAGGATAGAGAAGAGTGGGCCACCATGCCAGTCCCACGCCGGATGCACAGCACCTTGGCACCCATGCCTGAGTCCGACACTTTAGGCCCACCGTCCAAACTGGGGCCAAAGTGGCTACTATGGGTGAAGAAATTGGAAATGTTTTTCAGGGCCTCGGGTGAGACTGATGATGATGCGAAGGTGGCCACGATGGTGTACTCAGCTAGCACAGAGGTCCACAGGATTTTCGACTCGCTGAACCTTCAGTTGGTCACCTATGATGCGGTGAAACAGGCCCTCCAGAACCACTTCCTCCCCATGGCGAATGTCAACTTCGACAGATTTGTGATGTGTGCCGAGAAGCAACAAGGGGAGGAATCGTTGGACCAGTTCAGTGCAAGGTTGAGGCACCTCTCAAGCACCTGCAGGTGGGTGAATGAGGAGGAGATATTGCGGAACCAGCTGATACAGGGGTGCAACTCCGGGAAATTGCGGAGGCAAGTGCTTAGGGAACCAGACCTGATGCTGGCGCATATCCTGGACACTGGGCGAGCATATGAACTGGCGGAGTATAGAGGCGCGAAGATGGACGCGACGGCGCATCCTTGGAAGAGTGAGGATGCCTTTGCCATTGGGCACTCTGTCCCAGGGAGGTCGTGCTGGTGTCCCAAGTGAGCGGATGGTCCCTCGACGCCCGGAAACCCGGAGTCCTGCCCATACTGTGGGTACGACCTGCCACATGCTGGGGAGTGCACTGCAAAGACAAGGATCTGCGGAAGGTGTAGCATGCCAGGACACTACGCGAGAGTATGCAGGGCTACGAACCCAGTAGCTGCATCTAGGGGAACGGCAAGATCAGGCGGGGGCAACACCAAGCGCGTGAGGGGTGTGTCGTCGATCGAGCAAGGTGTGCAAGATTTGGATATTGCCTAGGAGGAAGAGGATGATGAGGAGATCTTTTTCATCTCAAGCATTGCCACAGGCGCAAGGCAGAGCAGGCAACCGACATGCACAGTGAACATCGGCGATGTGCCCACCCCTGTCTAGATTGACACTGGTGCATCGGTCTGCGTCCTAGCAGCTGAACACTATGAGGCTCTCCCAGGTCCTCTCAAGTTGGAAGAATCGAAAGCTCGAATATACTCCTTTGGAGGGGACACGCCCTTGCCAATTCAGGGAGTCTTCGTGGCCCCGGTGTCACACAGGCAGATCAAGGCCTGTTTCTTCATGACTCATGTAAACCCGCATTCCCTGCTGAGCTGCACGGCCTCTGAGGCCCTCGACATCGTACATTTCACTCTGGCTGTGTACCACACAGACATTGATCAACTGCTGCAGCGGCTCGAAGGCATTTTTCAGGGCGTGGGAAAGTTGAAGGGTGACCCTATTAGGCTCCACATTGATGGGTCCGTGAGGCCGACTGCCCTCAAGCACCGAAGAATTCTATTCCGTCTGAGGGCGCAGGTGGAAAAGGAGCTCCAATCGCTCATTGACCTGGACATAATCGAAAGAGTGGAGGGCCCAACTCTGTGGATCTCCCCCATAGTGGTGGCGCCAAAGCCCAAGCAACCAGGGGCTGTACGTATCTGTGTGGACATGAGACTGCCGAATGCTGCCATAAAGAGGGAGCGTCACCTCACGCCTATGCTGGACGATATAGTGGGTGAGCTGCAGGGAGCGAAAGTCTTTTCTAAGCTTGATTTGAGGTCCGGGTACCACCAGCAGGAAATCCACCCGGAATCATGTTACATCACCACCTTTACGACCCATGAAGGGCTATATCAGTTCAAGAGGCTCTGTTTTGGTGTCTCATCAGCAGCGGAAGTTTTCCAGAACGTCATCCGTGGATCCCTGGCGGGATTGAAAGGTGTCATTAACATGTCGGATGACATTCTTGTCTTTGCCCAGTCAGAGTCTGAACACCTGTAGAGTCTGGAACGTGCGCTGGAAAGACTCAAGAGTCTGGGGCTGACACTACACCGAAAGAAGTGCGAGTTCCTCAAGGACCAGATAAAGTTCTTCAGGTTTGTATTCCATTCAGCAGGCATCTCGCCCGACCCGGAGAAGGTGAGAGACATACTAGAGGCGGCCCCCCTAGAGTCACTGGCTGAGATAAGAAGCTTTCTTGCCATGGTGAACTATTGCGGGGGGTTCATTTGTGACTTGGCATCACTGTCAGAGCCCTTGCGCGCACTGACGAGGAACGATTTTGCATGGGCATGGACATCGTAGGAACAAAGGGCATTTGCCGAGATCAAGAATGCTCTGTCGGGCCAGGAAACCATGGCATACTTTAACCTGGACAGGGAGTTGTAGATAGTCGTGGATGCCAGCCCTGTCGGACTGGGGGCAGTTCTGATGCAGGCTGACTCACATGGACTCATGCGCCCGATAGCGTATGCCAGCAAGGCGCTCACCGAAATGGAGGAAAGGTACTCGTAGATTGAGCGGGAGGCCCTGGCCATTCTGTGGGGCTGCAAGCACTTTCGGATTTACATACTAGGAAAGCCTGTTGTGGTAAACACCAACCACAAGCCACTCATTCCGATCATGGTGGGAGCCTCCTCCAAGCCACCTCCATGCATCGAAACGGTGGATGCTGTCGCTGATTGAGTATGGTGTCAAATTGCAATATCGCTGAAGTGGTGGATTGCATTGAGATGGTGTACAACGTTGGGGAGGCGGCCCTACCTGTGGCCCTGGCATGCCAGGATACTGCGGAGGCTTCAAAGAAGATGATATCTTCCTGGTTATCAAGGAGGCAATGTACAGCGGGGAGTGGAGAGAAGTGCTCACGAACAATGCCAGACGGGAGGCCGGAGCTCAAAAAGACCTCCAAGCACTGTGGAAGGTGTGCAACGAGCTCTCGGTGACGGAGGATGGCCTGCTGTTGAGAGGCTGCCAGATTGTCATCCCACGAGCCTTGGTGACCAAGTTGCTACATCTGGCGCACAAGGGACATCAAAGAGCCGCCAAGACTAAGGCATGCCTAAGACTGAAGGTGTGGTTTCCTAACCTGGAGCAAACGGTGGACGAGTTTGTGCGCACATGCATTCCGTGCCAGGCAGCCAGTCCGGAGGAAAGGGGGCCACCCATCAGAGCCATGGAAAGGAGTGAGCAGCCGTGGGGCACAGTGCACGCCGACTTTGGCTCCACAGGTCAAGACCTGTACTTTCTGGCGGTTGTGGACCAGTGGTCACGGTACCCGGAGGTGGAGCTGGTAGAGTCTACGGCCAGCGACCACACCATCTTGGCACTGGAGAAGATATTTGCCAACCACGGGTTCCCCAAGGAGATATGCTCGGACAATGGCCCGCCGTTCCAGGGGCAGCAGTTTGCCAGGTACTGTGAGGAGAGAGGGATCAAACACCGGAAAGTCACCCCGCTCTGGCCCAGGGCGAACGGAGAGGCCGAGCGCTTTATGCGGACACTCAACAATATCTTCCGAATCTCGCTAGATGGGGGAAGGGAACTGCATCAGAACCTTTTTGAGTTCCTACGAGAGTATCGGACAACCCCCCATTTTGTCCACTGGGGTCGCGCCGGCTGAGGCACTATTCAACAGATGCCCCAGAGGACTGCTGCCTGAGGTGGAGGGGCGCCGCCCAGGGTTGATCGACAACAACTGCGTGCATTTGGAGCGAAGAGCCAAGAACGAAAAGGAGAGTGCACGCCGGAACCTGCAGGAGAAGACTATCAAAGTAGGGGACACTGTACTGGTCCGTAACAGGCGTCCGGAAGGGAAGTGATCCCTCACGTATGAGGCACAGCCACTAGGAGTGACCCATGTCAAGGGGTCGATTGTCACAGCGGCCAACAAGAGGGGAACAATCACCAGAAACATATCCTACTTCAAGAGGATCGAGGCCGGCCCACCGCCAAGGGTGCCGCAAGAAGCGTCCTCCCCAGTACCCTGTAACGCTCACCTGAATCCCTCAGAGGTGCAGGTCTGGGCTGGGGGTTCTCGGAGTCTTCTAGGGTCACGCGCAGGCCTCGAATGCCACCCTGGAAAGGCCCTCTCCTCACTGAGATCTTGATCTGAAGGGTGAGGTGTCTGCAATTGGGAGAGCAAGGGGTTAATAGGATATATAAGCCTGACTGGGCAAGCTGACTCCCCTTCCTGGTACTCCCAACGTAGTTCGTAGGCTAAATGTGCTCACCTTATATAGGTGAAAGCGGAGCTCTCCATCCTGCGTCTGTGCAGGGGCGCCGAAGCCAGTTACTTCACTGGTTAATTGTCCAGCCTCTTGGTTGCAGAGGATGAAGATTTGGAGCTAGGCCGTCGTTAGCAGCACGAACGGCGGTTGCTTGAATGGAGAGCGATGGAAAGGCGAAGGTATTGCAGGCAAGTAAGTAGAAAATGTCAATTCGAAGTTTAAAGCACTTCTTAATGTCTCTTTTCCTTTTTCAGGTTGCAGAAGCAGCTGAGTAGAAAAATAGATGTCGAGGAATGCGCCGAGGAGTGAGAAAGATGAGAGCTGCCCAAAACACGTGCGTATGGATGGAGTTTTGTATTTCTTAATGATGTCCTTTTGTTTTGCAGATGCGAGTAGCAGCGTCGGCGGAGGCGAGAAGAATGCAGCGCAGGTAGGGAAAGTTTCACGATGGTTACTAACCAATGTCCTTGCTTCCACAGGGTGCCGAAAAATGGAAAGCTGCAGCCCGTGGCTTGAGATGCACCGATGGATTGGGTAAGTGCTGTGCTGGTTGTTATCTCGTGCAAACCTGGTGTTCTTTTCCCTTCTCAGATGCTGCAGAAGACGAGGATGGTATTTCAGAAGGTAAGATTACGGATTTCTCTTCCCAAGATGCAGAAGTTGAAGATTCTCTGGAGCTGACACGGTGAGCGTCTTGCTGCTATTGCAGAATAACGCGAAGCACTTTGCTCTGATCGGGCGTGGTTTAAATAGTCCTACTGGAGTGCTTAGGTGTCTCCTTCCACAGCAGCCTCGCCCAGGTAAGAAGTCCCAGCTTCCAGAATAGTTCCAGTATCCAGTCCTAGGGAGTGGTGCTGGCCACACCCAGAAGGTAAAGTAGTTCCAGCCATGGATGGATGAGGATTTCATCCTGCAGGGGAGTGAGCAGCATGGTCTGCAGCCGGTAGGTCCACCCAAGCACCATTCCTTACATCATGAGCCCGGCACGTCCTGTGCCGGGACTGGGTCCTCTTATGAGCCTGGCGCCACTGGCACCAGGACAAGGTCCATAAGGCCCCTATGGGAGCCGATGGGTGCCTGAAAATGAAGTTGTGACCCAGCTTCCGAGGCAGTTGGGCTAAACCTGACTCCTTGGAGGCTGCGGTCATGACAGTACCCCCCCTCAAGGCCCCTCCCAAGCTTGTCTTTTCCGGAGGTTTTGGCTTGTTGGGAAAAGCCCGATGAAATTTTCGGACTAAACGAGGTGCATGTGCATATTCTGAGGGTTCCCAAGATCTCTCCTGGGGTCCATATCCCTTCCAATCAATCAGGTAGTATAGTTTTGATTTGGAAATTTTGGAGTCCAAGATGTCTCGAATTTCAAATTCGGATTCTCCGTCAACTTGGATTGGCTCAGGAGGTTTAGTCAAACGGGTTCCGGGTTGCACAGGTTTCAGGAGAGAAACATGGAAGACAGGATGTATCTTCATTCGAGTAGGTAATTCTAGTTTGACAGCCACTGGGTTAATCACGGCCGTGATCGAGTAGGGTCCTAAATATCTTGGGTTGAAGGTGCGTGGCCCTTTTAAAGATAAATGTTTAGTGGACAGCCAGACTTGATCTCCTTTTTGATATTGAGGAGCATCTTTTCGATGTTGGTCCGCTCCTTTTTTGTATGATTCTTTAGCTCGTTGAAGATGAGCTGTGGCTTCTTTAAATGCTTGAGTTATCGCCGAATGCAGATGGTCAACAGCAGGTGTTCCGAGAGCTTGAGGTAGGTCCAGATTTGAGGTTCGAGGATGACTTCCATACAGCAGGAAAAAAGGGGGTTTTCCTGTCCCAGAATGGATTGAATTATTGTAAGCGTATTCAGCAATCCAAAGGACATCCTTCCAAGTACCCTCGGATTGATGCAACATGCAGCGCAGATATTGTTCTAGAGTTTGGTTAGTTCTCTCAGTCTGCCCATCGGTTTGAGGATGATGGCTGGTGGAAAGTCGTACATCAATCTGTGCTAAACGACAACAACTCCGCCAAAAATGGGAAATGAATTGGCTCCCTCGGTCAGAGATTAGTACTGAAGGGAAACCGTGCAACCGGACAATGTTTTCAAGAAATTCTCGGGCTAGAATGGAAGCCGTAGGTAAACCCTTCAGTGGGATAAAATGAGCCATTTTTGAAAAAAGGTCCACGATCACTAGAATTGTGTTGTATCCGAGCAAGGGGGTAAATCCGTGATAAAATCCATCGAGAGCGTGTGCCAAGGGCCTGGTGGAATGTCTATTGGACGTAATAATCCTGCTGGTTTTTCCTTCTGACTCTTGTTTTGTGCGCAGATACCACAAGAAGCCACAAACTCCTTAACATCTTTCCTCCAAGATGGCCACCAAAAATGCCTTTTAATTTTCTTTGAGGTTTTGGCAACTCCAGGATGTCCTTCCATTAGAGAATCATGGTAGCAGGTGATGACCTGTTTTTGTAAGTCAGCGCAGGGTAAGAATAGTCTTCCTTGGAAATACAATAGGTTCTGATCTATTGTAAAATCCTTTCCTTTCAATTGCCAATTCGATGAATCTTCGGGAGTTATGAGTTGATTGACCCTTGCTTTAATCTCTTTGAGGGATGATGTGTTGATTACTCCTAGTATCTTTTGTTCAGGAATTATTGGCACCGGCTCCGGATTAGCTGTAAGTTCGTCTACCCCTATCCGGGAAAGGGCGTCTGCTTTTCCGTTCCTAACGCCTGGTCGAAATGTGATTACAAAATCGAATTCTGCGAAGAATAAAGCCCAGCGTAGTTGCCTCGAAGATTGAGCTTTAGCTGACTTCAGGTACTGGAGGTTACAGTGATCCGTGATTACAGTTACTGTGTGCCGGGCTCCCAAAAGATAATGCCGCCAGGCCTTAAAGGCGGACTTAATTGCCAAGAGTTCTTTGTCCGTAATTGTGTAGTTGATTTCAGGAGCCGAAAGAAAATTTGCGAGACCAAAAGGCTACAGGGTGTAACTGGTGCGTGTCGGGGTCTCTTTGTGACAGCACCGCCCCCATTGCAAGACTGGAAGCGTCTGTCTCGACGATGTAGGAAAGTTCTGGACGGGGATGCCTTAAGACTGGAGCAGAGATAAATTTGGTTTTTAATTCTTGGAAGGCTTGTTCGGCTTCTGGAGTCCACTCGAATTTTTTATTCTTTTTCAGAAGAGCCGTGATAGGTTGGACTACCCGAGAGAATTCAGGAATGAACCTTCGGTAAAAATTAGCGAAGCCCAGCATGCTCTGCACACCTTTCACGGAAGTTGGGGAAGGCCATTTGGTGATAGCATCCACTTTTCTTGAGTCCATGTGAACTCCGTTGGGTGATAAGATGAACCCTAAAAATTCCACTTCCTTAGCGTGAAAGGTGCACTTCTCCAGTTTAGCAAACAAGCGGTGTTGGCGAAGTCTCTGTAAAACCGCTGTGACGTGTCTACGATGATCAGATTCTGAGGCTGAGTATACCAGGATGTCGTCAATATAAACGACTACGCACACATCAATAAGTTCTCTGAGGACATCATTCATGAAAAACTGGAAAGCGGCCGGTGCGTTACATAGTCCAAAGGGCATTACTTGATACTCAAATAATCCATATTTAGTGCGAAAGGCCGTCTTACATTCGCCGCCCTCCTTAATGCGTACCAAATGGTAAGCTCCTCTGAGGTCTAACTTTGTGTATATGCAGGCGCCTTTTACCTGGTCCAATAATTCAGGAATCAAGGGCAACGGGTATCGGTTTTTGACTGTAATCTGGTTCAGGGTGCGATAATCGATACACGTTCTTAGGTCACCTTCCTTTTTCGGGACGAAGAACAAAGCTGAGGAAGACGGGGATTTCGAGGGGCGGATGAATCCGTTAGCCAGGTACTGGTCCAAGTATTGCCTGAGATGGAGGTTTTCTGGTTCCGTGAGGGCATATATTCTACTGCACGGAGGGGTGGACCCAGGTATCAGGTCTATCTGGCAGTCGTATGACCGATGTGGAGGCAGGGTGTTGGCTTGATCTTTCTGAAAGACGTCGCTGAACTCTTGGTATTCCAGAGGTAATCGGGGGTCCTCGGAAGTGATGGCTGCTAGCTTGATTTCGGGCTGAGGATAACAGGTTGAAGCGCATTCTGGAAACCGAATCACCTTGGCTCGCCAGTTTATCTGAGGATTGTGCTTTTCCAACCAAGGCATTCCCAGAATCACCTGAAACTGCGGGGCCTTGATTACATCAAACACGATCTTCTCCCGATGTCCGCCTTGACATAACAACGTTACCTCCACGGTGGTATGAGAAACTGGTCCGGAAGCTATTTCAGTACCATCCACTGTAGTGATTATGTCCTTTACCATCTTGGGACGTAGGAGAAGATCCATCCTGGTAGCCAAGTCGTGGTCCACATAATTACCGATTGCTCCGCTATCGATGTATACTTTGATAGCATGCATGCGATCTGGTCTATTGGGACATATGAGGACCATAGGCATTACCAAATGCGAGGTCAAGGAACTGGTTCTAACGCTCGGCAAGCGGACCTCTACGCTTGTCGGGCGAGGTCGTTTCCCGATTCCATATTCTCAGCAGTTTTATCAGAAGCTCCTACGGTCTTCTTGACCGGTTTCACTGAGCAATCACGAAGGAAATGTCCAGAATTCCCACAGTATAGGCACAGCTGTAATTGCCTTCTTCTTTCCCGTTCTTTCTGGGTTAATGGTCCTTTTACTACTCCTATTTGCATTGGTTCCACGGAGTCATTCCCTTTAGCGGAGCTCTGAGGTCTTGAAAGTACCCGGGTTTCAAATCTGGATCGATCGGTCCTCCTGTTCTGTAGCCGATGATCTAATTGGACCACTAGGTCGATATAATCTGAACAGTCTTGCGGCGGATTCACCACCTGAGCTAAAACGTCTTTAAGTTCCCCACGTAGACCTCTGTAGAAGAGCGTGATTCTCTTATCTTCAGGCCACCTGGTCTCAACCACCAGTCTATTAAAGGACGCTATGTAAGCCAGGAGATCCTGATTACCTTGTCTGAGTGACAGGAGTTCATTGTCCAAGGCCTGCCCCTGCGAATGTCTTGCGAGCAACTTTTACATACTGGTCTGAAAGTCTTGAAAGTTATAGAGGAGCGGGTCATCCTGTGTCACGAGAGGAATGGACCAGTCTACAGCACTACCGCTAAGATAGGAAAGTACAAACGCTACCTTGGCTTGGTCCGTTGGGAATGCGGCGGGTCTACACAGAAAGTGCAAGCGGCATTGGTTGATGAATACTGCATATCGCTTTGGATCACCGGAAAAACGTTCGGGCGGGGCCAAAGGCACATTCCCTGGCAGATTAATTTGCACCGGATTACTTGAGGTTGTAGGAGTGCCGCCCCCTCCATAGGGAGGCAGTGGCGTCTGTCCCGCTTGAGCCTGTAGCAACTGTCTGGCCAGATCATCAGTCCGTTCCTTGGCCATGATCAACTCCCTTCGTAAAGCGTTTGTTTCTTGGCGAGATGCGTGTACTTCTGCCCTTAGTTCCCCAAGCAATTGAGCCAGTTGATCTGTGTCCGAGGTTTCCATTGCGCCTGGGTGGGATATTGCGGTAGGCTTCGCGTTCTGTAACGCTCACCTGAATCCCTCGGAGGCGCAGGTCTGGGCTGGGGGTTCTCGGAGTCTTCTAGGGTCACGCGCAGGCCTCGAATGCCACCCTGGAAAGGCCCTCTCCTCACTGAGATCTTGATCTGAAGGGTGAGGTGTCTGCAATTGGGAGAGCAAGGGGTTAATATGATATATAAGCCTGACTGGGCAAGCTGACTCCCCTTCCTGGTACTCCCAACGTAGTTCGTAGGCTAAATGTGCTCACCTTATATAGGTGAAAGCGGAGCTCTCCATCCTGCGTCTGTGCAGGGGCGCCGAAGCCAGTTACTTCACTGGTTAATTGTCCAGCCTCTTGGTTGCAGAGGATGAAGATTTGGAGCTAGGCCGTCGTTAGCAGCACGAACGGCGGTTGCTTGAATGGAGAGCGATGGAAAGGCGAAGGTATTGCAGGCAAGTAAGTAGAAAATGTCAATTCGAAGTTTAAAGCACTTCTTAATGTCTCTTTTCCTTTTTCAGGTTGCAGAAGCAGCTGGGTAGAAAAATAGATGTAGAGGAATGCGCCGAGGAGTGAGAAAGATGAGAGCTGCCCAAAACACGTGTGTATGGATGGAGTTTTGTATTTCTTAATGATGTCCTTTTGTTTTGCAGATGCGAGTAGCAGCGTCGGCGGAGGCGAGAAGAATGCAGCGCAGGTAGGGAAAGTTTCACGATAGTTACTAACCAATGTCCTTGCTTCCACAGGGTGCCGAAAAATGGAAAGCTGCAGCCCGTGGCTTGAGATGCACCGATGGATTGGGTAAGTGCTGCGCTGGTTGTTATCTCGTGCAAACCTGGTGTTCTTTTCCCTTCTCAGATGCTGCAGAAGACGAGGATGGTATTTCAGAAGGTAAGATTACGGATTTCTCTTCCCAAGATGCAGAAGTTGAAGATTCTCTGGAGCTGACACGGTGAGCGTCTTGCTGCTATTGCAGAATAACGCGAAGCACGTTGCTCTGATCGGGCGTGGTTTAAATAGTCCTACTGGAGTGCTTAGGTGTCTCCTTCCACAGCAGCCTCGCCCAGGTAAGAAGTCCCAGCTTCCAGAATAGTTCCAGTATCCAGTCCCAGGGAGTGGTGCTGGCCACACCCAGAAGGTAAAGTAGTTCCAGCCATGGATGGATGAGGATTTCATCCTGCAGGGGAGTGAGCAGCATGGTCTGCAGCCGGTAGGTCCACCCAAGCACCATTCCTTACATCATGAGCCCGGCACGTCCTGTGCCGGGACTGGGTCCTCTTATGAGCCTGGCGCCACTGGCGCCAGGACAAGGTCCATAAGGCCCCGATGGGTGCCTGAAAATGAAGTTGTGACCCAGCTTCCGAGGCAGTTGGGCTAAACCTGACTCCTTGGAGGCTGCGGTCATGACATACCCCGTCCGGCGACACCGCTGGCAGATGAAAGTCCTCCAGTGGTCCCGGGGATACCGGGACCACCTCAAGAGAAGGGCAGAAGGTACCCAAGCCGGGAGGTGCACCAATGCCCGACGAGGTTCCAAGACTTCATTATGGACCCAGCCTCCTAAGGGGTCGAGAACTGTTCCTGGATACCAAGGTTCTGTTTGTAATGATTATGGTTTATACTTGTTCATTGTTTAGGGACAAGAGAAGGATGTTGCATAGTACGATACGCGTGTGAGCATGCGCAAGCCTCGTTCCGGCTCGCGCATGCGCTTTGTCAATAAAGGAGGTCCCAGTCAGCAGTTGCCGCCGGGACTCCAAACCAGCAACACGCGTCCCGTGTCTGTCTCTGACTGAATGCGTGTGCGTGTGCTTGTGTGCGCGGGGGCCCCTGGGGTCACATGACACCTCTAACACGCTCCACGTTGGAGCATAAAAAAGATGCTGTGCTCCCAGGTTCCAATGCCGGCCAGTTAAAGTAAAGAGCTCTGTGTCAGAGCAATAGGGAAATGTAGAGTGCCCTCACAAATCCCAGGCTCCTGGCGGTTGAAAGTAAGAAGCGCTCCAGGATGGTGCAATGGCCCCCTGCAGATCCCAGGCCATGAGGCTGCAAATATTGTGGATATCCCGGGGCTCTGGCAGTGAAATGTACAGTGTACCTGTCATCGGAGCAAAGAAGGCATACCGGCTGTGTGTAAATGCACTGCAAAGGAACAAAAAAAGATTAGATTGACACACAACAGTCGTGGATACTCACACATGCCTGCGAAAAAGAATCATCTGGCACGTGGGGTTGCAGTTCAACAAGAGTGCTTGTGCACCCTCTACTACTGGCAGTGCAATGCCAATTACTACTGCCTGGGGGAGCTGAATAAAGAAGTGGCCCTAACACCCTGCTACTGGTGTACGCCCTCTGCTACAGGCAGCTCTCTGCCAACGGTCATACCACTAGTGTCACCCTGCCACTAGTGTGCTCCCTCTGCTACTGGCAGCTTCCTGCCCACACTCCTGCCTGAGGGAGAGAACTAAGCAGCAAGTGGCCTCAAAGCCCCTACCACTGGTGTCGCCCTGCCTGCCCTGCAAGTGGCCCTGTCACCCTGCCACAGTGGTTGCAGGAGAAGGAAAGAGAGAGCAGGGGAGCGGAGCTAAGAGGTGGGGGTTAGTAACATGCTGCCACCCATGTCCTGTCAACATCACGAGGCACAGCCAAGACGCTCTGCTTCCTGCATCTCGCTGCCTGCGCCAACATCAAGGGATTGACTGAGCCTGAATGGTGCGCAGCCTAGACGCCCTGCTACCTGCATCCTGCTGCCTGCCCCAACATCAAAGCACTAGCTGAGGTGGCCCCTGGTGCTCCCAGGCGCGGCTTTGCCGGCCTTCAAACTATACCATCAACGGATCTGGACCTGTGGTAATGACTATCTTGAAAGGACACTGGATCAAAGAGAACTGGTCTACAGTCCTGCCAGTGCTTGGAAGACACTCAGCAAACATGTGTTTAGATGCTGTGAGCCTGCATGTAGATTATGTGCTTAAAGTGGCCCCAGTTAAATGGATGTGAAGCTGTGCTCCTGAAGTTGTAGGCATGCCCTAAATGGTGCCAGTGGCTAGCAATGGCGTCATTCAGTGGTTGAAGTTTCACTTACCCCAGGTTAATAAAGGGTCTTGTAAAATGTGGTAGAACTGCCACCATATCCCATGGCAGTTCACCAACCACGGCTGCCACCCGCTGAGTATGCTTAGAGTGTGTTAATGTGTTTTATGTCTGTAACTATCTGAGTCCCCATGTATGTATCAGTGGCATATCCTAGCATCTGTTGGTAAGGCTGCTGAGAACAGAGTAGTGATCCTTTGCGGCAGCACTTTCAGAATGTGCTAGGGTATTGGGTCAGAGGGTGACGCTGATTTAAGAAATGGAACGGCCTTTGCCGTTATTGCGTCCACATTCGGCCCTAGTTGAAAGACAGCTGTAGGAGTGGGTGATCTACATTCCTTGGGATGGCTAAGCAGTGCCGCCACTTCCTGCTTGTGTCCATTTTGGTTCCCAATAGCCTGCCAAATCCCATCAATCATCTCTGAGAAGAAAACACTCATAGCGTCACACTGAGTTTGTGGCTCTAATGAGCTATTAGTTGTTTTTTTTTGCAAATGGAGAGCTCTTTTGCAACTTTAAATAGCTCCCGGGAGCAGCAAGCTGCCACTGTGATTCTGTTAGCATAAAATGTGGCTTTTTCCAAGATGATCAACTTATGGTAGAAGAGTACTGCTTGGTTATTACTTGATTCTTGGCAATATTTTAGCCGCCATTTCCTCTATAAGAAACAGCATATTTGTTTTTGGGACCGAAGACTAGAGGGAAAGCCACAGCGCAGAAGGCTTTGAACGTCAAAATCGAGACTCCACCCGAGCTACCGAATCTACTACCTCGGCCAAGGTGTTTAAAAGAGATGTACATGGGTCTTGCCCATTATCCACTAACTGACAATTAATCTGGATCAGTTGAACCGCCACAACAACCGGCAATCACATTTTTTGCATAGCCATCGGAAGGGTCGTTTGGGTGGAGATTAAAATCCCCCGGTAGAACCAGATTCAAGCAGTTTAATGCTGTCCAAGCTCCAAATCAAAGTTGGCCCGACTATCTGAGGGTACTCTATAGATCACTAGGAAATGGATTGACATATTAGACGTTACCGACACTCTAACCAAAAGAAGCCCACAACACAGTGAGTGGTCTACAGGAATAACCTGACATTTGAGAGAGGTATGGTATATTACCACAAGGCCACCACCCCAGCCAGGTTGGAGCCTATCCTGGAGTAGTACAGCGTAATCGGACCTACAGTTCTTGTCTTTTGGTGCAGTGGCTGTGCCTGTAGAGATCTCCACAACAGGCGCAGTAACATCCTCAGCTAATGTATACTACTCACATGGGAAATTGGAACATGCCTGGGTGCAAGCATATCTTTTGAAATGATTTTTCTGTACCTCGTGACTAGTATACAAACGCAACAGCGTCTCTAGGCAACACCGTTTTTGCAGAGGGCACACCTTTATTAAACTTTCTTCATTTACTTGTTATTCTTCAGCCCTGCCAGACAACCTATCTTATCCAACTTTTATAACTGGCTGTTCAGCTATTCATATTCCGAACAGATGATGTGCAGAAAAATAAATAGAGACTGAAGAACTTGCCCGGAGTCATGCACAGGTTAAACTCTTGCATTAGAGCCTCATGAACGAACGATACATGATAGGTTATTTATAACGCGCTTAATACCCAGAGGTTTCTAAGCGGGGAACCGGGGATCAAACCTGTGTTGCTCTGGGTCGTCTTGCCTCTAAGACGAGCACGTTGCCGCTGAGCTATCCTTCCGAGTCTGACACTGCTCCTATGGAAAAGACATTGACACATGCAGAAAGCACAAATTAGTGATGACGCACGGGACTACTAAAACATTGAAAAAATAAGCTTCACTGTCATAGCAAAGGTATAAATGTCCACTCCAAAAATCAAAACTAAACCAAAACGTACCCCCGCAGCCCAGAGAAAATGGGCTATACTCTGATCTCTTTGGTGGAAGTATTTAGGTTTCCCTGTGATCTCTAGAAAATGGAACCCCTCTAATAGCCAACGTCGACCAGTTCTTTCTTCCTCCATATCATTTCCTTCTGGGAATCTGGCTTTTTCCCTAGGATTTTCCCATTAACTCAGTTTTGGGGGTAATTGCGTTAATGCATGGATACCCCTGTGCATTGGTGTCTGGTGGTGTGCCCGGTAACGGCGGGTCAGGTGGGATGCTTGACCCAAAGAAGTTGCAGCAAGGGTGGGAAGCCGTCCTGAGTGCCCATTCCCCTTTTCTTAGTTTGAAGAGGCAGAAAAGAGGCTACCACCCTCTTCAACTTGACAGCCTTCTTTTTCCCCCAAACATCCTAGGATGACACTGCCACATGGACCATCACGAATATCTGTCGGGGAATAAGCCGTATCCTCCTCTTTTATAGCATAATATGGGGTTGGGGGTGGACCTGCCCATAAAGGGAAGGAGCGTGGACAGTTGGCAAGAATAATATTAGGCCGGTATGCTTCTGGGATGGAACTACGTAGATTCCTATCACTGAAGACAATAAAGAGCGATGGCTCAAGGTGCACATTTCATAAATAGCATATGCCTTTTCATTGGCATACTCTGTGCTGTTTAATCTGGCGATCTATTTGTTACACACATATCTTGTTTCTCCGCAGCAGGTGCATCGACACTCTGCATTTTCCCATCGTTTTGGTATTTCATGAAATGTAAGATTTTCTGTGTTTTTATAGTCGTATGTCACTTTAGGTGCTAACAACAGGGTTAAATATCATGTGATGTAATCGAAGTCCTAGGCCATATGACATAACTTCCTGTGATGTCATCAGGTGTGTGATGTCACTTCCGCTACCCCATGCATTTTGTTGAAATGGTGTGCCTGGTAGGCAAACAATGTATTCTGGACTGGGCGGTCCTTCTCGGACTGGGAGCCCATGTCCCGAGAGGGTAGTCACCCCAGTGAGGTCCCACTTGCCCAGATCCTCAGGGAGGGTATTGCGGAACAGACTCAACTCCCTGGCTTCACAGGCAGTGGCTCCCATCTGGGTAGAAGGGACGAACTGACCACAAGTTTGTCAGTGTGCAAATAACCAAACAACACCTACAAGTTGTGTGTCTCCTCATATGCCATTGCTCTCTACCTGTATTCTAATGCAATAGTTTTGGCGTATTGGGGTAGCAATACATTTGTAGGTGTGGGCCTTCTGGTGCAGGTGCACAAATGCATAGTATAGGGCGAGCCCATCTCATCTGTGCATTTCTATGCCGCGAGTTGTGCTGCTGACTCTCCTGCTCTCATTGGCTTGGCTTCAAGTCACACCTTATCGGTGCCCCTAAATTTGCATTCTGGGACTTGTAGTCCTAGGATTTGATGGAGAAATTGAAGCTCCAAGTGCCATAATGAAAAGAGTAAAACCTGGACTGGACAAACGGGTGACGTGATTCACTTTTAGACCTCTTTGGAGTGTCTTTTGAGAGGGCAAGTGTGGAGAAAAAGCGAGTGAGAAAGAATGTAGGTAGAGGAGGTATTCATTAATCAAAAGTAGGAGTGATATAGCTTTTCGTGGTAAAGAAAGAAGGTATTGTGAAAATAGAGAGGGAGTAGAAAGCACAAGGGTGGCAATGACCAAGACTGGTCAGACGCTGCCATCAATCGAGCCAAGAAAGGAGTGTATTGGAGGGTACATATTTGAATATTATCGTCCTACTGGTTTCAAGTCATTTGGGCCACCTTCATCCAGTCCTGTTGTTTTACTCAAAAGCCCTGTGCATGGTGCTTCGTGTAGGCCGTTATTTATTTTGGAAAAGCATACCAACAAGTCTGGACATGGGCATTGCTTTTGGCGTAAAATGAGATGACCCCGAGGACATGGGGACAGTTGGCAGCTGTAGTCTGAGCTGGAATGCTAGTTTGGCTGCAGATGAGGGCTGCATTTCTTTGTTAGCGACATTTGCTTCGAAGGATGCCATGATCCCCTTGCGACCCTGTGCCCCAGGCTGTGTCAGTACCTGCTGCCTGTGGCAAAGGAGCAGGGCTTGGGCGGAGAAAGAGGGCACGCCTCTCTGAAACCAGAAAAACAAGTCCTTAGAGTTTCTGTTTCACAGAACACACACAGGGACAGGCAGGGAAATGGAAACCAAACACCCGTCCTGGCCCCTGCTGAAGGCGACGTCTTCAGATACTTTGCCATCCTGCCCCTGGTCGCTGTTAGATCTCTGATTCCGGCCGAGGAGTCGGCGGGAAGCAGGGAGGATAGGCCCGGGTATGCAGGCCTCGCTGCACAGCTCTGGGAGGAGCAGTAATTGACACGGACCCTTATGTGGTGCTGTCCTTCCCCGGACCGGGGGCGGGCCCTTTATTAGGACACCTTGCGTCTCCGCGCTGCGGGACGCAAGGCGGATATAAAATTACTCCTTTATTTTAAACTGAACAATAACATTAAAACATTTCTCAGCCAACCGGGCTTTCCCCCTTTTCATTTAGTCTCTCAACTGGGGTTCTCTACCACTCATAGTCTGTAAGTGTGGCTGGAGGCCGGGTCATAGTTCTTAGACCATATCTTCCACCCCTGGGTGCAACCCCCCCGTCTCCCCTCGGGTTGCTCACCTTCGTTGTTCTGCTCACCCAGTTCTGGTTCACTCAGTGGTTCCTCGGTTCCTTTGTCCACGATCTCTCCATTATCTGGATCTTCATGTCCGTCATCCCTCGGAGGATCCTCTTCTTCCTCCGGGGGACATTCGCCATCTGTCCATAGATTCTTTGGCACTGCCTTGAACCATGACGCATTTCTCGTTACTTGTCTTTGCCCCCTTTTGGCAGTTATCATGGTGCCATGCCATCTGTTTATTGTCCATGGGGCAGCATCATATCGGGTGTCTAGTTTGGATTTGGAGGGGTTCCTCACCATAACCACTTGATCACCGACTCTGTGGTCAGACTGCCTGGCATTCCTTTTGTTGCTCATGTGAGCGTTCGCCTCTGTTCTTCTTGTTTCGGTGCACTCCTGGTTGAACGTGTCTATGCTCCTGCTCGGATAGTGTGGTATGGAGGAGTTAATGATAGTGCCGTACATTAGGTCTGCCGGCGGTATTCCTGTTGTGCTGTGGGGTGTGACTCTGTAATTCCGTAGGAAACAGTATAAGTCCACCTGCCATGGGCTAGCGTTGACGCGCGACAGGCGTAATACCTTGTTTATTGTCCGCATGATGCGTTCCACGTCGCCATTTGTCTGCACCCATCTCAGCATTATGTGGTGGTAGCGGATGTTGAGTTCCACGAGGTATTTTTTGAATTCTTCTCCTTGGAAAGGTGTGCCATTGTCGCTCCTGATTTTCCTTGGTAGGCCATGTGTCGCAAACATTTTCCCGATCGCGGGTATGACCGCCTCTGATGCCGTGGAATTGACTATCTCGACCTCCGGGTACCTGGAGTGGTCATCAATCGCCACCAGCAGGTGGGTGCCTTCCTGTATTTTGCAGAAGTCTATGCTTATGGCGTCCCATCTTGCGGACCCTCGCACTGCTGATTGGATGGGCTCCGGATTGGTTGGAGGCCCCGTTATTTGGCATGGGAGGCAGGTGCTGACTAACCGCTCAACTTTTCCATCGATCTGGGGGAGCCACACGCGGTGCCTTATCCAAGCTTTTGTCCTTACAATCCCCAGGTGTCCTTTGTGTGCCAACGCCACTACTTTGTCCTGGAGACTTGGAGGGATAATGATTTGGGTTCCTCGTAGGATGAGCCCTTCTTCCCTGATAGAAAGGTCTTACCGGACTGTGAAGATTCCGGTGAGGAATTCTTTGGCTTCCGCTGTTCTATTGTGGATGTTCTGTAGGAACGACTTCCATTCCCCGGAGATGATCGCGTCCTTCACCAGGTTACATCATGGGTCACTTTGCGTTGCCTCTACTATGTCTTCCAGTCCGATTGCTCTTGGCTTCATGGTGTGTATCACCTGGCAGATGTGCTCTTCTGTCTCTTCCGCCATGTGTATTTCCCTCAGTCTTGCCGCTCTTGGGTGTCTTGACAGGAAGTACGCCGAGTTGCCACTGCCTGGCTGGTATGTCAGTTCGAAATCATATCGTTGGAGATGTAGCAGCCACTTGTCAATCCTGGCAGGGGGGTGAGATGAGGTGCCCGTGAAAATTGGGAGCAGTGGTTTGTGATCTGTGTAGGTTTTGAATTTCCCGCCGTACAGGTACAAATGGAAGTGGCGGCAGCCCCATAGGACAGCTATCGCCTCTTTTTCGATGTGGGAGTATCGTTGCTCCGTGGGTGTTAGTGCTCTGGATGCATAGGCAATCGGCAATCGACTCTCCCGTTTTTGCCACCTTTGTGAGAATGGCCCCCAGACCCACAGGGCTGGCATCCATGTACAGCTCGGTTGGTAGTGCAGGGTCGTAGTAGGCCATGGTGGTGTCTGCCGATAGTGATGCCTTGATGCGGTCGAAGGCCTCTTGGCATGTGGGCCCCCCCTCCCACTTCATGCTGACTTTTGTGAGTTCACAAAGAGGTTCTGAAAGTGTGGCCAAGTTTGGGATGAACCTTCCACAGTAGGTGGCCATTCCTAGAAAACTGCGCACTTCCGTCGGTGTTGTGGGGGGTGTGGCAGCTTGGATGTCCGCCACTTTTTGGTGGTCCGCCGAGATGCCTGTGTTATTGAACGTGTACCCAAAGAACGAGATCTCTTCCTTCAGGAACTCGCATTTTTCTTTGTGTATTGTCAGACCCACACCCTCTAACCTGCTAAGTAGCTTGTGGAGTCTTCGCATATGTTCTTCTTTGTCGCCTGCATGTATTAGAATGTCATCGCTGACATTCAAGACTCCCAGGATACTTCCTGTATGGTTTGTTGGAAGACCTCAGCTGCCGAGGAGATTCCAAAACTCAGGCGCTTGTACCTGCGTAGGCCGATGTGAGTTGAGAATGTCGTGATGTACCGGGAGTCCCGGTGTAGTTTCAGCTGGTGATATCCGGCATTCAGTTCGACCTTTGAGAATATTTTGGATCCAGTGAGGTCTGCCACAATCTCATTGAGGGTCGGGGTGATGTGACGCTCGTGTTTTATTGATGCATTAGGGAGGCGCATGTCTATGCATATTCTGACCTTCCCTGGTTGTTTGGGCTTCTTGGTGACAACCATGGGAGAGACCCATGGAGTGGGCCCAGTTACTTCCTCGATGATGCCCGCTTTTTCCAGTGCCCTTAGTTCCTTTTCCACTTGGCTGCGTATGTGGAACGGCGTCCTTCTGTGTCGCACTGCTCTCGGTTGGACTTACACATCAATGTGTAGCCTGATTGACTTTCCTTTTAGGCATCCGATTCCCTTGAGGAGGTTTGGGTATCTCTCTAGAACATTGTCGACTTCTTGTGCGTCGGTCACTTCACAAATGAAGCTTATCAGCCCCAGGTCCTCTGCTGCGTCTCCACTCAGGAGGCATTCGATGCCTGCGTTTACTACGTAGATCTTTGACTGCAGTGATTTCTCCCCTTGGCTGATGTTGGTTCGGAATCTGCCTACTATGGGCAGTGGGGTCTTGCACCCGTATGTGAATAGTAATGTGTCCATTGCATTTAGGGCCGGTTGGGGCTGTATTTTCCTGAACGTCGTCAGTGGCATGACGTTCACGGATGACTCTGTGTCTATGGTCATTAGTATGTTCTGGCTGCATCACTACCTGGCATTTACGTCTTCTCTTCCTCTTTGGTGCAGTGTTTCCGTAGTTGAGGGCTGAAACCAGGTAAACTTTCTTTCCTTTCTTCCAATGTTCATTTGCAGCTTCCTGTTGGATGTGTGCTGCGACATCCCCTTCTTCCTCTTTGGAGGAATTTGTGGTTTCTTTCCTGAGCTCTTGTCCTGGGATGCTTGCGGTGGTTGCTGTGGCTGCATACTTTGGCGTATTGGTCTTTTCTGCCACATGCGCCGGGCAGTTGCATCGTCCGTGGTGAGGCCCTCCACACCACCCACATTCCATGGGTCCCAGGGTCCGGTGTTGCCATTTGGGGTGCGTGTTGTATCCACTGGCCTCCTCCTTCGTGAATTGGAGATTCGTGATCTGGTCCACAGTTGTCAATGTGAGGGCCGCTGTAGTTTCTGTAGGGTCGTGCCCATGTGTGCCGCCCTGGTGTGAGCCAGTTCCCTCTGGCGGCCCAGTTCAAGGATTCGTGTGAGTAATATTGCGTTCTCGCTCAGCACCACCCACCTCAATTTTTCCGATTGAATCCCGTTTATGATTTGGCGGCGGATCTCCTTCTCTATGTCCGTGAATTTACATGAGATTGCGAGCTTCCGGAGTATGGTGTGGTAAGCGTACAGCGTTTCCTCCTCCATCTGGATGGTTGTGCAGAATATAAATGTCTCATAATCTGGATTGAGCTGGGGCATGAAGTGGGCTGTCAGGGCGTCCTTCATTTGCTGGTAGATGTCAAGGCCATCCGTGATTGCCAGCGAATTGAAGATGCCTAGTACTTCATCCCCCACATTCAGTAGTAGGTGCAACCTCATTTTCCCCGATGTGGTAATGTCTTTGCATTCCATTGCCATCTCAAACTTCTGTAACCACAACTGCCATCATGGGCCAACCGATGACGGGTCAGTGTATGGGTCAAAAGGATAGAGTGCTACGGTTGAGACACCATACGGGCGGGCATGCGGCGTAGACAGTGATAGGTTCGCGGCCATCCTGGACAGCGTGCCGGGCCTGGGCGTGGATGTGCCTGACGCCATGTTGAAAGTCAATGCGCACATGTGGCAACTGTTCTCTCACCTTGGAGCACTCCTGGGAGTGTCCTTGGCCTCCTTTGCGTGTGCCCATGTGATGGGGGTGGTGTTGCTCCTTCTCCCCATCCAAGACTCCCACTGCGTGGCGCGGATGCTTCCTGGATTTGTATGGTAGTGCGGTAGGGATTTGTTGAAGGCAGAGGGCAGAGATGTTTTTGAAAAATATCTTTTTTTTTTTTTTGGGTGGGGGATTGGGCGCCCCCATCGTGTTCCCAACAATTTCGCCCTAATCAGGGGCTTCAAATGCTGGGCAGCAGCATCACGTGTGCTGTTGTGTTCGCTTCCTCGTCGCTAGTGTTAGATCCCTGATTCCGGCCGAGGCGTCGGTGGGACGCAGGGAGGATAGGCCCATGTATGCAGGCCTCGCTGCACAGCTCCGGGAGGAGCAGTATTTGACACAGAGCCTTCTGTGGTGCTGTCCTTCCCCGGAACTGCCTCCCTGGAACGGGGGCAGGGCCTTTATTAGGACGCCTTGCGTCACAGCGCAGCGGGATGCAAGGCGGATATAACAGTCGCTTGTCCTGAAACTTGCTCCGACCCTGCTGTCCTGAGAATGTCATTCTGCGACCGTCTCTACCCTGGTAACCCCAGAAGAAGGGCCCGGACCGAGGCGTTATATCAACAGCTGCGCCAGCACATGCTGCCCAACACCGACACTGCCAACCAGGTGATGGAGGTTCTCAAAGGCTGCCTGCAGTGACAGATCCAAATGGTGAACGTGTCCCAGGCTCCATCGCTCCTGTTCGAAAACCGTAACCTTGTTGAACCGCATGGAAAAGTTCAGGGTGGACATACACACGGTGGACCAGCGGTTGAAGGAAAAACTTCCTGCATTGCTCTACTGGAAACTCCAGGGCACCCTGGCTCCCAAGACTGCTTGAGCGCTGGTGCAATACAGACAGATATCATTGTCCCTCTGGCTGCTCACAGTTGTGCTTGTGCAGTGCTGGACTGACCCACCGGGACATCGGGACGTTCCCCGCTAGGCCTCGGGCGCAGAGGGCCTCTTTACTTGCTTAGGGAGTTGGGGGAAGGATATCATTATATGAGCGTACATCTAGGCCAGCCTGGATTGTTCGCTATCACTGTGGCCACTGCCTGGTGCATTTCTTGTGTCTGGGGCTGCTGGGCCGGGCTCCTGTACGCTTTCCCATTTTTAAGGAGCACCGCCCCAAGAAACAAACCGCACGTGCCCTTCGGACTACAACTCCCATGATCTCCTGACATTGACTATGCTGTACAGGCCGGATGGGAATGGTAGTCCAAACACATCTGGGAGCCAAAGGTTGCAGACCCCTGCCCTAGACAATGTCACTGTGCGCATGTACACTGCAGCACAGGCAGGGCTGGACTGGGAACCAATTGTGGCCCTGGACATTTTTTTTAAAAGTGGCCCCATATTTCGATAAAGGAGCAAGCACATTGCGTGAACCCAACCCTCCTATGAGGGGAATTGGGAATATCCCCCAAGAAAATGTTGAATAATATTAGTCAAAATTATTGCATTAAATGCATGTTTTAAAAATAGATGGAATAAAACGTCATGTTGTAATAAGAGATATTACACCAATATTGGACGAAAGACCTCAGGCCTAGCCTCCAGGCCTGAGCAAAGGACTCATGATGTGACGTCCACAACCAGTTGCAATCTTAGAGGCATGGCCTACAGGATGCTTCATATGGATCCCTGACAACAGCCTCCTGCAGATCCCACACAAGATCCCACATATTAACTGCAAATCAAAAGGAGGCAGATGATTTGCAGTACAGGCAATGGTCTGTCGAAGGCGCACTGCATAACAATTCACATCAAAACCAGCCATCAACCCCTTAGAAAAAATGTAAAATTTAGAGATTTTGATCTTCCGCTGCACCACGCCTCCTAAAAGAAAGTGCATTGAGACAATTTGGTTTGCAGTGCGGCACTATACAAGTCCACTCATTCATTAATGTATTCATAGTTCACCCTCAAAAGCTTTGCTTTAGAGGTGCTGGACTATAATAGGTTCTCTCTTTAAAAATCCTCACAGAAGCCAGCGACCCCACCCTTAAAAATGAAATAAAAATGCATCTTTTGGATGCTCTGCAACGTCTCCACCTCCCATAGAAAAGCGCTTTGAGACGATTCTCCTTGGCACTCAAGCATGCGAGATTTCCATACACTCCTCTGAAACTACTAGACTACTTCAGCAGCAACCTACGCCTGACCACTAGTGACATTTCGTGCGTACTTCATACAAGATTATCCCACACAAATATTTGGACCCAAACTAAACACTGTAATGATATCCTCTTACATTTCCGGTATTAGTTCGAGGTGGGAGTAGACATTTTTGTGTTTTTCGAAAGATTCTCCCAGAATTCCATTCGTTTTTTTAAACATACACATAGATAAAAGGCATGTAAATGAAGCAAAATACATGGAGCTCCGTTTACAGAGGAAGCCGAAAACGGCCAAAAACAGTGCCAGATTTCATACACCTCCAGAGTCTGACTATGAGCACTGCAGCCCCAGAAACTCACATTCAATTCTCCTTAGTAAAAGGGACTAGAACAGGGGTGCACAACTGATTTTGACAGAGGGCCGAAAGTACCTTACATGAGGGCTATAGTGGGCCGAAAAGTAAATGTGGGCGGGGCCGTAGGCGGGCGTGGCAGGAGGCTTTTTAAACCCCCAATTTCTACTAAACACATGGAAAAAGAATGTTTTTGAGGGGTAACGATTTTTATTTGCATTTCAAACTTACATTTTGTACTACACATTTTCCATTGTTATAATTTATTTCTATTTAGTTATTGTATCTCGCGTGTTTAGTTAACTTATATATATTTTATTGACCCTAGATTGGACATGCCGTTATTTTGGACTGCTACAGTTTGCTATTTGGGTTGCCCAAGAGGAGTATGGCCTTCATTGAGTCAGGTTTCCTCAAAAAGCCAAAGATGAACATCTCCCAACTGTGCCTGTTTTAGCTTTATTATTGGGTTCACTCTTGGAGTGAAACACTATGCCCCATGTCCCTCACCCCCAACCAAACACTATGCCCCTTGGCCCCCTCACCCCCAACCAAACATTATGCCCCATGGCTCCCTCACCCCCAACCAAACATTATGCCCCATGGCACCCTCACCCCCAACCAAACACTACGCCCCATGGCCCCCTCACCCCCAAACAAACATTATGCCCCATGTCCCTCACCCCCAACCAAACACTATGCCCCATGGCCCCCTCACCCCCAACCAAACACTATGCCACTTGCCCCCTCACCCCCACCCAAACACTATGCCCCATGCCCCTCACCCCCAACCAAACACTATGCCCCATGGCCCCCTCACATCCAACCAAACATTATGCCCCATGGCCCCCTCACCCCCAACCAAACACTATGCCCCATGGCAGCCTCACCCCCAACCAAACACTATGCCCCATGTCCCTCACCCCCAACCAAACACTATGCCCCATGGCCCCCTCACATCCAACCAAACACTATGCCCCATGGCACCCTCACCCCCAACCAAACACTATGCCCCATGTCCCTCACCCCCAACCAAACACTATGCCCCATAGCCCCCTCACATCCAACCAAACATTATGCCCCATGGCCCCCTCACATCCAACCAAACATTATGCCCCATGGCCCCCTCACCCCCAACCAAACACTATGCCCCATGTCCCTCACCCCCAACCAAACACTATGCCCCATGGCCCCCTCACATCCAACCAAACACTATGCCCCATGGCCCCCTCGCCCCCAACCAAACACTATGCCCCATGTCCCTCACCCCCAACTCAGCACACACACAAACATGCACCCATACAGACCCGAACCCCCCACCCCCGCAACTCCAAACCCCCACCCCCCAAATAGGAACACACACAAGCACCCAACCAGACCCGAACCCCCACCCCCCAACTCAGCACACTCTCAAACATGCAAACATACAGACCCAAACCCCCACCCCCCAACTCAGCACACACACAAACATGCACCCATACAGACCCGACCCCACCCCCCAACTCAGCACACACACAAACATGCACCCATACAGACCCGAACCCCCCACCCCCCCAACTCCAAACCCCCACCCCCCAAATCAGCACACACACACACAAGCACCCAACCAGACCCGAACCCCCACCCCCCAACTCAGCACACTCTCAAACATGCACCCATACAGACCCGAACCACCCACAACCCCAACTCCAAACCCCCACCCCCCAAATCAGCACGCACACACAAGCACCCAACCAGACCCGAACATCCACCCCCCAAATCAGCACACTCTCAAACATGCAAACATACAGACCCAAACCCCCACCCCCCAACTCAGCACACACACAAACATGCACCCATACAGACCCGACCCCCCACCCCAAATCAGCACACACACAGACCCGAACCCCCCACCCCAACTCAGCACACACACAAACATGCACCCATACAGACCCGAACCCCCACAACTCCAAACCCCCACCCCCCAAATCAGCACACACATGCACAAGCACCCAACCAGACCCGAACCCCCCACCCCCAACTCAGCACACACACAAACATGCACCCATACAGACCCGAACCCCCCACCCCGCCAACTCCAAACCCCCACCCCCCAAATCAGCACACACACAAACATGAACCCATACAGACCCGACCCCCCACCCCAAATCAGCACACACACAGACCCGAACCCCCCACCCCAACTCAGCACACACACAAACATGCACCCGTACAGACCCGAACCCCCACCCCCCCAACTCCAAACCCCCACCCCCCAAATCAGCATGCACAAGCACCCAACCAGACCCGAACCCGAACCCCCACCCCCCAACTCAGCACACACACACAAACATGCACCCATACAGACCCGAACCCCCAACGCCCCCCAACTCCAAACCCCCACCCCCCAAATTAGCACACACACACAAGCACCCAACCAGACCCGAACCCCCACCCCCCAACTCAGCACACTCTCAAACATGCAAACATACAGACCCAAACCCCCACCCCCCAACTCAGCACACACAGACCCGAACCCCCCACCCCCAACTCAGCAAACACACAAACATGCACCCATACAGACCCGAACCCCCCACCCCCCAACTCCAAACCCCCACCCCCCAAATAGGAACACACACACAAGCACCCAACCAGACCCGAATCCCCACCCCCCAACTCAGAACACTCTCAAACATGCAAACATACAGACCCAAACCCCCACCCCCACACACATCCAACACCCCCCACCCCCGTATCTCAACATACACACAAAATACATTCAAATCCAAACATCCGACACACATCCAACACCCCCCCAACCCCGCATCTCAACATACACACAAAAAACATTAAAATCCAAACATCCGACACACATCCGAAACACATCCGACCCCCCCTCGCAACATACACACAAACAAAGCAAAACAGACCCGACACACAAACACAAACAGACCACTTACCGGAGACGTGCTGGAAGGCAGGCAGGTAAGTGGCAGGTAAGCTGGAACGCTGGACTCGTACTACGGCTGGCGTGGTCCAAGGCTGAAATGCCTTCCGGCATCAAGCCTTATGGACCATGCCAGCCGTAGTGCTGGCCCTCCATTGGTGCAGCACACACGCGCTACGTGGCTCGTAGGAGCGACGTGGTGCGTGTGTGTGCTGAGCCAATGAGGGCCAGTGTTTTGTCCGGCCCGGAAGACAACAAAGACTTTCCTAATGGAGGGGGGCCATTAGGAAAGTCTTTGTGCCTCGCGGACAAAAGAGCATGGCGGGCTGCAACTGGCCCGCGGGCCGTATGTTGTGCACCCATGGACTAGAACGTTGCTGCCTGTTGCGAATCAGACTTTCTTAATAGCCAGCTAGCACTACTGTAGCTTTTTCAAGGCGCAGTGTATTTCCTGAACGGCTAGGCCTGGTTGTTAAAAGGGTGCGCTGAGATGCTCGAAACGGACAGCAGCAAATATTCACTAGTAAGTACTTCATGCAGCTGAGCGGAGTGGAGCCGCTACAGCTCTGAATATAGATGAAATCCCAAAACATATATCTAGCAAGCAAAACACCTTATCATGACAAGCTGGATGATATTGCCTTTGCTGGCGATTTACGATTAATAAACAGACATGCGCAGCACTCAGAGATTTGCGTTATCAAAGAATGAAATAAAGAGGGGGCTGAAGAGGAATGGCGTTACGGTAAAAGGGCCGGAAAAATAGGGACACATTACTACCCGATCACAACATTCGATGGACCAAGGAACTAATCGAACAAATAACATTAAATATAATGCTGGATTTAAATGATTTTAAGGTTGCTGAGGCCTGCTGAGAAGAGTTCTCAGTTTGTGGGTTTAGGCCCTTGCTTTAAGTTCTGAAGTAAAGTTCTGGTCTTTTTGAGATTGATTGATTTGAAGTCTGGATCTCTGGATGTGAAGTCGTCGGTCAGCATGCTCCGCAGCAAATGGAATTGAATGTCTCTACCTGTCCCAGCAGTCTCTTTTTATGTATTTTGAAAATGGGTGTGTGCCTGGGCCTAGCTAAGCCTGCCCCTCTCTACTTGTCATTGGCCCAATTCTCCCCTTTGCCATGATTGGGGGAAGGAAATGGATTGCCATCATGATCAAGTATGTTTATGGGTCAGAGGATCCTCCCCTGGTCAGTTTGCCCACAAATCTATATTTGATTCAAATACATCCTTCCCAGATACACAGTTGTTTTTACATCACCTACACACATCATATATCACATGAGGTAGGCACTGTTCCGACTCTGGCGTTTCTAGGAGCTTGGGTAAAGAAATGGCAACTTATTTTTGATTTTAGTGGGTTATGCAACATTGGTTTTTCATTAAAAATTATACACATATACACTGCATGTCCATACATACTCCAGTAAATTCCCATGTCTCTAGCTTAAACACAGAGCCTGTAGTATCAATAAATAGCAGGGTTTTGCCCCAGAACATCACACAAATTAGAGTTTGGGCTTGAATTGTGGGCAAAGTTTTCATTTTAAGGATCCCCAAATTTCACATTTCTGTCATCTGGTTACCAAGAGTTATCAGTATTTCTGTAAAATATATATTTGCTTTCAATTCAAAGTACTGCACTGTTTGATTCCGCCCCCAAAGTTTGGGGATGACAGTGATCACATGTCTCTCCTGGCTGGCAGATCTTTGTTGACAGGAAACAGTCAAAATCACCATATCCTATTCAAGGGAAAAGGTCTTTTATGTGGGCTCCAGCAAGCTGAGGTCAACAGACCAGGGGGCCACTTTGCATTTGGTTAGCATGACCATGTGATATCCTGGGCTTTCTGAGGTGAGAAGGTTTCCCAGCCTTTTGGCCTGTTAATCAAATCAGATTGTCTCTGGGAACAGCAGGTGGTTAGATCTTCCATTACCTAACAAGCTTTGAAGTCCCAATTGTTACAGAAGGCTGATTAGCTTCTGAAGTAGCAGTTCTCCTGTCAGAGTTTAGACCGCTAGCGCCGCCTTGAGTCCAAAGCGGTACTGCATGCATTTTTTTGAGTTGTCTTGAACTACTGCATTTCAATAGAGTGGTCTTTTGCTTGATAGTATAGGACCCTTGCTTAACATTGTTTTGATGGCATCCTCACAGTAGAGTGCTGATGTGGAACCCCCCACAAGAAGGTTGTATCTTTGGAGTGGTCTCGTGCCAACTGCGCAGTTCTCCTATTCTAGCGTGAATGTGGGCGGCGATAGCTCATCCCCACATCCACCCAGTCTATTGATTTAGTTTGTTCTGGGATAGAATAATGGGCCGCGACAGCTCATCCCCACATCTACCCAGTCTATTGATTCAACATGGGTCAAAACCCATGACAACTACCCCGGCCTACAGGGAACTCTGGTGATTTACTGGTGAACGGCTAACCCGGCCTGCAGAGAACTTTGGAAATTTACTGGTGGGTCACTACCCAGGTCTACAGGGAACTCTGGGGGGTTACTGGTGGGCAGTACCTCAGCCTACAGATACTCTGGAGATTTACTGGTGGGCGGCTACCCCAGCCTACAGGGAACTCTAGAGATTTACTAGTGGGCGGCAACCTAGGCCTACAGGGAGCACTGGAGATTTACTGGTGGGTGGCTAACCTGGCCTCCAGGGAACTCTGGAGATTTACTGGTGGGCCACTACCCCGGCCTACAGAGAACTCTGGGGATTTACTACTAAGCGGCTACCCCAGCCTACGGGGAACTCTGGAGATTAACTGGTGGGCAGCTATCCCAGCCTACAGGGAACTCTGAAGATTTACTAGTGGGTGGCTACCCCGGCCTGCAGAGAACTCTGGAGATTTACTGGTGGGCCGCTACCTAGGCCTACAGGGAGCTCTGGTGATTTACTGGTGGGCCTCTACCCCAGCCTACACAGAACTCTGGGGATTTACTGCTAAGCGGCTACCCTGGCCTACAGGGAACTCTGGGGATTTACTGCTAAGCGGCTACCCCGGCCTACATGGAACTCTGGAGATTTACTGGTGGGCCGCCAGCCCATTGGCTTCTTTTGTGAAGGTACCCTGGTTTTCTGCTCCTCTTTCCCTTTCTTCCAGTCACCAAACCTCTTTACTACCATCTCTCACCATCCCCCCATTCCCTTGAAGCAAATTATGTATTATAAATCCACCAGTATGTTATTCCTCATTAACACATGATTTATATGTTTTTCTGTTATCTTTAGCTATTACTTTTTAAGGCTTATAAATGGACAAATGTGCCTTAAAATCCACTATTTGGACCCATTGTCCAAAACCTATTGGGCAGAGAACTCCCAGTCTCTGCTTAGGCTGGTTGGATTTTTATCACAAGGTGTAATCTGAGGCCACTTTGAAAAACATGTTCAGGGACACATTTGGCTCCTAATCTACCCCATGTCCAACTATTGAAGTGGGTGCCGTGCCTACACACAGGGGTGTCGCTTAGTCAATCATATTGAGAATGTGCAGTTCTCAGTCTTTCCCACCAAGCTATGCAGTGCACCCGACTTAAACGAGAGCACAGCAAGTTGGGGATCAGCACTTTATTATGCACTTAGAAATAAAACAATAGCGTTATTTGATTCTCATTGATATGCCTTTGGTTCATTCATTGTAGTGCCCTAATTCTGTAGGGTGTATCCCGATCATAATCAGATCCTTTCATGGCTCCTACACAAAATTCTCTTTTGCACTCGCACCCCCCACCCTCCACCCACCAAACACACATTTCTTTCACTGAGTCTATGAGGAGAGACACATGTCTCACAACTGATGTAGAAACACACGGAGTAAGAACAACTTTAGCCTCCAGTAAGCACCTCAAAAAAGGTCAATATGATTATTACACACATTGTATCAATGCTATCTCTTGAACCCTTTATGAGTGAGTCCATTAAGAGCATTTATGAATGAGTGCCTTTGTGAAGTACACACTTTAATTAATCACTTTAAGACGATAACAATGTTGTCTGTCAGGTTAGGAAACTAAGGCTGTAGAGTGATTTTCCCAGCATCAGATACTTTGGTACAATGGAGAAGCTGTGAGTTTAGCCAGCGTGCCCTTCACCCAGTCGGCTGCACCTCCCCTCACCCCATACGTCTGCATTACTGTCTTCCTTTTGAAAGCTACTTTAGTGCTTTGTGTTCAATAAGCTGATGTGCAAAGAAGCATACCACATGTAGATCCAGCTGATTTGTTTGACAATGTATAGTATGATTCACTCGAAAATTGCATTCCAGCAAAGTACATGGACTAAATGTCTTCTCAACACTAGAATGAAAGGAAGGGAAACAACTGTGTGTGTGGAGGTATATATAGTATACATATATTAAAATAAATTAACTACATTGTTTAACCTTGATTAACTATTTGAGAAGTCATCAAGTTGGTTGTGTTATGGTTTATGCGAAAATGCTGTGGCTTGTTTGTTGGCTGGGCTGCATTCATTCCTGATTGGGGGGCATGCGCAATTTATGAGGGATGGATTATCTGTAATGTGGGTGAGGGGTTCTTGGAGCATATTGTTTAGGGAGTGGCGGGATGTTTGTTGGGGATGTTAAGTCTAGCGAGCACAGTTTTCTGGAAAGTATGGTTTGAATCACAACGCATGTTGTAAATAGTGATATTAATAAGCTGCATGGGCCTTATCAGGCGGTTATTTCTTTCAGCTATGTTTTTTTAATTTGTTGTGTTGTTTGTCGGTTTGTCTTGTCTTGTTTGTGGTGTGTATGGGCGCCCCTGTTTCAGAGCTATTCTGTACAGCTGTAGTGAACCTTTGCTATTCGATGGCTCATTTTTGCTGTGTGTGTGGGGTTTATTTAAAGAATGGTGACTGGGTTAACTGAAGTATAGGGCCATTGACCTTCATAAGATGGAATGTGAAGGGCTTGAGCTGTCCACATAAAAGGAAGAAAGTATTGTCAAGAATATGGAGGAGTACGGCAGATATAGGGGGCCATAATGAGATTGGAGGTAAAAAACTGTTCTTATCGGCATGGAGCAAATACTGTGTCCCTGTAGGTAAGAGCCTGCTAACAGTGGGCTATTACGAGTTTGCGTGCACGAGCGTAGCGGCAGGCCGGTATCGACAGTACCGGAATGCCACTAAAGTCCCAAAAATGCCCCTTAGCAGCATCATGGAAAGCACAGACAGGACTACCGCCGCTGTCCTCCCCTAAATAACGTGACCGGCATCAATGGATATGGCATTAGCGGGCACAGCTATTAGCGGCCACCGCTATTAACGGTGTCCGCTAATAGCGGTGCCCACTAATAAGCAGAACCAGAAGTAGTATCATCGCGCCGGAACGGGAAAGAGCACGGCGGCCATCTTGAAAAACACAATCCATTGCCATCCTCACTACACAGGACCTGGAGCCTATTTCCGACTGCAGAAAGCTGTCAAAAAAGGCGCATCCCGGCAGCACAAAGAGCACTTCACAGAGGACGAGCTGACAATGCTTGCAGAGACACTGGCAGATAATGCTGAGGTTGTCTTTGCCAATAACCTCAAGAGAGAGGCACAGATGAAGAAAAAGGAGATCTGGCAACTTGTTGCCCAAAAAGTCAGTGCAGTAGGGAACACCCCCTGCACAGTCAAGGACGTGCACAAACAATGCGATGACCTGCGCCTAAGAGTCAGAAACATAATATCGGCAAACCGGAGCCAGGGCCTGGCTGCTGGCGGTGGTCCTAGCTCCCCTATCAAACTAAGACGGTGGAAGGAAATCTGCACCAGCACTATTGGCATCGAGGCAATAGAAGGTGTGGGGGGGATAGATGGAACGTGGCGCCACCTCATCGGCGGATGGAGGTGAGTGTCCTAAGAAAACACTGTAATGCAAAGTATGATAGTCCACCAATTTGTCTGTCCCAAGAGGCAATGCATGGCCCATTACATACACATGGAAACATCCCTGCCTAGATGCCGTCCTCAGCACTGACACATCCACATGCATGCAGCATGGCAATGCCATACCTGAGACACATCACACAAATATGAAAATGGCATAAGTCACACTGCACACAGTCCACAACAGAAATGCATGTCACACAGCATACGCCAGCTCCAACATGTGTGACCCTAACGGATGCCTGCATGCTCCACCCATATAGCAAGCAACGTGATTGTCAAAACTCCAATACCTAATCCCCTCTAATGTGTAGAATAGCAATAATACCAATGTATACATGATGCTTGTAGAACCATCACTGATGCCGTCCATCTCTCGGTCCCCCACATGCTTAGATCCTGACTGACAGCGAGGCCCGGGACTCAGCCGCACAGGCAACAACTCCCCGGAAGAGGGCCAGGGGCAGGGAAGAAGGTAACAGGCCTTCAACATCGAAAGGGCCAGCCAACCCACGACACACGACAGGCACAGAAGGGGCAGACACCACAGGATGCCACGGCACTGGTGCTGCTAAGGGCCACTGCTACAGTCCCCACAACCTCTGTGTCCCCTGCACAGGAGACAGTGGCCGATGAGGCTCTTTCAGCTGCCAACAGCTCTGTTGGGGAGGTGGCAGCCACGGCACCCCAGACGGACGAGGATGTGCAGAGCCAGGGCCAGGTGTGTGTCCCTGTGGAGGATGACGCTTCGGACTTACCTGCCACACCCAGTCCCCCACCATCACCCCAGATCACACCATTGTACTCCAACAATGACACCACACCGGAGCAGTTTGGAGGGGAGCCAGGTCAAGGGAGCATGAGCCCCACAGAGGAGCCACACGGATTTGGGAATTTGACACATGCACCATCCACCTCCACTGGTGCCCGGGATGGGGTAGAGCAAATGGAACATACGGTGCAGTGCCAGGAGGAGCTGACAGCCCTAGTCAGGCAGTTTATTTCCGATAGTGCCCAGGCAAGGCAGGAGGGGCGGGACAACACTGCGTTCCTGAGACAGGCCATTGAGGCCAGCACTACGCGTATATGCGAGGAGGTGTCTGCTCTGAGGCAAGTCCTTTCCCGCATAGCGGATTCCTTGGAGGCAGAGCGTTCGGCCCCCAGACTGGAGCAAGCGGCACTGAATCATCATCCAGCTCCACTCAAACCAGCCCCGTTCGCAGGTCTGCGCCACTGTTGGGTGTCTTGACCCACGTTCAAGTTATTATGCTGCAAAATTTGGTGCTTTGGGCTTAGAAAATCCAAGATGGCCGAAAAGCCCACATTTGCGCCAGAATCCAGGAAAACCGCGCAGTTTTGCGCACACCTAAATGGTCGTCTGACCTGCCACCCACCAGTGTGAGCGTGGTGGGCCAGAAGCACCATGAGTGAAATGTGGTGCCAAAGGAAAAAACAGCAGTGCCTGTTAGCAAAAAAAAAGCACTTTGAAATCACCTTTGTTTCTCTGAAATGCAAGCTAAAAATGCCTATTTTAAACATTGCAAGATATTCAAAAATCTCACTGGACACCAACAGACATTTGGCAGAATATAGTCTTGTGTGCATACAAAATCTGGAAAGATGAAGAGCCCAAAGCAATGTTTATAACAAAACTGGCTGAGCTGTGAATGTCAGCAGCTGAAGTGAAATTGGACTTAAAGCCACTAAAATCGAAATGTTTAAAATAAATGAGTGACCTACTTTGAGTGTCATATAGGTTGCAACTGTTTAAATGTCATAGTTTTGAACTTAGAATCAGCGTTCTAGCTGCATGTGTAAAAATTGTAAGTTTGATTTGAATGAAGAAAAACTGGGACCAAAAGTGACATTTGGCTGAAGCCTGGCTTGAAGCGATTGAATTCTGCCCGGCAACTACCCCCGACAGGATTTGAAACTTGCACAGCCACTGCATTCGCAGGCCTGGCTGCCTTCTGCTGTTCCCACCAAAAGGAGATTACACCTCTCTGATTGAATCAGGGGAGGAGCACCTGGGAGCAGGGAAACAGAACAATGAGCCTTCCTTGGCTCAGGCAAATGTTAAATTAGGGGGGGTAGTAAATGGCTTCCTCTTGGGAGAAACTGTGAGGAGCAGTGCCTCTGTGAGCAACCTGAGTTGGAGGAAGTGGATAAACCAGAAATTCCACCATGTGCTTTTGGAAACCACACCCCTCTGGGCCAGAGCATAATTTTAAAAAGATAGATAATTCATAGTACGGACTTGTCAAAATTATATAATTAATATCACTATTCTTGTGATTTTTCTGTGCACATTTTAAGAGGTGTTAGGACTCAGTGGTATGTTCTGGGGGGGTAGTAGCGGAAAATAAGGTATTTCTCCGAATGTCTGTATGTTAAAAATCTGACACTTTATCATCTGATTCCCATATTCCTTGTGCATGTTTGTGTAAATTCTGGAACAGTTTAGAGGTTGTGTTCTTGATGAAAAGGGCAGAATTCTGTCATAAGTGGACACACCATCTTACAAAGACAGGGATTGGATGGTGTGGTGCTACAGAAAATATGTTAACTGGACATATAATATTAGAAACATGGTACATAGATAAATATGTATTTGGATCAAAAATAGATTTGTGTGCAAATTGACAAGGGGAGTGTTCTTTCTGTATGCCATAAAATGAATGCCTGATGACACTCCATTCCTTCCCCCAATCAAGGGAGAGAGGAGAGCTTGGCCAATGATAAGTTGGGAGGGGCAGGCTTAGTTATGCCCACGCACACACCCATTTTCAAAACACATAAAAAGAGACTGCTTTGGACAGGCAAGACATTCACGTTCCACTTTCTTGCGAAGCATTTTGCCGGACCAGACAATATCCAGAAGGACCATCTCCAGAACTTAGAATCCAGACTTCAGAACTTTTTCAGCAGTGCCAAGAACTTTTGCCAGAACCAGAGACCAGACGGCTGTGAAGTGCAGAGCAGAGCAGAGCTGACCCAGAGAGCTGTGACTTCAGAACCACCCGCTAAGAGTCCAGTCCAAACCTAATCAGACATTGACGGCCTATTTCAAATTTATAGTGTGAGTACTCAGCTAGAACTGTGCCAGAACCAATCTCTTAGTTTAAAATAATCTGATTCAAAACATTTGAAACTGTCCAGAACTGCATCATAGGAATCATGTGTTCATTCTGTCATTTCAAAGCTGTAAAAGTGTCATTTTGTCATTCTGAAGTTTACTTTCATTTCGAGAAACTACCTTCACTAAATCGTCCGTATCTTTTGAATCGTAAGTGCTAGGAACGAGATTTAACTTGCATTTGAAAGCTAAGATTCTAAGCTTTCCAACAAGCCTATACTGACTTTCTATTCCTTATAGTTATTCCGTAATCGCGCTTCGCGCATTCGGAAAAATTGCCGCAAATTGAAAAACTAGCTCCTGTCAAAATAGCCGCTTTTGCTTGAACTGCTAAAATACGTTTTCAACCTGCTAATCCCTCAATGAGCATCGCAAGTGTGACTTGAACTAATCTTAAATAGCTATCACCTACCCTGAACCTCCTATAGGGAATTAAAAGCATTTTTAGCATATAATTGCCACCACATTTAAAAGGATTTGCCTGCTTTAAAATCATACCTGTTTTCCTCTATGCTCGCTGGGGGGAACTGGAACTTTGTATTGCATTTTGTTTGTATTCCTGAAAATTGTGTGCTCACCTTCCATCTCCTTATATTGCATAGGGGGGGAGTGAATTGCCACCAGGGGAAAAGGGAACATATTATCTCTTGTGAAACCCTATCAGTTTATTTCTGTACTGCATTTTATTCATCATTGCATTTCCTTGAAATCATAAAAGTATTCTCAGCTACCTTATCCTCCCTATACTAACTCTTAAGTAATTAAATCAGTGTGCTAGTGTAACATCATACATTGTTGATCACTGTCATATGCCTAAGTGTGCTATTAAATATTAATGTATTCATAAAGGTGTGATATATATATATATATATATATACATATATATATATATATATATCTCAATAAACCTTTTAAATTGCAAAACAAACCTACTTCTTGGCTCAGTGAGGTCAGGGAGATTCAAAGAGAGGGGCATTATATAAGGGTTTATCATCCAGAGTATAACTTGTCATAAAAATATATAAATAAGGGCTTCCCTTGGGCGTCCCAGATGAGGCACTGACTTAGTGGGATTGCTGAATTGAAGTCACTTAACAGCACCTTACAGCGATTGGACATGCCGCCACCAGGTGTGGGAAGTGGACAAATGTAGATGGGGCAGCCTGATTAAGGCAATAGACGCAGAAACCTGCAGCATTTGCTTGGACACCATCGTGTGGGGGAGTTGTAGGGGTAGCGGGGGGAGAGGGTGTGTGGGGAAGTTGTGGGAGGAGGGGGAAAGGGTGTGTGGGGGAGTTGTCGGGGGAGGGGGAGACGGGAGAGGGTGTGTGGGGGAGTTGAGGGGAGAGGTAGAGGGGGAGAGGGTGTGTGAGGTGGAGGGTTTGAGCACTTTGTACTATTTAACAGTTTAATACACCCGTTGTGTATCAGAAAAAATACTTGAGTGGACATTCCTTATTGTATATGTGTCATTTATTGCTATACAGTGCATAGTGTACATGTACTCCCCCACCAGTGCCCTCTGTCCCACGTTCATGTCACCCTCTGCACCCATGTATCTTAGAAATATTGTTCTCTCACAGACTGGCGCACAGCACGTCCCTCCTGTGCATCGGCACCGCGATGATGTGCGCCCACATCTTCTTCATCCACTTCATCATCACCTGGTGGTTGCAGTTCAATGTCAGGGGCCAGGGGCACATTCCGTTGGATACACATGTGATGCAGCATGACACATGCCTTGATGATCTTGGCCACCTTCTCATGTCTGTAGAGGAGTGCCCCACCCGACCGGCTAAGGCAGTGAAAATGTGCCTTCAACAGGCCAAAGGTCTGCTCGATGACCACACTGGTACGGGTATGGGAACGATTGTAGTCCTCCTCGTGCCTGTTCTGTGGTTTTCGGACAGTGGTGAGGAGCCACGGCTTCAAGGGATAGCCACTATTTCCTGCATGTGAGAAAAATAAGGTATGTGTTAGTCGATTCATGATGGACAGCTGTACTTATCACACATGCCTGCAGATACTTGTTGGCCACATGCACGTGTCCTTGGTGGTATGCACACATTTCCCTTCCCTCAATGTGTGCTGTGCCATGGTCTTATGGTGTGGATTGCGTCTTCAAGATGATACACGGTGTATACTGCCTTGATGTTGCTCATGCACTGTGGACGCATACCGCTGTGTTTGTGATATATATGTGACGTGTAGTGTTCTGTATGATTTTCTAACTGGCAGCGTTGGCAGTAGTCTCTGCATTATTTGGCATTCAGCGCTGATTATTCCCATGGTGACATGCTGCACTACTGTGGTGGTGGCCCTGTGACAAGCAGTGGATTCCCTTGGTGGTTTTGTTTTGTGCACTCTCGTGGATGCTAGTCCTGTATAGTGATTTGCTGCAGACATTTACATTGTGAATACTCACAGCATGTTGCTGGATTGTGTTACAGAGAGTGAGGTGCTATGGGAATTGGTTGTCATGTTCAGTTTGGGATGCTTTGGGGCACAGTGTTTTGGGATGTGCACATCGTGCTTTCACCACAACAATGACACCATGGTGTTGTGTACATCTCTTCCCCCATTTCACTGCCATGTGCTTGTCATATAACTTACCAAGCAGCCAGGCACGTCGTCCTGCATGTCGCTCCATGTAGCGTGGTAGCGTGGAGTTGCGCAGGACCATTGAGTCATGAGTTGATCCGGGAAATCGGGCATAACAATGTGTGATGATCTTGCTGGAGTCACATACCATCTGTACATTGATTGAGTGATAATAGCTTACGATTGCGGTACACCACCTCTGTTGCATGCGGGACCACCATTTCCACATGGGTGCAGTCAAGTGCACCAATACAATTTGGCATGCGTGCCAGTGCATGGAAGCCAACTTTTGTGTCAAAGATCTCCTGGGGAGTCAGTGGTAGGGATATGTAGTCCCTTGTGTGCTTCAGGAGGGCATCCAGCACTTGGTTCAGCATGCAAGAAAATAAGGGTTGTGATAAGATACTTAGTGGCCAAATAGCTATCAACTGTGCCCCTCTGAGGCCTCTATCCCTAAAATCACTCTCTCAATCTCTTATGGATGCTGCTGATATTTGCGCCCCACTAAAACTGGTTCAAGGTCACAGGTTACCTCCTCAAACTTGGTTCATGGTACAGCTTAAAGCTGCCCACCTGAAACTTAGACAAACGGAATGCAAATGGCGAAAAAACTACGACCCTTTGCTTAGAGATTCTTACAAACTCTGTCTTTCCACCTACCTGACCAATGTTAAAATGGCTAAAGCACCTTCTTTTCTCAGAAAATTGAAACTGCTCTATGTCAGCCCAATTCACTAGCCTCTTCTGAGACCCTTACTTCCAGGGTCAAACCCTCTCAAAAGCTATGCGATGATCTTGCTTCATGTTTTATTAATAAAATCAAAGTGATTCACACAAATATTGCAAAATCCCCAGCGATAGTAACTCCGGATGCCATCAAACCATTACCTGCACCCACCACTGATCCCACGGTCAATTGGTCGACTTTTCCTCTATTTACTGAGACAGAGGTCCTAGCGGCTATCTTAAGAATTAAGTCATCCTCTTCTGAGGACGCTATTCCCGCTACTATTATGAAGAAGATCACCCCAGATCTATTGGCAGATATCACTTTGGCTATTAATAATTCCTGTCAATCAGGATTGGTCCTCTCAGAGCTGAAATCTGCGAGGGTTAGCCCCCTTCTTAAGAGGTCCTCACTTGACCCCACGGTCCCAGCCAATTTTCTCCCTTTCTCTCTGCTTCCTTTTCTGTCCAAACTTTTGGAATCTCTTATCACTCCCCTTCTATCCTCTTTCCTGGAAACATCTAAGATCTTCAATCCTGCACACGCAGGCTTTAGACCAGGGAGAGGTACTGAAAGCATGCTGGTCTCCGTGCAGGACAACATGTCCAGGCTTTTTGACTCAGGCGGGGTTGGCACCTTGATTTTGTTAGATCTGTCAGCCACGTTTGATACGGTTGACCACCCCATCCTGTTGTCACGCCTGGCCCAGATCGGGTTATCCGGGCAGGTCCTTGCATGGTTTACTTCCTTTCTCTCTGACCGCACACAAACTCTTACTATACTGCCCCCTTTTCTTTCTTCATCCTGCTTTCTTACCTGCGGTGTCCCACAGGGCTCCTCACTCTCCCCGATCCTGTTTAACATCTACATTTGGGCACTGCTCTGCCTCATCCATTCCCACGGCCTCAACTGTTATTCTTATGCTGACGACACTCAAATTCTGATCCGACTAGATCAAGATCAAGCTGAGGTGTCGTCATGCCTTCATGACTGTTTGAGGGCTGTTGGTGACTGGATGGATCAGAACTGGCTTAAACTTAATGGTGACAAAATGGAGGTGTTGGTGGTGGGCTGTCCCCCAGATCCCTCACTGTGGACCTCTGCTTTTTGGCCCATTTCTTTAGGCCCCCTTCCCAGCCCAGTAAGCAAAATGAAAAACCTGGATGTCATTCTCTCTGCCTCTCTTTCTATGTCTAATCAAGTGACAGCTGTGTGCCAAGCCGCCCACCATCAGATCAGGGTTTTGAAGAGGGTCTTACCCATGATACCGGAAGCCATTCACCCTCCTGTAGTGGCTGCATTAGTTCTTTCCCGTTCGGACTACTGCAACTCTCTGTATCTGTCACAGCTGATTGGTTTAATACAGTAGCTTCAGCGCATACAGAATCTGGCGACTAGGCTAGCCACAGGCACTCCCTACGGAGCTCATATCTTTCCAGTGCTCCGCCAACTTCACTGGCTCCCTGTGGGTCAGCGTGTCCACTTCAAGTCTCTGTGCATTGTCCATCGGGCGATTCACGGTCAAGGAGCTGAGTTTCTACAGACTAAATTCTCCTGCTACCTCCCTGAACGCGATCTATGCTCCTCCACTGCTAATCTTCTCGTTGTTCCTAGATTTAATCGTGTGAGGATTGGCGGCAGGGCCTACTCCATAGCAGCTGCTAAACTTTGGAACAATCTCCCTACGGTATTAAGGACTGTTCCTAACCACCTTGGTTTTAGAAGAGCACTTAAGACCACTTTGTTTTAGTCTCCCATTTCCTTGCTTCTTCTCCTTTCCAAGCAGCTTTCCTCTCTAGCGCCATGATGCCCCTGGACGTGCGCTCTACAAGTATAGATAACATAACATAACATATGCCATGCATGTGCCCCACTGTGTTCTGGTAGGTGCCTGTGGCCAGGAAGTGGAGCATAGACACTACCTTCAGTAGAGGTGGGATGGCGGTGCGTATTTCAATCAGGTGACGATGTCGTCGTGTATCATGTCCACAATGGTGGTGATGGTGTCCCGGTCCAGATGGTACATGGTGTGGATCTGCTCAGGGGTTAGGTTGAAAGGACTGGCTCTGATGCGAGGGTTTGGGGGCTGCCTGCGTGGTACCACTGGCTGCACTGGTGGGGCTTGCTGGGCCTGTCTCACCCTCCTTCTCCTCCTGCGTCTCCTCTGTGGTGCATGTTGTTGTTGCTGGTGTAGCAATACAAGCATGTCCACCAGCCCCAGTATTGCTACTACAAGTGGAATCATTTTGGTGTGGTGAGGGGTGTGGTGTGCTCCTTTTTTGCTGGCCCAGACTCCATTGCCACCACGTGTGCTGATTGTGTGCACCTGTGGCAGTTTGGAACACTGGACATTGCTGTTGCGGATTCACAATGCCGGTATTGCCTGCATCCCGGTACTCCTCATTACCGCCTTCATGATGCCGGTATTTGCATGTCCGCCTGACTTGTGATGTCCTCCTGTTAGCGCCATCCCTCTATTGCCGCGCCCAAGGGCCGCGTGCCCGCGCACATGCCGGTACGGGGGAGCACGCTTTCAGCGGTGGCGCTAATACCGGCTTGTTGAGTCTGAATAGCCCATAGCGGTATGCGGTGCCGGTAATCACTTACCGGCATCGTTTTTCCATTACCTCCAACCTTGTAATGACCCCATAGTCTTTATGCAGGAGACATTTGATTGAGTGTTCCAAAGACGTTTTGACTACCTCTAGAAACACACACACATGTGGAGATCCGAGAACGGGGTATTTCAGACCATGCATTGATGAACTTTCAGCTGGATCTTAAGGGTGTGGACTCGAATGCTGTTAGGTGGTGGTTGCGGCCTGGTATTCTAAAAGATTTGGAAGTGGCTGCTGGCATGAAAGCCGTCATTGATATGTATTTTGTGGAGAACAATGGGACAGCTGATATGATTGTTGTTTGGTATAGTTTTAAAGCAGTGGTGCGGGGTGAGCTTATTAGCAAGGCGTCACACGTCAAGAAAACAGATTTGGAGGAGTTGAAATTGTTGGATGGACAACCTAATATGCTAATATGCTGCAGCAATGGTGTCCATTGTCCAATTCTGTTAATGATAAACTCGACCCAACTTCGCCAACTCAGTCTTATGTGAAAGAGACTTGAGACAGCAGATATAACATGCAGGCTGCGAGGGTGATTTTCTTTGTGAAGCAGAAGTATTGGCAGAACGGTGATAAGAGTGGGAGATTGGTGGCCAGCAAACTTAGAGATACAACTGAAGGATCTTACAGAAGAAGTGTGCAGGGGATCATTTTCCATTGAAGTCAGAATTGGATTATTTTTTGGTAGGGATGAACTTTCAGTTTTGTATAAGGGGAGGGCTGCTATTGATGCTAGGATTGAAATTTTGAGTTTTTGACAGCTATTGATCAGCTTAACGGAGAAAAGTCACCAGGACTGGAGGGTTTATCGCAGAATTGTATACATGTTTTGCAGTACAGTTAGCGCTTCTTTTGTATGGCTTGTACAATTATATTTTGCAGACTGGGTTAATGTGTCCCAATATGAAGGAGGCTCTGATTACTCTGATTCCAAAGCCGGGTAGGGATCATCAGAAGTGTAGTAATTACAGACCTATATCACTGCGTTATGTGCATATTAAGCTATTTATTAAGGTATTGACGAATAGGTTGAACAATTATATGAGGGAATTTAATTTATGGGTCCTAAGTGGGTTTTATGAAGGACAGATATGGTTATGACAATATTAGAACGGTAATTGACGTTTTGGGGACCCACAGCAATAGTGTATCGGACACTGTGCTGGTCTTTTTTGATGCTGAGAAGGCATTTGATAGACTGAATTTGAGATATCTTGGGTGTGGCCTGCTGATGATGGGGTTTGGTCCGCTATTTTTGAGGGCTGTGCCTTGTCTGCATAGGGCGGTAATGGTGAAGGTTTGGGAAAATGGTGTGAAATTGTATTCATTCCTGTTTGCACGGGGCACCAGGCAGGGTTGCCCGTTGTCACCTTACTTGATATTGCCTTGGAGCCACTGGCAGCTCATATCAGACAGGAATAATGTGTGGGGTGTATGTGAGTGGGTCAGGATATTAAGGTGTTGTTTTATGCAGAGGTCATGACGGTTCTCTCGTAAAACCCGGGGGAATGTGGTGTGTTTCTGAAAACTATGCCTGAGCAGGTGGGGAGATCGTCTGGACATAAAATCAATTGGGACAAGACAGAGATTTTCTCTCTTTCAATTTCTTGTAACAGATGGGTTCTTTCTTTGTTGAATTACAAGTGCAGGTGAAGTATTTGGGGGCGTATATTATACGTGATCTGAGAACAATTGTGTTATTCAATGTGAATAAGGTGGTGGGAAATCTTTTGGAGGATATTAGAAAGTGGGAGAGACTCCCCATGAGTATTTGGGCGTTAATGCTATCAAGATGGTTCTACTACCCAAAATGCGGTCTGCCATGCAGTCGCTTCCACTACGCTTTACTACAGAACTGCTACACAGGATTGTTAGGGTCTTTCAGGATTTCTTGTGGGGTGTTGAAAAAAAGCCAAAAATTATGTGATTCGTATTGATCTGCAGCATTAAAGATATGGGCTTTGGTTACCCAGATCTTGGAAAATACCACAAAGGGTTTCTGCTTAAAAAAGCGGCTCATTATTTTGCATTGGAGGGGGATGCATCACTACTCTGGTTGGGAATGGACAGGGCTGTGTGCAGTCCATATGCCTTGTATAACTTGTGCTCGATGGAGAGGATGCCAAATCTGAAAAACAAATTGCAGTCTGTTATTGCTACTCGGGAAGCTCCAATTGCCTGGTTAGTCGCGAATGAAGAGAATCTATGGCCGAGTTATGATGCGTCGCTGTGGCACAATCCGACACTCCATATTGGAAATTTGGACATTGAAGTCCGCTCATATGTTGGGTCATAAGGGGGGTGTTGTGGGTTGATGATATTATAAGGTAGGGGAGTATGGTGAGTTTTAGGGGAACTTCTTCAGCAGTTTCAGTTGGGGATGTGAGAGCTGGGACGTTATAAGTATTGACGGTCTCTATTGTTGTATAGATGCAATATTTTGAGCACTGTGCTGTAGACTTAACCACAGTTCTGCAGACTCTTGGATGCACCACAGTGCATGGGGTCCACTTTCATCAATATGATGCCTATGGAACATTCACATTTGGATTTGTGGGATAAACTGAAGCTTATCTTGCCTAGTGAATGGAGGTGGGGGCGTTTGCTCAAAGTTGGATTCAGGGCCAGACTGGATATGAATTTAAGGTTGATCTGACAGAAGGTTTTAGGAGGGCTTTATTGGACTCCTGTGTGGATGAATGGTTTGGGAATGATGGATAATGATACATGTTGGGGTTGTGGTGGGGATGGGGGCACCTCGATGCATATGCATTGGAACTGTTCCAGGGTTCCTTGTTTCTTGGATGACATTTGGGATAGGGTAGATGTGGTGCTGAATATGGAGTTCCCTAGGTCACCCTCTGAAATAGTTTGTTGTCCCGTAGAGGAAGATGTGAGATCACTAGGAATTATGAGCAGTGGATTGCTAAAGCTTTAGTAGTTGCGACAAAGCAGATTTTGAAAGTTTGAAGACTAGGAAAAAACGTGTGGAGGATTGGTAGGTGGAGTTGCAGGTTTTATCAAGTTATGAGAAGGTGGTGTTGTTAAGTAAGGACCGGGAGGATCTCTACCTTGAGTTATGGGCACCATTTAATAATTTATATGTCTAACTTTTCCACGCTAGGATGCATTATGGATGGAGAATTGGGAGTGGTATTGTGTTGTGGGAGTGTGTTTTGTTTGTTGTGTGTTTTGTTTTGGTGGTTTTGTAACTGCTGGTTGCTTTATTATGGGAAGTTTGCTTGTCATTGTTGTTGAATATTTTATTTTCTAGAGATTTACTTTGAATATGATTTGAGGAAGACTAGATATTATGAGAGTAATGACTTAATGATTTTTCCTACATATGCATTTTTTGCCTGTTAATTGATCCTGTATGAACATGGATAAAGTTTTAAAAGTGTTCTCAACACTGGAATGAAAGGAAGGGAACCAACTTTGTGTCTCTGGTTATATGACATATATGTATTAAAATAAGTGAACTACACTAATTAACCATAATTAACTATTTGAGAAGTCGACAATCTTTGTGAAAAAATACTTCCTTGTATGATTTAGCGATTGATTATTGTGGCTATATAGATAATACAACTACACATACCTTATTATGAGAAAATCATGGTAAGATTGCTCAATGTGTTTTGAGCCTTCTGTAGAGGTGTGTGTGTGTTTGTGTGTGTCTCTGTGTCAGCAATCTTCAAACGATGGAGCGGAACTCATGGCCACCACAATATTTTATGTAAATGGTCAACCTGTCCAGGTTTAATCTCAATTTCTTTGCACGTGTGAACATGGCCTCTGTCGCACATGCGCAGTGTGACTAGGGCGGTGAGAAGAGGGCGCATGGGATTGCTCTAGGAATTTAAACACAGCCTGAAAGTGCATTGTCCTCCATTTTGCAATGAGCTTGCAGGCTGTGGTCGTCTCATGTTGCCTGGACATGTCTGCGGCCTGAAAACACTGCGCAGCACACAGCTCCACCACTATTCTCAAATGGGCCTGGGCTTCCTGGTAGTGCACGATAGTGCACCGTGGGCACCGTGGGCATTGCACCTGTTTATCGGCACAGCGGGCGCAATGCAGCTATCTTGGCAGCACTTTTGTAAAATAACGACATATTCGTTATTTTACAAATCTGCTGCAGAGAACAGGGGTGTAGATGAACACTTTAGTTAAATAACGACATATTCGTTTTGTAACGAAAATGCTGCCGAGTATTTATTTACTTTTTTTATGTACTGTCCCACCTATCCCACACCCCCCCTGTCCCTCCAAAACACTATAATTGCTCACCCACCTGCACTGTGACAGGCTTCCTGTGCGAGTCCTAACAATACCGGCACTAAAATGGTATCGCACATTTAAAAGTGGAGAAGTGCCACAAGAATACTTGTCTTAAGTGGCAGGTAACAAATATGGTGGTTGCTGGTTGATTTCCCACCCATCCTAGCAACCACCACATGCATTCCGAAAGTGGCGCATTCATACTGACTTCCTAAGAATGTACCACCTTCAGAATAGGATTTAAGTACTGAAAAGGTTGTTAACGCTTTTAACAACCTTTTCAGTACTTAACACCCACTTGAGAATCGGGCCCTAATTCTTGGCAAAATGGCTGAATGAGAACTACTGTATTGCCAAATGGCATATATGAGATTTTCTGCCGCTTCAGAAGTTCTAATTTCCCAGTCTACAAGTAGCATATTTCTATGTTGATGTGGGCCTGGGAGGCCAGGACTGGTGGAGTATCTAGCACTTGACACAGGGCAAACTAATAGATCTACAAAGAGCGGGCAACCTTCTAACAAAACTAAAGAGATTGCTAGGTGATCCCTTGCCATGTCTGACACCTCCACCCGGTACTGGCTGCTCAGTGAACTGTAATGCTCATCCACTCTCAGATTTGCAGGTTCTCGGCCACCACTACCATCTTGCGGTGGTTGAGGGGCAGAGACAGATATAGGGGTAGTTCATGGAATCAAGCGCAGAAGTGGCGCTCGCGGCTGGCACACAGAGGGTGCGTGCGCCAGCTTGCGCCAGCCGCGTGCACTGAAACCCATTTTGACGCACAGCGTATTCATGGATACCTATCCTTAGCAAGAGTGGTGCAGCAACCCTGCAGCAGTGCCAGTTACGCCCCCAACCCCGCCCCGTACGCCAAAAACACCGCACAAATCCCCTACATGGCGCAAAGGCCAGTGGACCAGCATACAGCTCCCCAACAACGAAAACGCGCTAAAAATGACACTCAGCCCTCACGCACCAGCAAAATCGCGTGTGAATCTCCCCGCGCACCCCTCGGATTATGCGTACCCCGCTTGCGCCAGCAAAATCGTGTGTAAAACTCCCCGCGCACCCCTGGAATACGCGTACCCCACTTGCGGCAGCGAAATTGCGTGTAAAACTCCCTGCGCAACCCTCGAAATACACGTACCCTGCTCGCGTGTAAAACTCCCCACGCACCCCTGGAATATGTGTACCCCTCTCACGCCAGTGAAATCGCGTGTACAACTCCCTGCGCACCTCTGGAATACGCGTACCCTGCTTGCGCCAGCCCAAACGCATGTAAAACTCCCTGCGCACCCCCGGAATACACGTACCCCGCTCGCACCAGCGAAATCGTGTGTAAAACTCCAGGCGCACCCCTGGAATACGCATACCCCACTCGCGCCAGCAAAATTGCGTGTAAAACTACCTGCGCACCCCTGGCATACGCGTTCCCCGCTCGCGCCAGCCCAATCGCGTATAGAGGAGGTCCCAGATATGGCCTGCACTCCAGCCACCCATTTTGAGATACCAGGAGCATACTCACCAAGATACGTGACTTATAAGGAGCAAATAAACCAACGGAGAGCCACACTGGGGCTCTGCCCAGTACCCATCAGAAGAGCAACACCTATTGAAGCGCCAATAACCATACAACCATGGGCTGCACGGTACCCATTGAGACAACCATACAAGCAGCTGACGCGAAATGAAGATTACTTACAAACTGTCCCCGAAGAGACCCAAAGGGCCCTAATTGAAGGCGAATGGTGACGACACAATGGCCCGGACAGACGTTCAGATGAACGAAACAACAATCAAAAGATGACACATAATGATGAAATGATATGAATAAGGATGTAATGGCATAGAAGAAGAGACGATATTGAAATATAAAGAAACTTAACCATAAAGCAGGATGGCAATATGCTACGGGCTAAATGCGTGTAAATAGGCTTGGAACGCAAGAAGCTAAGGAAACAGTATTGCTTGCAATGCTTAGTAGAAGAATAGAGCGGCAAGCGCCAACTATATATCTACCAGAAGAAGCACATTATACAAGTGCAACTCCATTTTACAAAAGCAGAACTAAGCCCAGGATGGTAGAGGACAAACAGGCCAGGATTCGTATACCAGCACAAAGCCAGACGAAAGAGCGGAATCGAAACTCAGTAAGAAGCAGCTCGTGCCTGGGAATTCGTGGTCAACTCCAGGAAGGGAGGAGAGCAGCAACTCCGAAGAAACAAAACTTAAGAGCATAGCAGCCGGCCAATGAAGGTCGAGATAACGAGGCCCAGCCAGGTTGTAAGGCTAAAGGAAGAATCAAATACACAAATAGAGGGAAAATGAAGCAGATTCACGGTGAACTGACACGTGATCAGCCGAGCGCAAAGAGGTACCCACGTCTGATGTCATCCAAACCCAGAGGATGCTATAACTTCTCCGGATAAGAAGCTACAGTTTCAAGGCCATCCTCTGCCAACTAATTGACACATAGCTCTAAAGTGCTGATTAATGGAAGGAAGGCAGGGTGAATCTTGGGACACACCGCATCTGGGTGTCCATTCTGCATGCTGCTAATTAAAGTGGAGATTTATGCCTATGGGTGTAACCCACCCAATCACAATGGACCAAATAATCTAGGGTCCTAAAGCTAGTAGAACCAATGAGACGTCGTACTTTTAGTGACGTCTATCACGAGTGATGTAGAGGAATGGGCATAGACGCCCACCCAATAAGAGTTATCCAATCCTCACACCCTGTTACCATATACAGATATAGTACCTATACTTAAGTTACCTTTTCCGACCAATAGAATTGCATGACAAACTTTGAGTGTAACACGTCAACGATGACGAAAATCCGCTATAACTATTGCTGTCTGAATGAAGATTTTGGAAGTTGAAGCGAGACTGGCGATCGCATCACTGTTGATTTCCATTTGTTTCGCTGTTTTTTGTGCTTATCATTAAACGGACTTGCCAAACCATTGAGTTGTCCTTATTGATTGGTGTTGGAGTAAGAGAATCCTGAACCCCAACCTCCTCAAGGTGCAGCTATCTCGTCTTAAAGTACTTGAGGGTGAGCTCTGATCCTATGGGCCTGTCAGAAGTCGCTCCGCCCTCCTGTACACAGCGGTGAGGATGGTTTTGACCATCAACTATTGAATATTGATTATTGATAAGACACCTATTGACCATCGACACGAAGTAACTCTAGGTCTTCGGCAATATCACAAGTCCTTCACCATTTTGGCCGAGAAGACTGTGAAGCTTCCCGTGGACAATGATAGCTTAAACTTGTCCAAAAATCTGCAGTGGGTCTGGAGGCACCCGTTTTACAAACATAAACCCTTCCATTCCTACGGGCAGTGGATCAGACAAAAGACTAAAAAAAGGCGGTAACGGAGGCAGTGATCCCGAGGATCCAGAGCGGAACCTTGCGAGCAGTGAGTGAAACAAAAATTGATGCTCTGGCAAATGTCTTTAGGCAATTGAACAAGTAAGGGAAAAGGTAACGGAGGGAGATGGAGAAAAACAAAATAAGTCAGAAGTAGAGAAGACTGTATATATATAAGGGGATAATGACTCAAGAATAACTGAATAAATAGTGGATACCGGGGCGGACACCTGAGATAAAGAGAGAGGATACCGGGGCGGACATCCGAGAAGAGAGAGGATACGCCTTGTTCCTGCGCTTTAATATAGCGGTCAGATGAAACATGAACTCATAGTCCCACATAATAGGGAACGACTAGGCTACTACGACGATAAAAGACGTTGCAAAAGGAGTTTGTTTAAACTCCATGTCGGGGTATTGATTAAAAGGCAGAGATATCTGTGTCCAGCTGGTGTCTGTCTAGTCTGTTTAATGTTTGTCGTACATGTTCTGTTGATGTGTCACACATAAGGAAATGTGTCTCCTTGTTGTTTGAAATTGATCAAGGGGTTTACGCGATTCTATAGTTGAGAGGGAATCGCACATGAATTGATGTTCTTGAATAAATTGGTGATATAAACATTTTTTTTGCCAGAAATGATTGGATTGGAGCTTGCGGCATTGGTACTCGCTCATATTATTGGGAGTGGTGAAGTTACATGAAAGTATTGTTAGAAACAGGGTTAAGCATGGAAAACATTACTCCATTAGCACACTTATGTAAACAACTGCCTAAACATGCACTCAAGCTTAAGAAGTACAGTACCGAGTGGGTCAAGGGTACCGCTCACAAGATGTTTATGCCGTGGCCACAGAACGAGTCCTTATCTAAAGCCGTCTTACAACACATGACGACTTACATGCATGCCAGATATACAGGCAAGAAGCTAGAGAAACGCCTTGCTGTTCTAGAACTTTGGAATATGTTCAAACAGTCGAAGGAAGAAAAGCCACCTGCTGACTGGATATTAAACGCATGCACGGAGGGGGGTGAGACGCCTACCCCGCCACCTGCCCCGCCTGAAACAGAAACTTAGGGAAGCAAGCCAGAGGGACTCTATCCATTAAGAGAGCTTAAGGCAGCCATGGGGCACAGCATCCCTGCATATGAGTCACCTACGTACAGTACTGACGAAAATAAAGGGAAGGATCAGGATAAGAATCTTACCTCTGCAGTCCCGAGGGACAAGGAGAGATGCGATGATGAGAGGAAGGATCAGGCACAGACAAGTGCACCTCTCGA